>NC_141310.1:5645000-5952500 GCF_037954325.1 Fistularia commersonii | reverse complement strand
CCATACATTTTGGATCTATTTTGGCAGCTGTTACTTTCCGTCTGACAGCAGATCACAATCTTTTTTTTCATGACGCCCATTCTACTTGATATGTTTGATTAACATATCTGTCGGAAGCTGGACTAACTAAGATAAGATTTGACAACAGTTGACGGCGACCTGTTTCACTGAGGACCTTCACAGAAACAAACAATATCTATGGGTACTTTCACACCTGCTCCTCTCAATTCCTAAGAAACTCGAAGTGATTCGCTTGCATTAATAAACTGTCTGAGTACTATTTGAAAAATACAGACTGAGAACACCCCAAATGCTCTGAACAGGAAAATTGTTGGTTTTTTTTTTCTTTGTATTTTTAGCATTACTAAAAACTATTTTGTGTTTCTCCGGACTAACAACTCAATCTGCAATTGCTTCGCTCAATAAAAACTGATGACCCGACAGGCTAATTTCCAACCACAGCCGTTCTCTCTTTTCCTGAATAAATCAATAAATATGTATGTAAAATCTTCTCTAACTTTATCTGACTTTTCACAATATTCATCAGTGTTTTATCCAAAAATGAGAAGGGGAGATGACTGTTGAGTTTCTGTAAAGCTCTCTCAACAGTTCGAGGTTAGTAGGTCTTATGATGAATCCACTACAATACACTTCAAATTAATGTTGTGACATTTTATTTTATTGTTTACTTCAAAATCGCAGTGCAGACCAGTGCAACTTCAACAGTTAAAGACATTTAGACACGTTTTCCCACAGTTTCACTTTTACCCCAGAGCCCTGTTGTGTGTGTCTATGTGTATTTGCATAAAATTAAAAGAAAAGATATTCAGACAGCGAAAGGTAGGACTACAAAAGTCTTGTGTACATGTGTTCTAGTGTATGTGTGTGGATGATCAAAGTGCATCAGTGTGTGAGAGAAAGAGAGTGACTTGCATAACATTTTTGCATTAATTTGTGTGTGTATATGTGTGAGAGTGTGAGTGATCAAAGCACATTTTTGTGAAGGCTTTTTGGCACCTGAGCCGAGAGCAGCACCACTGGGGGATTGTGGGTAGATCAAGAAAACACCTCTAGACCTGAGTTTGAATGCAGCACTACAACAAGAAAATATCTGTCAATATCAGCGCATAGGATTAAGAGGGGTGGAAAGAAAGCAGATCATTACTCTGACGCTTTACAACATAACCAGAGGATTGTGATGGACAGGAGAGATAGGAGGGCAGCTGTCTACCAAGACTTAAAAAATGTAATAAACCAAGTTTGGCTGCTTTTCCTCGGTGTATATTTGATTTGGGGCTTTTTGTTTTTTCACAAAAAAACAGTGTCAAGAACTTAAGCAAGTTTTGGATGAGTTTGACGTGAACAAGACGTCTTCAAATGCTGACAAAAATGTGCATGTGATACAACAACACAAATTGATCACTGGAAAAGATAGCATTTATAAAGATTGCTGTTTCCTAGTCTGACAGAATGTGTGCTTGGTTTTCCTGATACAATGTTCATAAAAGCAGAAATTTTGAACAGAGTTACAGAGTTATTTACTATTGTGTCTACGTCTGTATTCTTGGACAAGTCTGTGCTTTCACCACGTCTGAATTCAAGTGCACTCCAAATTTTAGAAGCAGCAATTATGATGAAGCTGATGCATCACCGCCTGTGTCTGTGATCAAATCAAACAGCCTCAAAGGTCAAGGAGTACGCAATGAAGTGTTGAGGAGTTGAGATCACAAAGTGAGGAACAAGCTAGCCCTTGCTGCAGCCTTGTGTTTTCACGGGTTTGCATTTTTATCTCAAGAGCAAATGCTCCCTCAACAGAAAGTTTTTTTCGTCAATAGAGTGTTTGGTGTACTAATAGAGCCAAAATGGTCCTTACTGTGTATGTAACGTACCATAGCCAACCAAATGTACCATATTGTGGTTCAAGGCTGGACTCACCTGTTCATTTGTGCAGTAATACAGACATAAACGCACACAATCCCTCTTTTTTGTAACAGTGCTTGTTTCAAACATACTTTAGAGTAAATCGTAAAGGCTTCATTGCTAGATGCATTGTGTGGAAGGGTCTTTTCAAAGAGATTTTAAAAATCACACCTTGGCTCTACTGAAAGAAAGTGTCTTTAGTGAAGCTGTAATAATGATGTGTATGACCAAGGCTGGATGTTAAATCACACTAATAAAGTGCTGCACTTCTCTTCATCTACCACCTACCATTTCAAACCTATTTGCCTGATTTTACAGAGCAGAATGGTCATGTCTCTGCTTGATATTGTGAAAAAGTCAGGGTTGTGCAACTAAAAAGCTAAGAAGACAACAAAGTCACCTGTTTTAAGAAGGGAAGCAATTAAGCTGTGACTTTTTGTCTTTACGATGTAGTAAAGGGTAATGGATTTGCTTGTTACTGCTGTTTTTAACACAAACACACAAACACAAATACACACACACACACGCATACTCATACAACATGCTTTTACCGCATCTCCATGCCATGATTATTACTCACCCAACCCTATCCCCTGATGGCAGCAGTTAACCACAAAGTGACTCTGGAACTGATTTGTGTTTATCACATTTAAAACCACTAAATTCATTAACCTCGGCTGGCCTAGCTTGCAATACACATAATCCCAGACACATACTGTTTGTTTGAGGTATGTAAACTCACTTGGGGTCAGTGAGGATGGATTTGGTTCCTTTATACCACATATATATATATATAGTTAGACATCCGTTCAACTCGTCTCCTCTGCAAAAATCCTGTTGTTATACTATCTTCCTCGGATTTATAAACAATAGTTTTTAAGTTTGGTGAATGTAAGTTCATGTTTGAAATTCAATCTGAATATTAAGGTTGTTATAGACCAGGATCCCAAGCAGAATATTGTTTTCCTCGCCAAATGCGAATGTACACACAGTCCCACTTTTAAAACATAGCAAAGCACTGAAACCTCAAAAAAACAGGTGCTATTTGAGGACAAAATATATTTTCTGCTAAATGAAATTTAAGCCAAATGCAGCCTCTTTTTTCAAAGTATTTATTTTCAAAAAACAACAGAATACAGTGCAGAACGGATACACAGCTCCTGTGAACATAAAAATAGAAAAGGGAAAAATGAGCAAAATGTAAACGCTTCATTGCACATTTGCTCCCTTACTGAGTGAAGCTACAAGGCAGATGACTGTTTGCATGCTTGCCAGAAATGTTTTGTTGTAGTGTTATCTAATGATAGTTGCAAAAGATTTGTGGATTAGAATTTTTATTAATAATTCTGTAACAAATACAAAAATAACTACAATAAAAGGTGTAAATAGTTAATTGGTATATTCATGATATTCCAACAAACATAAAAAAAACAGAAAAAACTGGTTCAAATCAAGTAGTCCGTCTAAAAGGAAAAAAGCTGCTCAAAGTCAAGCCAAACTTATTTACTGCAGGTGAGTCTCTTTGATGAATGCCTGGTTTAAAAAATGGTTGATATAGATCACAAACTACTTTTGAAACATTATAAAGTAAATACATCAAGTAGTCACAGTCATATGTTTTCTTCTTTGGTTCACGCTGTGTCCCCATATTTTCTAATACAAGACGCATTTTACAATGATTATTGTATATCTCCCTTTGCAGAAAGATTTACAGAATGTTTATGCCCCCTCTTTCATTCAATTTGTGCTGGTTGTCTGTGTGAAATTAGCTTTGGGTATTGGAAAGCGGCGGCATATTATAGCGTTTCTCTTAGATTGTATGATGAGGAAAAGAATATCTCAGAAAGTGAGATCAGTATGGTATCAGCACTCCAAAACATATAATGAAGCTATACACACTTATAAAGAATGCATATAGAATTTTCATCTCGTGAGATTGCTATATTGTTAATATCAGACTGAACATCTATTCGAAGCAAAACATGTACTAAGAATAGTATATGTCAGAATTGTCTTTGATACATCGACAAGGGTAGAAAGATAACCTTTAGCGGTGGTAATAATAGCTGTGTCGTCATGTATCTATACTGGTTAGTGAAGAAGATGATGCACTTTGACTAAAAGCCACAGTCTAACACCAGCGGTAAACAGCTAAAAGGTAAACTTCATAATAACCCTAGAATAACCGTGATGGTCCAAATGCCCTTTACATATCTGAGTGTCCTAATCATCAACCTGATTTTCACATTTTTTGTGTGACCTTAATGCTCATTTTTTTTTATTGTGTTTGAATTTTTTTATTTTTTTTTAATTTACATCGTTTATCAACTTAGCACTTTGACAACATCTTCACAAGCTATGAAAGAATTTATACTTTGCACTTGTGACAATTTTTTGAATTGATAGTTAAATGATGTGTAACCTTTGAATCTTGCAGCTCCTTGTGGTGGAGAATACGGTGGATCTGAAGGAGTTGTTTTGTCTCCAAACTATCCCCTTAACTACACAACCAGACAAACGTGTTCCTATTACATCACGGTTTCCCCACAATTTGGCAAGTAGATACATTATCTCTCCTCAAGTTGACAACAGACTTTCCTTATATGTCCTTAAAATATTTGTTTTCTGTTCAACTTGTCTGTTGCAGTTGTGTTTGGTCAGTTTGCCGTCCTACAGACAGCTATGAATGACTCTGTGGAACTGTTTGATGGACCCAATGAGAATTTTCGATTGCTCAGCTCGCTGGCGGGATCACATTCAGGTGAGTTTCCTGTTGCCAGAGACCGGAGTCAAAGATGCAAAATTGGCCATTTTATTTTGATTACCTTCCAGAATAGTCAGACACTGTAAACAAAACCAATGCTCTACCAGATAGTTTCCACTAAAATTTCTTTTTTTGTGTCCTTTCCATATGCTGTGCAAGATTAAGATAAAGGATTACAACTCAATACAGAAACTGTATACTGAAAAATGAAAAAAAGATCCACAAGAAAATGTCATAAGACAATGTCAGCTGGTGGCCACATTAATTACCCAAAAACATAAATGTTGTATGAACATCCCTTAAAAATCATGCATTATGTAGGAATGACACATTTTTTAAACTGGCATTATCAGCCAAAATAAATATATAGTGTTTTACTCACTTTCCAGCCATTTGCACTGTGAAGTGCTGTCCTACTGAAATAACACATTATTTTGATTTCACAACTCATCAAAATGATCGCATTCCCTTGAAAGTGGCGCTGGTTGGTTTGTATCTCACCACCGAAACACATACAGACCGTTACCAACCCGTCCATAATCTTTCCCATTCTTAGCAACCATCATCTTTGTACACCTCACAAAATATACATATACGTATTCTCTAGCCTCTGTTCACTTATCTACAGTTGTCCAAATTTTTTTGCTCCTGATCACAACTTACAAAAGGAATACATAAGGAGGCTTCTCCAGGGGGCTGTAGAACACAGTAACGTATGTGGTGAAAACCCATTACAGGTTATCTGCACAAGAAGAAATTAGTGGTAGGAACATCTCACCGGGGCTATACATTATACAGTAGTGCCTCACTCCTAGACATGAGTTATTCCCTGACCCTGAGAGAAGATTATAAAGCTGAGTTTGTGTGATCCAATATGAAATATGAAGATGCCCTGATCAATATTGGCATTTGTTGTTGGTGAGATGTGCTCCCATGGCCCCAGAGTTTCATGTTCTTTTGTTGTGTTTCATGGCCCGTGGGCATGCTGCAGGGGAAACCCACTGGAATTGACATAGCTCTTTTTTTTCTTTTTTTCTCCTGTCTTCTTTTCTCTGTCTCTTCCAAGCAGTACTCCTTTTTTTAAGTCTACTGTTGCCTGGGTTTTCAAAGGAATTTTTTTTTTTTTTTCTTTAATTTGGTTCAAAAGTGCATCTTGCTTTGTTTAAAACAAGCTAGATAAATATGGCTAAAAATCCATTCTTTGTCTGGTGGTCTTAATGTTTTCCTAATTTTATATTTTTATTAATTCTCATGCTTTCTTTTATTGAGTGGATAATGTAGAAACTGTTTTTGGCTTGCTGAGTCCAGACAGGTTGTGCCCACTATAAAAAAAATCTAATTTCAAGGAAGAAGTTTGTTTACTTGATATGTAATGGATGACTTGTTCCTTAAAGTTTATTTGGGCTTGAAATTCCCCTTCTGGCTAAAACTGACAACAACGAGTAAAACATGCCAGGCTTTACAAAATAATTTTATCCACATCATTAGCTTATTACACACAAATATGCACACACAAGGGCAAACGGCTTAACAGCACATTGCTGCAGCTAACTGATTATCCTAACACAGAAACATATTAAGTAACACCATTATAATAAATTCAGACCAGCACATCCCGATGCACCAAATAATGTCTCTAAATGTCAGCCACAACGCAACCTGTTTCTTTTTTCATTTATCACTACTCACTTTGCTTGTTTATTTGTATAACTTAATGAGTTGTACACATATGCCTGATGAAAATTTTTGGACAATTAAGGAGATGCCACACAAATATAAGGGACATAATTTTTTTGAATGAAAAACACAGATTGTGTGTGTGTGTCTGTCTTTTTATATTCTTTTGTATCAGTTGTATGCTCTTGTGTCTTAAGTAGAAAGAGTTAACCTAAACAACAGAAAACCCTTAATATTGGAAAACATTACAGTGAGCATCTTGAAGATTATATTTGAAATATGCTGCTCTCTGTGCATGAATAAGGAGATAGAGTAATGATTGAGGTTATGTCCATACATTTCTAGGTTTTACAGACTGAACAATCTGAATGTCAGAGGTGACGCCTCAAAAAACAAATATAGGATGTGAATTTATTACTACAAATTCAGAATTAATGTTTCCTCCTGCTGATGCTTTTCGCTAAACACACTAAACCGCAAAGATCGAGTGTGAGTACAGGGTCACAGGAAATGGGTTGAAAAGCTGCAGGCGACAGGTTGCGACTTTTCAAAGGAGCCGAATCCTTTAACTGAGCTCTGCCATGGCATCATCAGCACAGGGTTGATAATAGAAAGACAGAAAAGAGCAAATTATTGCTTTATTTCCACCATTATTCTGATGCTACTAAGTAACTATTAACTCTTTAATTATTTATTTATTTAATAAATAAACAAACACCATTAATAATACAAGTATTAAATATATCTAGAAAGACAGTGTACATTTCACAATGATGTAATGTATCTATTTTGTGGATTTCAACACAGGGGAAACATTGCCATTGGCAACCTCCAACCAGATTATGCTTCGATTCAATGCAAAGAGTGGCCAATCAGCAAAAGGTTTTCATTTTGTTTACCAAGGTAAATCTATTTATGTTTTTCTCTACCTCACTCTTATACAAATAAAGAGTCATTCATATATAGAATTTCAACCCTTAAACTCCTTCGTCACTCAACATATTTTCACATCCCTTTTTCTCACATTTTCCCATCATTCTCATTATTGTAGCTGTGCCTCGCACCAGTGACAGTCAGTGCAGCTCAGTGCCAGAGCCACGATATGGCAGACGACTCGGGTCTGAGTTCTCAGCCGGCTCAGTGGTTCGGTTTGAATGCAGCCCAGGATATCTGCTGAAAGGATCCAGTGCTATACGGTGCCAGGCTGTGCCGGGTGCCCTAGCACAATGGAATGCAACAACCCCAACCTGTATAGGTGAGTCCAAGATCAGAATTGGTAACTACAAGCGTGCACATTGTCCTGTGTGTAAGACCCCCAAATTTTCCCCTGACCCCTGAATCAGTATCATGAATAATGTCACTCAACTTTTCTCTTCACCTTAGATATAAATTGGAGGTCATAATACAAATGAGAGTGGACAGCTTTAAATAAACAAATAGATGCATAAATAAATAACTAAGTAAATACTGTCGCTTTTGTTAATGTATTCTACTTTTTGAAATTTAACATGAAAATATGAGTGTTATTTTTTTTCAAGTTCCCTGCAGTGGTAATTTGACAGAGCGCCGTGGCACAATATTGTCTCCTGGATATCCAGAACCCTATCCAAACAGTCTCAATTGTCTGTGGAGAATCCATGTCAGTGAAGGAGCTGGAATACAGGTAAAAAGAGTTCACATTCATATATAGATATGCATAATATGTTCTTGGAGTGAGAGGTGAACATGGAGCTCACTGTATTCTTTTTATTTGCTCTTCAGATTCAAGTGATGGCATTTGCTACTGAGCACAATTGGGATTCTCTGGAGATTTATGATGGAGGAGACATGACAGCTCCTAAATTAGGGTCATTCTCTGGTATGACAGCATGCTTAACACACATAAACACACACACGCAAACCTATGCACATACACATAGAAACAATTTGTAACTCTTTAATGAATGAGATATGACACTGCTTAAACTGTAAATAGAGACACACGACTATGCGCACAAACACACACACACGCACACGCACACGCACACACACACACACACACACACGCACACACACACACACACACACACACATACATACATACATGTACGAATGCACACATACATAATGGTAGCAACATAAAAACAGGAACGTCTGATGAATTAGATTTGATAGGTGTTTTATCTATAGTTACACATACACACATTACAGTATGAACTGTACATGTATGATGGATGAAGCGCACTGAAAAATCTGATAACATCTTGATTAATTGATCTAACTATTTATTTAAAATTGGAGAATAGTTCTTACTCCTTTTCCAGCGGTGGGGGTGAGGGAAGGGGGGAATTTCGTTGGTAAAAGAGTTTCAGTTTGACTTTGAGTGAAGAACGGTGAAGAGAGAAAGAGGATGAAGGCAGGGAGGGATAAAGAATGAGCCAACCTTTTACGATTTCCCAGCAGAGTTTCCCCTGTGACCTGCCCCGAGCACATACCTGTCACACACCTATCACACATAAAACATGCTGTGCATAGGGCAGCAAACACGCGCACAAATGACTGTGCCCTTCTCAAGAAGGCACACCAGGGAGCTGCCCACCAACACCACAAGTATCTGGTGTTAGCTGCTGAACAGGAGGGCAGGAAAGAGGCTGCTTGGCATAAGCGTACTTAATTGTTAGCTCTCAAAGGAGGTTCATGGGTCTTTCACCTTCACAACTTGTAATATCCCTGCAGGACAGGTGATAAAGAGATCGATTGTCAAAACCCCACTTGCAGAAAAATCATGTAGATCCATTTCTAACATACTAATTTAAACATACACTATATTCAGAAAGGAGTTATATTTTCTTATATAAGTGACACTTCCCACCAATTCATGTGGAGTGATACTGATGAGTGAAGTTATGATTCATATATATTTAAATGTAAAATGATACAGCAAGACTGACGGCTGATTTCCTCCATG
Organism: Fistularia commersonii; assembly: GCF_037954325.1. Taxonomy (NCBI): domain Eukaryota; kingdom Metazoa; phylum Chordata; class Actinopteri; order Syngnathiformes; family Fistulariidae; genus Fistularia; species Fistularia commersonii. The sequence goes on along the minus strand of NC_141310.1, from coordinate 5,943,192 downwards.
TCTTCTTTGTGTCTATTTTTTTCCTAGGTACCACAGCTCCTGCCCTCCTCAATTCAACATCCAATCAGCTCCTCCTTCACTTTCAGAGTGACATAAGCGTTGTTGCGGCAGGCTTTCACCTTGAATATAAAAGTAAGCTGAATCTCTTAAGGAGACAATAGACAGAAAGGTTTGACTGATTGACTAAATTATCTGCTGCAGAAAAACAAATGATGCATGAATATTGAGTTTCTTTCAACTTGAATGCACAAAAGCAGCCAACCTACAGCATTAAGGAACAAGAATTAGTGACCCTAACTGTAACTGTTAATTATCTAATACACATATACACACACACAAATACACACAAACAGCCATGAACACAAGCCGCTTATATTTATGTCTCCATGTGTCCAAAGTAAATCTAGATCTCAGACTTGTACACAAACTGTCCAAACAAAATTATGGACGTGAATATGAACAACATGCAATTGGATACTGTATCAACACACCTGTCAGGTCACTACTATGCTTTGAGGTCCCTCCCTTTTACCTTAAAAACACCTCTACATCAACGAGTATGCCCCCATTTGAGAAAATATTTGGATGCTTAAGTCTATTTGTGTGTGTTTAATCACATCGTCTTCTACTTTAATTCAATAGTTTTCTTCCCCATTCATTTCTTTTCCTTTTTTTTTTTTTTTCAAACAAATGGATAAGGGAATTGGCGCCACAGTGGAGCAGTGGTTTGCACTTTTGCCTCACAGCAAGAAGGTCCCTGGTTTGATTCCAACAAGGGGCCTTTCTTTGTGGAGTTTGTATGTTCTCTCTGTGTCTATGTGGGTTTCCTCCGGGTTCTTTAGTTTCCTCCCAGTCTGAAAACATGCAGCAAAGAGCGACATGTCTCTAGATGTGGCCCTGAGCTCAACTGGTTGATGGTCCTGGGTGAATCCAGCCTCTCGGTGTTGGAGCGCGATCGGCTTCAGCTCCCAGCCACCCTGATTCCAGGATAATTGGTATAGAAATTAAATTGATGAAATTGGGGGATGAGGGGAAGAGAGGCTCCCTGCTTTGACTCACACCAGAAAGGTTGACACCAAATATTATTAAAATGTCCAAATGTCACATTGAATGTAAAATGCCCCCATTTTTGTATTGCATCATAATTCATCTCAAGTATGATGCCCCTTTTATAGCTCAGGTTTACAACACAACTTATTGGCTTTTGTACTCTATACAGCCCTACCAAACTCTATCATTCCCTAACAAAGAACGAAGAGATCAGAATTTATGTTATAACCTTGGTTTAGACATAAACTTTGGCTACTATTTCAATGTTTTGCCTTGATAATGACAGGCTTTCACACATACTATGCAGCTAAGAGGGTAGTTTAGACCTCAAAGAAATAGAGAAAAATACTATGGATTTGATCTTTCAGATATTTGCCATTGTCCGTACAAAGTTCAGAAGATGAGTATTATGATTTGTGTATGTTGCATCCTCTTATTTAAAGGAAAAGTTATGGGCCAATTGTACATCTCTCTAGTATTTTGATTATTTATCCATAATTGTTGAATAGATAATGCATATGGCAGACAGTATGACTGCTGAGGTGGCAGCACTCCCCTTTAGAGCAAGAAAGTTCCTGGTTCATTTCTAACAGGCACTTGTATGGTCTTCTGGTTCTTACTTGGGTGTTTTTAGGATTCTCTAGTTAACTTCCACAGTCCAAAAATCCATGCAATAGGCTTGTAGAAGACTCTGTACTTACAAAAAGTGAATGACTGCACATATTGAGTCATGTGATCAACTGATAGATGCTCTAGGTTAAACTCTGCCTCTCACTCAATGTCAAATAGCATTGGCTACAGCACCCATGCAGCCCTGCGTGAAGGATATATGTTGTAGAGAAAATAAGTGATTTTGTATAATCCTGCTGACAGAAGGACTGACACAGAAACCAACAAGAACACACTGGATATATGAGCTCTTTGTTTCAGTTCAGCGACAACTAAATCATCTTGAATACTTCAACTTTTTCTGGTTCATTCTTAAAGCATGCAGCTGATTTTTTTTTCCCCCACTGTTTTCCAGGGTAAATTGGAGAGACAAATTTTAATTGCTAAACAGGCACTAAAATGTCACCTTCATGGTTTTATGAGATTGCACTGCCAGATTTAGCAACTTGTCTAACACAAGACACACACAATTGGCTTCTCTAACTGTGAGACTGCTGAATAGTGATTTGGGAGTTTTTTTAACTGGACAAAATCATCCGCTTGTTAGAGGTGATGATATTATCATCACTTTGGCTGACTGAAGACATTTTTCCTGAATAACAGAGAGAGAAATCACTCACTTGTCTGTCCTCAAGTTAACTGAAACAGAATTGCACTTAAATGCTGACAATGTATAGTTGTACTATAGTTGCCGTAGTGGGTAGGTTTGTGGAGCTGTCAGCAACTTGGTGTGCGCATCACTGCTCTCTTATAACCAGGGAAAGGTAGAGCAGTTCAGCAGTACATGTAAAGAAAGACAGAGTGAGACAGAAAGAAGGAGACATGGTCCGCCAAATGAAATAGTTTCAATGATCAGTTGACATGACAGGCTGCTGATGTTCAATCTCATAATATTCTGAGTGTGTCTGCATGCTGGTGTCCAAGTTACGGTCTCATGCAGCTTTTTCACTAACCTCAGGCCAGCTGGACCTCATGTATTATTCTTGCTTCACACATAATCTTAATATCCTACACAGGAGCACAAGAATATAAACACACAAATATACATGAACACTCCCCTTTTCTATTACACTTCCATGCCTGTTGCCATGGCAACCACTCTTGGGCATTCCTCTACGGGAGTTTCCAATGAAATACACAAGCAATATACACTCAGGCATACAGCTACACCTCTACTAATACTTTCTGATATGGGGCTCACTGCTGTCAAACTTATTTAGAATGTGTTTAGCCTTATTTGTTTTGGGAATTCAGAATTTGTATACAGCTACACTTGTTTTAAAGACAGCCACAGTGTAAGCTATTTCATTGCACAATCTATCAGTAAAGAAAATAGCGATTCTCAATGAATAAAACAAATGCAACATTTTTGTCATCAAATGAATAAGTATTGTGAACATTGAAAGACGTTACTAAATAAAAGGTTATTTCCAATTTATTTTTTGTTCCAACTGATTTCTTTAGATGGAAGAGCTGCAATAGATATAATGGCTACAACTGTGTTTTCTCACAAGTAACATTCATTCAATAATATATCGCGTATCCTGCAACCATAATTGTGGAAAGGCTTATGCCTATTCCAGCTGTCACTGGGCAAGAGGTGGGGTAAATCCTGGACCAGTCGCCTGTCAATCACAAGGCCACATAGATAGACACAACAATTTATTCTCTCATTTACAAGTCTCCAATTAACCTTGTGCATGTTTTTGGCCTGTGGGAGGAAACCAGAGAATCCAGAGGAAACAACTAGAGCATGTAAACAAACACAGTAACTACCAATGCCGGAATCAAGCCAGGGATATTCCTGTTATGAGGTGGAAGTACCAATATGTGAACATGCGAAGTTAGTAGATTAATCATTTAATTTTCTAAGATTAGCAGCAAAATTGACATTTTAGGCCTGCTGTTTTACCTTAATGCTTTCCTAAGGGCATGTTTACCCATGACGGACCAATGCCAATTTAATGGGAGTGGTCAGTTGGTCAGCCATTGAACAAAAACATTTGGAAGCAGGACATTGTCAGTCCCAGCAGAACAATGTCACATACATAAATGTGTAGGGTGTGTGTGTGTGTGTGTCTGTGTGTGTGTGTGTGTGTGTGTGTGTGTGTGTGTGTGTGTGTGTGTGTGTGTGTGTGTGTGTGTGTATAGAATATGGCTCCAAAATCCCCCTGAGTGCAGGATAAGCGTCAGAAAATGGATGGATGAATGGCAGGATGGACGGATATTATACTGTATTTTTTCTGTTTTGTTTCATCTTGTATATTTTAGAATCCAAGTTAACAGCTAGAATTAAAGGTGAATGTTTAAAATGTCATTGATCTGAATAAAATGTCCCCTTATAATGTCTTGAAAATGCATCTGTGAAAAGATTGAGGTAAATCTCAATGTCAGGCATATATCTTTATATTTTTTTAATTATGTTTTTATGTAGCTGTTGGACTTACTACCTGTCCAGAGCCCATGATTCCAGCAAATGGTGTTAAAACAGGAGACAGATACATGGTCAATGAAGTGGTGGCTTTCAGCTGTGAACCTGGGTATACCCTACAGGTAAAATACTAAAAGTCTGACAAATCATCACACAAGTTTTCATTCACTGCTCTGTTTCAGGTACTGTATTTACCTCAGTTGCTGTCCAAAACGAATCTTTATATGTCTTTCGTCACTTTACCCTCTAATATCTAAATTTATCTTAAAACACGTGACTTTTTCTTGGCTTTCAGGGTCACTCTCACATCTCCTGCATGCCTGGAACTGTGCGTCGCTGGAACTATCCACCACCTCTTTGCATTGGTACAACACTCACACATTAGTGTGCTAGTTAAACTGTGTTGTGAATGACAAACTAATAAAATTATGTACAGCAGATGTACACTTTCCCTGTGTTTAGCATAGCCTCAAAAAGAACAGAAACAGTGTAAACAAAGCTAGGAGAGTCATATAATAGTGGTCGGTGGATGCTAAGAGTGATCCTGCGATGACACTGCATTGCAGCTTATCTTTTTTTAATTAATTTTATCAGCTTGAAATCAGGTTTCTTGAAGTAAGCAACGCTTTGAATGATGTCAGGTTAGCAATCTATAAAATCAATGTTCCTCCTGTTTACAAAGAATTTTGTCCTGTGGAACAAGCCTTCCCAACTCCTGTTTCAAGGCTGTGATTACATTGATGTTTGTGTTTAGGCCTGAATAATTCAGTCGCTGGTAGAAACATTTTGCAAGTGTGGACAGCCGATTCCATTTAGACTCAAGCTAGATGTCAGTTTAACTATTCTAAGCCATGGGACAGTCCGATTGATTCAGGCTACAGTAGTCAAAGCTTCCTCTCTCTCTTGTAGCTTAAAAGCGTAATAAAATTGTAAATAATCTTAGAGAGGGGCTTGAGTCTGTGTAGAACTGTGACAATGCTTTAATTATGATATTTTATTAAAATTACAATGATTTATTTAGATTCAACTGAAATTGTAAAATGCAATAATCCCTATAAACTCATGATTTGAAAATATCCGTCTGTGAGCACAATATACTTGTTGTTGTTGTTGTTGTTGCTGTTGTTGTTGTTGTTGTTGCAGTCGTCTCCCCTTATTACACTATTTCTGAACAACCCTAATGCATCGTGAATTCCACTATAAAGAAATTTATTTTGTCTTTCCTCACTGGATAAGCTCAGATGAATAAATTCTAATCCCCATTGTCTTAAGATATCTAAGTATGTGTTAATACTACATTATAAATGGCCCCGGTCCCCATACGATGTGCCCAAACCTCCTTTTATTATAGTTTGAAGCGGTGCTCTCGGTCAGTTTTTTACTTTTTTGCTATAGCATAACCTTGTTCTCGGTCAAGCAAAGAGGATTAAGTAATGATTTCCACAGTTTACTGCTCATGTGTGGCCCGTTTTAACAATGTGTTTTCTGTTTCTTGTGTTGTCAGCTCGATGCGGTGGAGTGCTATCTGAGATGAATGGTGTCATTCTTAGTCCAGGTTTCCCTGGCAACTACCCTGGAAACCTGGACTGCACCTGGCAAATCACCTTGGCAGTTGGATATGGTAAGTATGATTGCATAGTAGAGAAGTCCTTAAAAAATGTGTCACTCACAGTCACTATTTTCAGGCACAAAATTTGCAGCAGTGTGGCATGGTTTAATAATAGCTTCACCAACTGTTAATTGGAGGTTAACACAAAGTTTAAGCTGCTTAATGACAACAGTAGACAATGTATTTAATTTGACTCTGCTTAAATTTGTTTGTTTCTGTAAGTGGTTGTCATTCTTATTTTCTGAATACCAATATATTGAAATAACTAAATGAAATAACCAAATAAAATTCTGTGATAAGAAGTCTGGAAGTACATGATTTGTTTGCTTAAAAACATCTGACAGCATAAGTTAAAAATTTGTTCTGATATATTGTCATTTCATTGTTTTGGTCCAATTTTTTTTTCCCCATGTTTTTTTTTTAATTACTTAATTTATTTTTATTTTGATCTCTTATTTTATTCCAGGAGCCCATATTCAGTTCCTTAACTTTTCCTCTGAAGACAACCATGACTTCCTAGAGGTCAGAGCAGGACCGCAGCACAGCTCTGCACTAATTGGACAGTTTACTGGCTCCCAGGTCCCGCCCCCTCTGCTCAGTACTACTCATCTGACAATAATTCATTTCTACAGTGACCATTCTCAGAACAGGCTGGGCTTCAAGCTTACATATCAGGGTAAGTTTCTACTCAAGTTCCGAGACGGAGAGGTATGCAAATACACAGATTACTGTAGGTGCTCTGACTTCAATTGAAAGTGGCCCCTCGAGAAATGCTTGGGTGAACGAATCACGAAAAAAGAAAGCCTTTCCCTCAAATTGTCCTATTAATTAACTTATAAACCTAGTGGCCAAATTACAAATCCTTAAGTCGACCAAATGAGGGACAGAGAAAAAAAACACATTGCTATGAGTTTTGTGCTTTGATCCATGGATGAGTTTTTCTAGAGGCTTATAAACCCTGTGGCTTTCCACTCATCATTAAAGAGATACTCCGTTTGCTATTCTGGATGAGAGACCTGCATTTTCCCCCCTAACCTTTACTTGTGTCACTTTATGCCTCATATCAAAGACATGAGATCCACTGCTGGCCTGTACACTGGTCTAAGAATAACAAAAGGTTACTGACATTTACAGTAGCTCATACATGCTATATACATTGAAAAAACGTACTTTTACTTTTCCATTTTCCTTTAGATATACATGTGTTTGCAGTACTTTTCATTCTTTGTTTGTTATGCTGATGTGGAAAGGTTATGGACATGTACATACATGTTGTATTGAGCTGTGTCTGTGCTTTTCAAGTATTCTGCAAATGCTAACCTTCAGTTGATCTGTATTCATCCTGAGTTGAACGCATACACCATTACATCTGCTGAGAAAAGTACAAATCTAGATCAACTGAACACCTCCTCTCCCTTTCTCTCCCCCATAATCTAGATTAATAAACCATTTCCTTTGAAATAACAAAAAATGAGCATGTTAAACAAACCAACGTTTTTAGATGACCAGTAATGACTAATGAGCTGGCTGGTAACAACAATTAATACTCCAGTTTAGATTAATCTATTATAATCGTTTTTTTGTAGATTTAAAAACCAATGTGTTTATTTACACATAGAGATCAAAAGTTTTTTTTTATATCACGTCTGGAGACACATTTGATAGCAGATGTAAATTCACAGATCTAAAGTTGTTCATTTGTGGTCGAGTCACAGATGAAGCCTCCTATTTCTTAGTATATACTGGGCTGGAGGGGAGGCAAAGATGTTCTATATTGTTCACCTCGGCTGTTCTGTGCACTGTGTACTGCAGTTTCGCAGAATTTTCTGGCACTGGCTAGACTAAGGACTGCTTGTTCAAACTCGCTTAAACTTTTATCTTGTCTAGTGCTACAGACCCAATTTGTACCAAACCTGCAAGCTTGCCATGACACCCATACGGAATGAGAGCTGCTCTTAATAGATCCAAGAAGCTGACATATCCTTAAGCAAGTGCTGGCATTCCATGCCTATAGAGCTACAGTATGTAGGAGGCTACCAGCAGGTGTGATGTTGTTGTAGTAAACATTGTTAACTTTTGTCAGGTCAGATTGTATCATTATGCTGTAAATAAATCAAAATTGAAATTAATCCTGTAAATACTAGTGTCTTTTAGTTCTATTTCAAAAAATCAAAACTTAAAATCAAAAACCAATGCACAAAACCACTACCATCAATTCAGCATTAGCTATGATTTAATTAGTGTACAGTTTGATCATTAGGATTGACTCTATTGTTGTAAAGATTCTTAGCGGTGTTGAAATCAGCTGAATTTAAATTTAATCTGGAGCATTTCCATAATGTCAGTGATTTCCTGTCTCCTCTCTCTTTAGCCTATCAGCTTCAAAATTGCCAAGATCCCTTTCCTTTCCCCAATGGTGACATCATTAATAGTGACTATAGTGCTGGCCAGTCAATAACATTTCAGTGCTACCCTGGCTACGTTTTGATTGGACATCCTGTTCTGACATGCCTGCATGGACCCAACCGGAAGTGGAACCATCCATTTCCCCGTTGTGAAGGTAAGAAAAACATACATGATATGTATCATGCCATTGAAAATGTTAAGAATATCACAGACCTAATTTCCCAGATGATCACCCGCACTTCTCCCATTCAAATCCGCTAGGAGCATTTGATTGGAATCATTGCTGAACTAACAAATGTACTGCTTTCTCTATGTGGTCTAGAATTCCATTAAGATCTAATATGTTTCAGTAAAATGATTCATTTTCAAACAGATAACTTAAGAAATTTCTATCCCAACAGCTCCCTGTGGCTACAATGTCACAGCTGAAAATGGAACCATCTATTCACCCCAGTATCCCAATGAATACCCAAACTCCCAAGACTGTACCTGGCTCATCATTGTTCCCCACGGACATGGAGTTTATATCAACTTTACTTTGTTACAGACTGAGCCTGTCACTGATTACATTGCTGTTTGGTAAATCTCAAAACACACACATACAAACAATACACAGATAATACAAATGCATGGTTTTGTTTTTGTTTTTGTTTTGATATTTTTTGTTTTAAAGAAGTATATTATTCCGTATGAAACACTTTGCCTAACAATAGTTAACTAGTGACAGACTGTAAAAACTGGAAACTTGATTAATATTGAATCTTGACATTATTTGTCTTGGTCATTCTTAGCTACTTTCTTTTTCCTGCCAATCAGTTTTTGATTTACTCAGATTTATGACAAATTCTCAAGTATGTATCGCAAAAAATCTCTTCCAACCACCACCCTTCCACCCTTGTTAAGAACCGCCTCCTGTGTCTGTCACACATGCTCATTTTCAGACACACTAGAGCTTATTTAGTATTACTATAACCCCTGTTTTAAGTCAATACAAAGGCTGTTTTGCTTCACAAAGGTATTTGTGTAAGTAGGCCTATAACAAAAATGGTTATATGCATGGCATAGTTGATCAACAGGGATCATAACTCCAGAGAACCTGGCACAAATGCACTGCACACCGTGTTATACATAAAGCGACGCCACTACAGTAATAATGGGATTTGAGGTGGTGGTAAGATTGTAACACCGGGAGTGTGAGAGTGATGCATTTTCAATGGAACCACTGACCAATTCAATCTAGTTCAGTACCACGGCCACAGCAGACCCAGAGAGGGTTCGGTAACTCTGGCAGTAATGATGAGATTCAGTGGGGAGTGAGAAAGGTAATGAAAGGACTAGTAGAGCAGGGTTCGTGAATCCAAAGCACACCAAGAGAACCTTTTCATTTAATATGTGCGTTTCACACCGTGTTTGCATTCAAAAGTATTTTTTGAAGTGAATTAATGTGGAATGAAATTAAAAATTAAGAGGGATTTGGATTTTTTTGTCATTAATTGGCATAAAACAGAAAGATATACTCTGTGTTTGGGTTAGGTCAGGCTTTAATTTGAAGGCTCAAGAGGCAAGTCCTAAGTGAGCAATTGAAATGCAGGTGGTGGGAAAGTAATACATTCATGGTGGCTGCTACTCACTTTCAACATTGCCAGTTACCAGACCAAAAGATACAGGAATGAAGAGGTACAATATCAGGTTATTTTGCTGCTGCAAATAGATTCTGGTATTTCATCCGATTTTAGCACATACATTGAGGAACAAAGCCATTGTATCACTTTTGTAGATTTTTCGGTAAAAAGGATATAGATTGTGATGTTCCTCCATACATGGACTTCTGCTCCACTCAGTCTGCTCATGTCACAAACCCATGAATATATTAGGTAACTGGCTGAAAAGTGAAGAGAGGAGTTCCTGTTTCTTATCTAAGCGAAATCCATCTGCTTTCTTTGGCTTTTGACAGAAATAAACAGGGTGATCCAGAGGCCTGCTACATTACTACCATTTTCTGGCCACATCTCTTCTCAATCTAGGTCTGAGACATACTGTTGAATTATATAACACACAGGAAAGTTTGGGCTTTTATCAACTATAAGACAAAATCGTATGTCTGATTATTTTTCATTAATTACAACTTTGTGGGAAAATTGCCTGATGACTAATGTTCATGTTCAGTTCAATAATGAAAACATATGGTTATTTAAACTGTAAAAGAAAAATGCACAGAGAATGGATTAAGAATGGACTTTTTATCTTTGGTGTTTAAGTTAAATATTTTATCTCAGGGAACACATATGAGACACTTCTATATCATGTTATATGATGAACTCCTTGAGCAGACACAAATGAATTGCAACATGTGACACCCTGGGCTGAGCCTGTTCAACTTAGAAGATTGCTGAGTTGAAGAATAGATTTTCCACTTTGTGCAAAGGCTTGAAGGATGACTGACACTTGAACACTATCTTCTGTAGCCTTCTCAAGCCAAAAAAACACTTTTTCAGTAGGTGGTGGCTGGCAAAGCTACTACTCCATGTTCCAGGCCCACTTCCTGAATAACTGTTGCTCCACCTTGGACTAAATCTTAAGTACCATTCAACTCCAGCTTTGGGATTTGGTGGGAGACTTGATAATAAGAAGGGGTAGGTTCGTTATTGGGACCTTTAAGACACAAGCTATCCATCCACACAGAAACTGTATGATATTCGCACATTTTAGCAGTTTTCTCTATTGGTTTTAGAGTCCACTAATGCTTTTAACTGTGTTGTGTGGATTCATAAGATCTCAGTTCCCCACTCCCATCAAAACAAACATGCTTGGGTGATATTGACTTCCTGTACCCTAAAGCCAATTTGGATTTTAATTTCATAGACATCTCATAAAGGATGGCTGTAGTTTTAAAAGGAGCATCACCAAACTGTTCTCATCCAAGGATGATGATAATCGGAGATTCCATCATTAAAAAAATGTAAAGCTTAGTTTAACAAAGTTGTGACCTTGACTGAGGATTGGGCAAAAAAGATGATTTCTTTAATTTTTTTATTTCATTGTGTCTTTTTCTTATTTATTCTTGTTTGTACAACATTTTGATGAAAGCTGCTTTATTATTATTATTATTAATATTGTTGTTGTGGGATTATCCATGGATATAATGAATTTGTTTATGTCTACTATGCCGCTTAACACAGTGAAATAAACAAAACCCCCTTTCAGCAATTGACGAATAGAGGGACTATGTCAGTCCCTTTGCCAATCTAGACCTCCAAGGTTTTAAAAAAGGGCTAAACTACTGTATGTCAGTATTCTTCAAAACATTTTAATTAGCCCAATTGTGTAGCTGTCCTCATAATCCTGCTCACCTGTCACAGATTCCTCCTCCTTTTCACTGTGTGACTCTGCGTCTATCACAAGGACAATTTCTCAAGCTCCCCCCTCTAACACAGTGCTGCTTATAGAAATATGACAGCAATATGGCCTAACAATATTCACTCCTCCCACAAACCTACTCTATTTACATCCAAACATTGTGTCACCAAAACCTTTAAACTAATCTAATCCTATTGACCTGATCATTACCGGTAACCATTTCAATACTTACTGAGACTTTTGTATCAGTTGTTGTGTACATGAATTGTTGTACACAGTAGAAAACTATTATCACCAAGTTTTGAAATTACTTGAATATCTAATCTTTCTAATGTTTTTGCAAACATTAATGTTTAGCAGTCACAAAAAAATGACTTTGTGAGTATAAACAGCAACTTTTGATTGATAGATTTTGATTTACATTTACTATGCCCCCTCCATCTGATATGATCAAGAGTTACATTATATCTTCTTTCATGAAAAGAGGCTTTTGTGCCCACTGGTCAATGTATATCTCAGTGCTTCCAACAATGCCCAATAACTCTCTCACTCTGCTATTTGAATAATTTGTTTTGATATGCAGATGACACAGATCAACATAGACTTGTCCTGCAAACCAGTTATTGCTCTTAAATTTCAGTAAAAATGATAGTAAGGTCATGACTTCTGCTGCAAAGGCTGACAAATAATTTTGTTTCCATGGCTGTAATTTCAAAAAAACTAAGCAAAGCACTCTATATATCAGATCATTCCATCAGCCTCTATTTTCAAGGACAAATCACTTCAAAATCACTATATTCTTGATGTCAAAAAGACTTTTCTGACTAAAGCTAACATGTGACCAAAGTGGCTGCCAGTTGGAACATCATTTTTTACTGCATCAAGAGCCAATTTTTTAGACATATAAATCCCTCTTTATTATTTTTCACACTTATATTTTTCCTTATCACAGCCCCCCGGTTTATTGCAATGAGTCACCGATGTAAGATCATAATCTTTTGCTTTACTTCTACTGAGGTCTCATGGCATCTGTGTTTCATAAGCAACCTCTGGTTTCATGTAAGAGAATGTTAAGATTGTTGCCTGAGCTTAGATAATTACAGCATTCAGCTATTATACAGCTATTATAGCCTTTCGGACTGATTTCTCATATGAGAACTCATGATCATTTCATATGATCACACATTAAAATGACTTCTTAAAATGTATTCATTTTTTACGTAATGCAGTATTGCAGTAAGACCATTGTTGTCTTACTCTATGGGATATCCATCTCAGATTGGTTTTGGAGTTGTACACTTTTAAGAGAGGAACTAATAAGTCCCACAGAATCTTTAAGGCTGTTTGGTTTAAATGACCCAAATAGCACATTTTGATTCACTAAATGAGCTCCAACACCTTCGGAAGACCTTGAATTATTGAGTAGCTAAGAGATTCCTGGCACTCTTTGAGTATTAAAATTTTAAAACCCTTGTTTAATCCAATGGCATGTTCATTAAAAAACAAAAATTGGGCATTTAGGAACTTTAGAAAAATGTTTCTTCACAGCAGCATTCAACAGTTAATGAGGGAAGTTACGCCTTCCATCCAAGGCCTCAGTTCAATTAAAATATTTGAAATGATGAAAAGGCAAAGAAAGAAAAATTCTATACATTTCTCATATCCCTAATCCTCAAAGAACAACCATGTAGACATACCAGATGGTTCTCTTATCTTAGTTACAATAGATGATCTCTTCCAGACTGAATTCTGGTAGATTCTAGCAGAATAAAGCCCAGCAAATCAAAAGATGTTTATTCTGATCAGACTTTTATATTTAGCTGCCAGTCTTATCCAAAACAACAATCACCACTGACTTGGAATGGCCAAATAATAAATAACTAAATATGACATAGATAAATAAAATCCCACAACAGTAGCTGAGTTAGTTTATATCAAAGATTAAATTTGTACCTCATTGAGAATTTTTCATTTATTTAAGCATAAACACTGAACAGCTTTTTTGCAAGGGTTTGGGTGATTTGCAGTCAGGTATTTCATTGTCAACAATCCTTGCCATTTCAACCCTGCTACTGCCGAGTGACATTAATGCTTTCTTGTTGAAGTTACAATTCAAAGTACATGCAGCTGCCACAGTACCTTTACTGAGTTTGTGCAAATATTGTGACTTTATGCTGGGGGTACTAAGAGATGTGTTCAGGGCTTGGAGATCAGAACCATAAAAAAACTCCTCTAAACTTTAGGGTTTGGACTGCTTTGTGAAGAATTATTGATTGTTGAGTGCAAGTCAACTATATACCTTTCTTAGATGCACAGTGTCCAGTAATTTTCAGAAGTTAAAGTTGTAAATGTCACATGTGTTAATCTGTTTTTTTTTCTTTTAGGGATGGTGCTGACTCATCAAGTCCTCAGCTTGGTGTGTTCAGTGGCAACACAGCTTTAGAGTCTGCCTACAGTACGAGTCCAAAGGTCCTGATTCGGTTTCACTCTGACTTTTCAACTGGAGGGTTCTTCATACTCAACTTTCATGGTACAAGTTGTTCTCACTTTCCAAAAATGGTTTTATTTGCTGAAAAACAGGAATAAAAAACTGAGAGGAAAAATAAAAATAGTAATAAATACATGAATTTATTATTATTTCTAATTCTCTATCAATTGCTTGTAGACGTTTATCACTATTATACATGAGGTCATAGGTGTCTCCACAGACACGTCACATAATCAGTATTCTCGTTTTAATTATACCATGACTGGGTTCGAATGAATGTGCAACACGTGCAGTAGGAGACAGGCGATAGTTCATGTGTTGGGTGATTTCTTTGGATCAATGCACTGTATGAGATTAATGTTTGTGTATCTGTCCTTGATATCTTATTTTAGTGTATTGCTTAAGATTGTCCGAGTGCACTTGTAACTTAGCCCACCTCACGCAAAGAACAATGTTATCTGATGTTATCTGTCACAGCCCAACTCCAATCCAATTTTGATGAAAAGGTTGAAGCTTATCCTCCAACCACTACTCCAATCAGTTTATAAAAGACTTTGTCTTTTACGAAGTGATTTAGTGATGGATTATTGATCGAGGAGCTTGAATTTGTGAACATATCACTATTTTATTCTCCTCCTGCCCCACTTACTGTCTGGTGCATCTGAGAATTTGATCCATTTTGTGGCTCATTTTTTTGCCATGGTTTAAAGGCTAGCATGGACATGTGGTGGGGCATAGTGTGTAATTTTTCATGGATGCTGTCATCCATTTGTGAACATCGTGCCATAATAGTAGGCAGTGCATATTCTGTCATGTTGTCAACTGTGACTGACATTTAAGAGAATAGGGTGTTTTTATAACTCTAATTCAAAGGCTATTTTCATCAGTCAAGAGGTTTTCACACCAGACGACAGCCAATGTCAACTGTGGCATGGATTAGAACCCTTTTCGGAGTTTTCCTGAAGATTGCATGTAATGTGAATAAGCTTACAACATAACAAAATGAAAAGCCATATTTTATTCAAGGACCAGTGGCCAAACATTTCGTGGAATCATTGAGTAATAGGGATCATCAAGTGTATGATGGACGCTTAATGGCAAAGTCACATCAAATCACATCAAAGAGAGACTGCCGTCTGAAATAATTGGATGAATATTCAAATAACTATGAATGAATGAATAAATGAATACATAAATAAACAAATAAATAAATGAATAAATAAATAAATAGATGGGCAAATAATCAATTCATAAATTTCTTAAACATCTTATTTTCCAATTGAGTTAGATAAACACAGTAAATAAATTGAATAAAAATAATTAGCATACAATCCATCCCTCTATACATTGAATGATGGCTGTAAGACAATAATGTTGGGTCTTATTTAAGTTATTATACCAGAATGGTATAATTAATGAAAGGAATAAATATACAATCACAATCAAAAATGTAATTTTCAACAATTCTGCACAAGGAACAATCTGTTCTCATTAAAAATGTATGAATATGTATATATGACTGTATGTATATATGTATTTATGTATGTATGTATATATGTACACTATGTATGACTATTTACTCATTTTAACTTCGTCATTTTTAACTAGGAAATCTTGTTTGTATTTTTTTCAGCCTACCGTCTGAAAAAATGCCCTCCTCCCTCTGTTGTGGAGAATGCAGGTATAATGTTTGAAGATGAAGACTTCCAAATAGGTAACAATCCTTAGCACACGTTACAATTATTACATGATTGCATATTGTGCTTTTATTAGTAGGCATAATCAATAGTCGTAATTTATGGGAACACGGATTATTATTAAGACAAGTTCAAGTACAGATTTCTTATGATTATGTTTTTCTTCTTCAAACCCTAATTTTAAGTTCAGTCTAACTAAATAATCAATCCTGCAGGAGACCATTAACTCATTAATCTAATGGGCTACCGTACCTTGAAAGTGCAATGACTCCAAACCACCCAGAATAATCCTGTGTGTGTGTATGTGTGTGTGTGCATGTGTGTGAGTGTATGTGCACACGCATGTGTGTCTGAGGGATCATGCATATGTACACATGTTAGTATGGATGCCTCTGACGCCTGAAGATAAAAAGGGTAGAGCAGATTAAGATTTATCTTATATATCTTATTGTATCATAAAATAAGTGTTTCCATAGAATTTCTTCAGTATGTTTATACTGAATCACTCAGTTATCATAAACTGTTTCCATTCTGGAGGAGAAATTGTGGGAACATTTAGTAAAATACTCTAATGTTAGTCATTGTTGAGATGCGCAGAGAACCAAGTAACTGTACCACACCTAATTACTTTTTGTGGAAAAAACAGTATGTGTTCTTCTAAACTATTGTAATGGATATAACATTTAATATGATATGGATTTATGTTTTTTTTCATAAATGTGGCAATAAACATGTCATATCATCAACATTTACTAAGAGTTAATCATTTTAAAGCTATGGCTTCAACCCATTCAAGCTTATAAAGTCTGTTTTTCTAAGATTGAATTGCAGTGACTTTCAGGGCATTAAAATGGGATGAATGCTGAAAAGTACTGATTCAAGTTTTCCTTTTATATTAATGCACTTGCCATGAAACTGAGGCAATTAAACACATAAAAACTGGTTCTATTCAATGACAATCTTGGTGCTTGTATCCATGCAAAGACAAGTGAAAGTTTTAACATTATTTTAGTATAGCACTATCATGCTTATTTATACAAAGCTGAAAGTCTTAACCCTTTTTGAAATATCAGGCTATTTCACGCAAATGAAATAAAGATATATGTACATGAATAAACAAATTATTTTTTTCTAAAATTACCGCGCAATTAACCAAAATATTGGTAAATATTTAATTTCATACGGCTAAAGATTATAGATTATCAGCATGAGCATCATATAAGGCATGCTTGAAGACAAAATCGCCTCACTTTTGTAATTGATTGATTGACTCGCTATTATTTTTCATGTGATAGGTGATATTGTGAAGTACCGCTGTTTGCCTGGATACACACTGGTTGGAAAGGCTGAGCTTGTGTGTATGCTTAACTCACATTTGCTGTTTGAATCCCCAACCCCAACATGTCAAGGTAAGCAGATATGCTGCATCACTTCTGAACATTGCCTTTGCACGTTGTGTCTGCTAGGGAACAGCAAATAAATTCAGCAGTGAATTAAAAAAATCCAATAATGAATTGACTAACTTCAAATAGTTAGGGTACTGTAACTAAAAAACTCAATTATTGTTTGTTTTTTTCATGGATACCCATAAAGATGTCTGATGTGGAGACTTAAACTACATCAGAATAGAAGTATC
Organism: Fistularia commersonii; assembly: GCF_037954325.1. Taxonomy (NCBI): domain Eukaryota; kingdom Metazoa; phylum Chordata; class Actinopteri; order Syngnathiformes; family Fistulariidae; genus Fistularia; species Fistularia commersonii. The sequence goes on along the minus strand of NC_141310.1, from coordinate 5,925,849 downwards.
TATCTGTTTTCATTGAGCAGCAATAAGCAGCTATGGGCCGTGATATTTATGATATTTTGCTCCACATGTTTCTTGCAGCTACTGAATACAAATCAAAATTAGTTCTTTTTTTGTTTTTTACCTGCTTCATCTGAGAATTGAAGAGATGCTCAGTATTCACCATCCTTTCCATTATGAAGCTTGAGAAAGACAGATAAGGCACTCTTGCAAGAGGACGTGCAGTCCAAGTGCTCCCACAAACAAATTGGATTGCTGGATTGCATTGCATTGCATTTTCTTTTCTGCTTGTTCTGTTACATAAACAGCCATCAAACCAGAATGTTTGAGAAGAAGGTGTCCTTTGTAAATGATGTACTAAAAGCTAATACGAGACACATTATAATGGCAGAGAACACTCAAGCTTTTCATACCTATGAGGCTGCCAATTTAAGCATTATTTTCAAGAAGTTGCTGATGACCTGGTTAAAATTTCAACAAACACATCTATGAATGGACAATGGATTATCAGAGAAACAAAGAAAAAACACTTGTTTTCCCCCAATGGGGATCAATAAATGATCTTATCTTAAAAAAAGGTTTCTTTGACCAAAAGCTTGCCAAGGAAAAAGAAAAAAATGTCACTGTTCTGAATAGTTTCATTTTCATTTATGTCAATCCTTCAGCTCAGTGTCCAGCGAATGAGGAGCGGTCTTCATCATCAGGGGTTATATTGAGCCCTGGGTTCCCAAACAACTACCCCAACAGTCAGACATGCTCGTGGCTGCTACGTATGCTTCCAGGTAGTTTCACCTCTGATGAAACATCATATGCAAATGTCTTTTTATCTCTGCGCAAGGTCAGTGGAGTGTACTTCTCTGTGCATGAGTGTGTATGGAGTGTCGGGGTGTGCCTGTGTGGGAGAGTACAGGTGTGTAAAATAGAGTACAAGTGTTTATAAAATTCTGTGTACTAAAGCAATGGCTGAAATAAGTCACATGCACTTGTATGTGTCTGTGGTATCTAATCACTTGGTGTTAATTATGCCTTTTTGGTTTTTAGTTGTAAATAAATTCCTGTTCCTCTTTCAGGTTATGTCATCAATATCTACGTGGAGATGTTCCACAGTGAGAAACAGTTTGATGAACTGGAGATTTTTGATGGTAAACAGCTCTCCTCTATTCTTCCTCCACCTACACACAACAAAAGCATCACATAACACACTCACACATACACATACACACACACAAGCAGCTCTTGACACACACATGGATACATAAATAGTCTCACATGCTGCTTTAATTCTTGTTATTATTTTCTTTTAATGAAAAGTAGCACTACTGCACAAAGCTTAATTCATACTTGGCGAGGGGAGTAGTGCCCCAGGAGTTTCACAAAGGTTACATAATAGTACATTTGAAAGTAAGTGTGTGTGTGTGTTTGTGTGTTTGTATCATCTAACCTTTTTTAGCTTTAAACAGGCAAAATTTTAAGTTAATTGGGTTTGAGCTTATAAAATCCACATAGCTACAGTGGATAACATTATGTCAGATCTTTTTAGGTTTATAGTGAGTGTAGCTCAATATATAAAACACCAAAACAAAACAGCAGCCAAGCATACAGCATCGTAATTTGAGGCCACATAAAGAGAAGGACATGTATTAAGCCGATAAATGTGTTGTTCTCTAGATCGGCTCTTTCTGCATGTTTTTACTTGGCTAGAGTTAAACTGACTGCTTCTTGTGACGTTGCTGACAGCAAAGGCACCATTTATGAGGAGGCAGGTGTAACTGCTATTATCACTGATCTGCAGTAACAAAACGACAGCCTTACCAGATTTTATTTGTGAATGTTTATGTCGGGAGGAATGTAGATATTGTGAAATCAATAGACATTGCTTTTATATACAAAGTCTTGCAAAGGGCTCTAATCTAAGCTCATTGTAATTCATAGATCCCAGCATGGTAGGCTGGATGACAATAAAGAGAAACTTAAAAACTATACTCCAGTGCAGATTTTGTTGAGAGTTTGGTACTTTGAATATGTCCTTCAAAATTTTGCAAAGAAAATGAGCTAATATTTACCTGAATCAAATGAGCCTGATGTCATTTGGGGGGCTGTTTTTTGGGGGGAGCATGGGTTATCGCATCCGCCTCAGTGCACAAAGCGGGCCTGGTTTGATTCCCACAAGGGTCCTTTCTGTGTTGTGTATGCTTGTTTTCCTTATGTCTGCGTGAGTTTTCTATGAGTTCCGTGGTTCCTTCCGCATTCTAAAAACATGCAGAGGGTCAATAGGAACAAACTGGAAAGATTGCCCAGTTGTGGGAATGAGAGGGTGAATGTTTGATTATCTCTATATATGGGGGTGGCATGGTGAAGGAGGTAGAGCAATCATCTTTGGAAATGAACATTCCTTGTTCTGTTCCCATCTCCTCCTAGTGTGTTGAAGTGTTATTGAGGAAGACACTGATCCCCTGGCACTGATGGACAGCAGCCAACTGCTCATGGTTCATCCATGATGGGTTAATTGCAGAGTAGATATTTCCCCCGTGACGGATTAATAAAGTATAAATTGTTATATATGGTCCTGCAATGCACTGGTGACCACTCAAGAGCGTACCCAGATTCCTACCCGATGACAGCTGGGATAGCTTCGAGATACCTTCGACCTTAGGCACAGGATAAGCGGTAGATGATGGGTTGTTTGGGTTTTTCTTTAGCTGGTTTCATGATGTGTTTTTGTTTTTTAAACTACAAAGGAAAAAAATATTTTGTGTCAAATCTGAAAATAATTAATTATGTAATTGGTGCACATATTTTTCTAGATTTATTAAACCACATGATCAGAACTGGTCTAAATCTGCAAGGCTTCTTGGAGCACAGAGAAGGTGTTGGCCTGAGGTTTTTTTTCATTGCACTGCTTGTGTCTGGTAAAATTGGCCATAGGAGCACACAACACACTTCATTTTCACAGATAACACTAAATCCATAATGTTCAATTACAAAGCATCTTTTATTCCTCACTTTCTCTCTGTAAAGGCTTGAAGCTACATTGTTCAAAAACAGTTCTATTGAATTTATATTTGCCGAGTTTCTAATTGTTGCCCATATGATATAAAAATGCATGCAGAAAACTTCTAACAGTTTGAACAGTAGACTTTGGTTCATTCATGATTACTTCATTTCTGTAGGATCGTCGGGACAGAGTCCTTTGCTTGTCGCTCTGAGTGGAAACCACTCATCCCAGCTCAACTTCACATCTAAAACTAACCAACTCTACCTGCGATGGTCCACTGACCATGCAACCAACAAGAAAGGATTCAAGATTCGATATTCAGGTATATATTATCAATTTGCACTATGTTGTAACCTTCTGTTTGTTTATTTATCTATTTAAAGTCATTAACTGGTGATCATATTACAAATAAGAGAATACTAGTTTCACCTGTGTGACATTTTTCTTTTGTTACTGCAGCAATTTCTTGGCCAAAAACAGCAGCAAATGTCCTGTGTCCTGTATTTGATGGCTCCTTTCAGAAACATTGTTTCCCACTCTATGTGACAAAAATTATTAATTAATATTGGCAGATTTATTTGATCTGTTAGGCTTATGTGTCAAGGTGGAAGAGACAAAACAGCTTTCTCATCACGACAACATGTTGATTCATCAAGTGTAGGTTCAAGCTGTGTGATAATTTATAAAGCACTTCTTAATGTAAATGTTCTCTTTAATGCATGAGGCTAATTAGGAACAAAAGAAAATTTGTACCCTCAATTTGTTAATTTGACAATTTCTCAGAGTTGAATATATTCTCTGCAGGTTCTTGCCAAGATAATGGTGCTATTATCATCAGCTTTGTTAAATTTGAGCAGTAGGATTTGCCCTTTACTGTCCTTTAATCAAGGGATTTAACTTGGAAAATTGTTGAAGATAACATTTTTTTCTCAGTCATAGTTAGTTTACACTGATCCTTTTTCAGCTTTAGAGGACTAAGTTACAAGGTCAGTCACTGGAAGTGCCATTCCAAAAGAAAAAAACAATGATGTATTTTGTGTATTTGTGGCCTTGTCTGAAATAACGGTGTTGTCTCCTCTCTCTGGTGAGTTGGCCTATGTATAAATAATGTTAGTTTTACTTCTTAGATGTGATTCTTATCAAAGTCCCATTAGGTGCTTCAAATATTAGCCACCTCTCCCAGCAATTACTCTCTGTTTTAGAGTAAAATTCACTTACGATATGAAACAATAAACATCCATGGTTAAGAGCACAAGCCAGCATTCATACTATGTAATTGAATTAGATAAAATAAGTCCAAGCTGAATTTTCCCTCCAACTGCATCTGGCCAGTGTTGCACATTTTTTTGGTTTTGTTTATTTGCTTCAAAAGTAGTGAAATACAAAGAAGAATAGGAGTGTTGCAATTATGCATTGAACAAGGAAAAAAAACTGTGACCCTGGTCTCTTAGCATCTGCCTCTGTTTTTTGCCAGGGGCTCCTTTAGGATGGTTACATATTTTGACACTGACAGGCTGTGTGTCTGCTGGTGCAATAAATATGGCAAACTAAATCTAAACATGTATATCTATTTCATGCAAACATGTATCAGAGTCAGCAGTCATTTTATGCATAAATGACTGCTAGGGGGAAAATATGTCCACTTTTTCTCTTAGCCATTGGCTAACAGAGATAGCAGTATGGGCTCACAGAGTTAGCGGTATCAACATTCCGCACATTATGGTAATTAATTATTTGATCTATTAGAGTATTTAGTAAATATCCACGAATCAAATTTTTATCAGGTCCTGTTAAAAAGATTTGTAGGCCACAATAAATTTGACGCAGTCAATTCAAATTGTTGATAATAAGTAGCGCTTAGAGTAGAAGCACCAACAGCAATATTTCTATTGTGATACTTTGTGACGCTATGTTAATGGTCAGTCCCCGAATAAGAGACTTACATTTATAGTTTCATTTTGACTGGTTCATAACTTCTTTGTTTTTGTTATTTAATGGTCGGTCATGCCTTCATATGTAAGTGGGACACAACACAATTAAGTCTCCATGTCATTCTTTGCATTCATCTTTGCCCAATTTTCCATTCAGCACAGAGGTGTGAAAATAGCCTTTTAGTGTCAAGCTCTGAACAAATATTATCCTGCACAGTGAGGCTCAAACATTGAGCTGAAAGACCAAGTACAAAAACAACATTTTTAGAAAAACAGCATTTTTAGCCATTAAACAGAAAAACCTTATATTACATCAACTCAGGATTTTACCACTTATTCCTTCACCTGGATGTGTGAGCTGTCTATCTCACACAGATAATCACAAAAGTGGAACAAAGAATGGCCATGATTTCTCAGATGGAATAAAAGGGACAACTCTTCAGATATCCCATTAGCATTGATCCTTCTGACACTGACAGGTTTTTGTTAAGCTGGAAACCCCTTTGAGTGAACTAGGTTTAAGGCTGAAAGTTCTGATTACCTCCAACCAATGGGAAATAAATCCCTGGACAACCATGTAGACGTTATTTGCTTAAAGGGTGTGGTGACCTCATAGTGGAATATTAATATTGCAGGGGGCTCAAATATTTGTTTTTTCACTTGACTGAACAGGAAAAAGCAATTGCAATTACAATTGTTATGAAGCAAACTCATTAAAAAGTGAGCAAATCCTTGAATATGTCCCCCAGTGACTTCTTGCATGGTCTAGTTGCATGATTGGTGGTGAATAGGACACAGTCATGATGTGGATGAGTCCAAACAACAGCTATTTAACCTTTTCTCATCCATAGTTCTTCAATCATTCAGCTCATTTGCCCCCCCACCCCCCCAACCCCAAACCCCCCAACCCCAAACCCCACCACCAACCTGCCCCACCCTTTCCAGTTCGGAGAAGAAGCTATTATAACGTTTTTGGTCTGTTTCCTCGGAAGATCCCAGTGATTGCAGAGGTCTGATGGGCAGAGTTCCCTCCTGTGCTGTCCATGGACCAGCTGCTTTAGCTCCTGAAAATTTCTCTCTTCCTCTCCTTCTTTTCTTCTTTCTTATTAATACATTCTCGTTGTTATGCCAACCTCAGAGTGGCTCTTTCATATATTTTTGGTTTCAGCAAACACAGCATGTCTCAGGGTTTACCTTTTCACATTGCCATAACCATCCACAACTATAATGTCAATCATCTGATTATTTTGCTCTTTACTTTTTAGGAAAAGTTAGCCTCAGAGTCCCTCAGTCCTTTTGAGTCTTCAGTATTTGTAATAGTGAGTCAGCTTCTCATACACTTCATTTCTCCATTTCATATATTCTTCTACCAGAGGTGTGTTCATACATTAACAAAATCTCTCTTTTTAATGTCATCTTGGATCAAATAACTAAATTTGAAAAGAAGTCTATTCTCCATGTCTAATATTGTCATAGTTATAATGACCTTGGACATTTGACAAACAGTTCGTGAAGTATTTGGGCTACTATTGTTATTGTGTTCATCCTCTCACCTTTATGTCTCTGCTGATACACTATGATCTCAGAAAAGCAGTTCTTGGTCTCTGTTGCCTTGAAAGCTCAGGAATACTTGAACAGGCTTCCAGTGGGAATTAGACAACCTAAGCGGCAAGTGTTTATATACACATCGACACCCTTCTCACTCTGCACTGGGAACAAAAAGATCTAAGGCCACAACAACCCCAAAAAGTTCTGCTACAGATATAAGACGATTCAAACTTTAACGCATACTGAGGCATTCCAGACATAAATGAAAAACACAGGCAATTTAATTTCCACAGCATCCCTGGATGTAGCCCAGGACAGACAGTAGAGCTATTCTTTTTCATTTACTGTTTATGTTTTCACTAAAAACACTTCAAAGCACCATAACCCAGCCAGTGTGTCCAAACCTGAACATTATCGAAATCTTTGTTGGAACCTGGCTCACTTTTTTTGGTGCAGTGGGTTGAGAGGGATAATAGAGAAGTGAAAATAGGGGCCTTTGTGCTTTTAGAAGAAGAAAAAAAATACTGCATATGGGACAAAAGAACTCACTCAGTGTTTTGCTCCCAAAACAGCTTCGAGAAAATTCAAAAGCAGATGATGCACCAAATACTAAACAGCCAGTGTCTGTTTGATCTATCTGATATACTCTGGAGTTAGAGATTTACTGATCCAGGTACCTTCAGAGGTCAAGCCCATACTGAACCCACAAGTGCTGATAGTGGCTAAAAGTGTATGAATGCGTGTATGCTTGGGTAAATGTGTCAGTGTCGTAAAAGTTCTTTGAGTGTTTTTTTGTTTGTTTTTTGACTCAAAAAGTGGTCTATGAATGCTTACTATTTGAATATGTGATCTCCTTTAGAATCTTAGCGGTTTCACGCTTCCATCCTTTTGTGTATGTTAATATGCTGTTAAGTGGTTGAAAAATTAAGGCTTTTGATCCACCCAACTGAGGGCTCTGTGAGGTGATAGTTGGTGTATGTTTGGGGGGTTGGGGGAGCTTTTAAAAAAGACTTTAATATTGGTGAGATTCAGTTGCGTTATTGTTATTGTTATTGCTGTTGCTGTGGCTATTGAGAATAAAGAGATTTTTGGTTGCATGCAGTGAAAGCATTGGAGCCTCACAGATTAACAGAAAATGATCATGATATTGAAAGGTGATATTGTCAGATATAAAACTTGCAATGCAGAGACAGCAGATGGACTGAGCAAAACAGAGGTTAAATGATTCATTTGAGAGTTGGCATTAGAGGATGCTTCTGTTTTGTTTTGTTTTTTGTTTTGTTTTTTAAGGTAAGTGTATATGTAACCAAAAAGAGAAAGTAGAGGTTACTGTGTTGTCCTGTGTGGGAAAGTCCCCTCTGGAAAAAAAGGACCAAATAGCAATGTGAGTGCTGAGCGAGCTATTGTGTTGCGTCCTGTTCGTTATTTAAATTATACTTCATCAACTGAAAAGTGTATCCTCATTTTCTGGGAGTCAAAAAGAGACTACATTGCTTTAAAAGTCTTGAGGCTTTTTTAGTTTCTCTGAATATCTTGGTGTAGAAGTAATACTGTATACTGTATGTTGTAAATTTTCAAGACCCACTCAATTGTTGTTTCTTGAAATGTGAATTAACTTAACTTAAATTTTGAACTTCCAGTCAACTTTACCGTAAAAAGAGAACGTAAAAAAAAATCTACTCTCTGTCTCCATTATCTCCTCAGCGGCATACTGTAGCATCGATGACCCCCCGACAAATGGGGATGTAGCCAACCGAACCAAACTCCGCCCAGGCAGCAAACTTCAATTCTACTGTAACCGTGGTCACCGTCTAGTGGGCGCTAGCAATGCGACCTGCAGGCTCCATCCCAATGGGCTTTTCCAATGGGATGCACCTACACCATTTTGTCAAGGTAGGACTGTCCAATACATACTTTCAGACATTTTTAAATCAATACAACATTCTTTTTGAAGGATATGTCTGTTGTAGTTAACTTTATTAGTATATCGGATACCTACAGGTATGAGAGCATGAATGTGTATTTTACAAGATTAAAAGTTTAGAAAGATTAATAATGGATAGAATGAGTTAACTGAAGGTATAAGCATTGCTTATGTTTAGAGGGTGAATCTACAACAATTCTCTCAATGATTTACAGCTATCTCATGTGGAATCCCTCAGTCACCAGGCAATGGCAGTTTCCATGCATTCCAGTATACTGTTGGGAGTCAAGTGACCTTCCATTGTAACAGTGGTTTTCACCTTGACCCTGGTGTTCCAGTCACAGCAGTGTGTTTGGAGGATGGTAGCTGGAGTAATGCTGCTTCACCTCCAAGATGCCTTTGTAAGTACTAGTTAACTATGAAGGGCAGTGAAGAGTACAATGCAGAATGAATCTCAGCCCAAGGTTCACTTAATAGCTTTTTCAGTTTTTTCAACAATATCTTTCTGGCCTCTTCAGCCTGTTTATAAGGCTGTTATGCTGTTTTTAAGATAGAACTGAAAAGGCCGATATTTTTAATCCACTCACAGATTTTGTTTATTCTTTGCGAGTACAAAGGTCAACATTAATGGTCAAACTTTATAGAACGTAGATAAAAGTTTTCATCCGTACTAATAATTTAACTGGTGTTAAACTATCATTTGGTTTCGGTTCAAGGCTTGTGTTTCTCTCGGGACTCAAAAGTAGTCTAAGATATAGAGGCTGAAGTGTTCACTTTTTTTGCGGCAACAAATAAAGCAGAAAGGTAAGTGAAAAATGCATTTTCAACTTAACAATAGGTTGGGTGAGCAGGGTGCTAACAGGCAAGTATTGAGTTGAATACAGGTAGAAAAATGTTCACGGGAGAGGAGGGAAATGGAGAGTATGAAAATATGAAGAGGTTGACAGTGCACAGATTCCTGAACTCAAAATGACATCCGTTCAACGTGAGCGTTTATGATCATTAAACTGTGAGACATTACTGCAATGCTCCCTCTCCCTGGTACCAGGAACCTCTGAATGATCTACAGTTTATATTCCTCCGACCTAATGATGTATTGAACTCAAGTCCAATTCAGTGGTCACCAGAGAGCTAGGAAGGACAGAGTTTCTTTGGTAGACTTTGAAGGTGGAGAGTGTCCTTATAGGATAACCTGTATCTCCCTTATTTGATAACAGGACATCATGGTCCTTCATGGGTGTGGAACTATTCACTCTCCCACAGAGAATGCATATCTCAAGATGTGTTTGGGAAATTAGAGACTCTTTTTTTTCTTAAGCAGGTGTCCAGGTTTTACAGTGTTCCTCAGGTAACACGAAGCCATGTTTTGTAACTGTTTGGTTGCTTAATGTCAGTTTGTTCACTGTCTTGCAACATCTGAGGTACCGGTCATACAAAAGACTACGTAGAGGACAAAGGAGATCCTTTTCCTCAAAGAGCAGCAGGTCCAGAACTTTTAACTTGTAAAAAAAGCTGTAATGCTCACAGAACTCGCGGAAAAGGCGAGGACAGAAAATCGAAAAGCAGCAGCTCTGTCATGGCTTAACTTAAAACACATCAAAATGAATTGTTGCTCTAAGTGCAGTGAATTTATCCATGACTCACTTCAAGGTGTTTACCTATATCGTGTGTTTAGGCGATGCAACTACCATCTTGGAAATGACCATCAGTGTATCTTTATCCAGTGCTGAATGTCCGAAACCTCACTTAACTGATAACCTAAGTGAGGCTATTATACTGGGCTTGAGATGATGGGTTTTTTGTGATGAAGGAATATCGAAAAGTCATTGGAAGTCAGCCATACTGACGATTGCAAAAGTGACTGAAAGGGAGGGACAGAGAAAAGAGAAGGAAAGAAAATAAAAAAGGACCATAAGCCAATGCATACTGCTTGCTAAAAAAATAGATTAAGCATTATATCTTTTATCTATCTTTATAAAGATTAAGAACCATCAAGTATAACAGGACATCCAAAACCGTTGTCAGGATAGGGAATTTTAGTCAAACCAAGTGATGTAGCTTTTTGACTTTGCCTTGCACTTTTATGACACAGAGGCAAATTTGTAGACAGAGCGAAAAGATAGAAAGCAGGTACTGAGAAATCCTCCTGCATTATCATCTACACACATGGATACATATACAGACTCAGAAGATGAAAGAGGCTTGTAATTACAGAAAAAGTCCATTATGAGCATAATCTGTGCTTTTTAAAGGTGGGTAATTATTTATTGTGATTTATCTCTGAATAATGTAATTTATATTCAAGTATGTATTCTTGTGCTTCAGATTCTTGTCCAATTTTAGAATGCAGATGATTTGAAATTAAAAAAAAAAACAAGTGTGATGTTATACATTTGAAATCTTGGTTTTATTTCAAATTCATATGTTTACTTTTTTCCAGCGGTTCACTGCCCCAGTGTTGATGGTATCTTGTCGGATCACATGACCTACCGCCTTCTCTCTGGTACACTGGGAGAATTTGGTTCTGTTGTGATGCTGGGTTGCACAACAGGTTACTCTTTGGGGGTGGGACATCGTACTCTCCAGTGCCTTGCCAATGGGACTTGGTCGGGTTCGGATGAACCATGTACATGCAAGAGTAAGAAATGATACACGCAAAAATACACACAAACTTCCTCTACATAAGCATACAAATAAGCATTAATATATTTAGTTTTTCTGGATCTGGATAGAGAATTACTTGGAGCCATGTTACATACGAAATCATTCTAAAAGTAGAAGTTATATTTTAGAGGGTCAAAATGACACAGTTCACTTTCAAAAAGTATTTATGTCTTGATTTTATCTACTAAACGTTTTTTTTAATGATGTAGAATTTCCAGTGACCTTCCTAAGTCTGCATAACTCCTGATTATTTGCCAGCTCAATAAAAGTCTCTGCCTCATGATTCCCAGAGTTTTGATGGAATATTATTGAAAAATAGTTTGTATTTTTTTCTTCTTCTGTCTTTTTAACTCCATTTATAAATTGTGTGGAAATTCAAAACCATTTTTCTGTTTGTCACATCCGATTTTAGAGGTTCAAAATAGGTCCATGTAATTCTCAGACATTCAATAGATAAGAAAGATGCTCCCTCACTGTTTTTCTTAAACTAACATTATTGTTATTATTCTTACTGTTTAGTCCTGTCCTGCGGTGAGCTTCCATCTCCACCTTTTGGAACGAAACTTGGAACACTAACCACATTTGGTGCAACTGCAATCTTTATGTGTAACCATGGTTACACTCTGGTCGGGTCACATGTCAGAGAGTGTGGTGCTAATGGGTTGTGGAGCGGTTCAGAGACCAGGTGCCTTGGTAAGATTACTCAAATATGCACATATTGTTGAAATGCATTTGATGCAACTTTGGAAAGAGAGAACAGGAGACATAAAAAGGATGTAAGATAGTGGTCTGGTATTAATTGGTGATGGGTCAAAACTGGCTGCCAAAATTGATATCGGTTTCATCAAAACATTCATAAAAATTAGAAAATTAAATAAAAAATAACCTGAATGTCAGATTAACAGTTTTACAGGGTGCTCTGAGGTAAGTATAGTAATGCTTCACATGCTTTTGTTGTTAAGACAGGACACAAACATATCTATCCGTCTTAACAAAGATGGCAGGGTAGGCCGATATCTTCAGAACAAACTACTTCCAATTCCAGTGCTTGCAACGTAATATAGAATAATGATTAAAAAATATCTAAGCATAGGCTTAAAATATTTAAAATCTCCCTGGTTTTACAGAGTAAGTGGCATTTTTTAGCTGTGAAAAATAATATTCATATACAGTTTACTCTGTGATTGCCATCTTTTTGGCAAATAGAAAGTTTGAACAAAACAGAATATATTTTCTAACTTGTGATATAAGATAGCAACCTATAACCTGAGATATATTTCCACCAAATAATAAATTATTTTATAAAATGTGGCATGTCTATGGTCATGTGGCTTTAACATTAGCTTCAGATTTGAATTCTTGTTAAAATCTTCTTTTTGTGGCAACTGGGATTGAATTTTTTCACTTGAAGACATTTCATCTTCATTCCAATGACCTGTCTGAGGGGGTTGTTGTGCTAATGGGGGTGTCATTTGATGGAACAAATGAGCAACTTTTCTGGGATTGCGTGGATTGGAATGTGAAAACATGAACTGAGGCTCATGTGAACGTTATCAGGGGCTGGTTCTGGTGGTGAATCTTTCCTGGTTATTTCGAGGGTGCAGATGGGGCTGGTCCATGTGTGCAAATCCGTCCTCGTATTGATCCCAGTACAGCATTACGTGTTTGTGAAAAGGTTGTGTCTGAGGCCCCCACCTCTGTTCAGAGATGGCTTTTCTGGTTTGGCAAAGATGGCTTCTTTGACTCATTTCTGGAACCATCTTTCTTCTGTGGCCAGAATACAGACATTGCTGTCTTCAAAAGAATGGCCTTGTCCCTCAGGTGTTGGTGGACCGCGGTGTCCTGTCCTGATATAGTGGCTCTCCTGTGTTGGACAATTCATTTGTGCAGAGATTGTTTGGTGTCTCCAATGTAGATGTCATCAAAATCCTCAATGCAAATGACATCATACACCACATTCTCTCTTATGCCTGAGTGTTTAGTCCTTGGGGTGCACCACTTAATGTCTGAGGGTGTTGTGGCATTTAAAATGTACTGGTATATGATGTTTGTTGAACGCCCTTCAGAGTTTCTCCAAAACACCAGCAACATATGGTACGGTAATGTTCTTCCATTTGTTGTTGTCTTCCTCCTGTTCTATGTTCCTGTGTCTTGTGTTTTTTGATTCACAACAATCCAATCTCAGGGCTTTCCTTATGTGCTGTACCTTGGTCTTGCTGCCTTCGAGGGTTGATGGGATGTTCTTGGCCCGGTGGTTTAGATTTCTGACTACCCACAGTTTGTGCTCAAGGGGGTGGTGTGAGTCGAAGAATAAATACTGGTCGGTGTGTGTTGTTTTCTCATAAATCTTGATGTCCAGGCTTTTGTCCTGTTCTACTTCACTGTTCTTGATCTTGACCCATGTGTCGTCTACATACCGGAACCAGTGGTTTAGCGGTGTTCTCTTGAGCAAAGCTTGCTCTCAATCTCCTCCATGTGTAAGTTCACCACTACTGGGGATGCGGGCGAGCCGATGGCACATCCATGTTTTTGCCGATAGACACCGCTGTTGAACTTGAAATAGGTGGTCTATAGACAAAGGTCCAGTAGGGTGCAGATGGGATCTATGGTGAGTTTTGTTCTGTTTAGGTGTTCTATTAAGGTGTTGTCCTTAACGAAGCATTCCCTCACTGCGATGATCGCATCTAATGTGGGGATTACACGTGAACAGTGAGTTTACATCGTACGACACCATGGTTTCATCCAAGTCCAGCCTGATCTGCTTGACCTTACTGGCAAAGTCCTGTGAATTCTGGATATGGTGTGTGGTGTTGCTCACAAAAGGTGACAAAATCCTTGCCACATGTTTGGCGATGTTGTATGTGACTGAGTTGGTGCTGCTGACGATGGGTCTGGGAGGAGCTCCCTCCTTTTGAATCTTCGGGAGTCCGTAATTGCAAAGCATGGTCTCCCCAGGGTACAGTCAGTGATAGTGTTTTGTCTACGGCCACATCCTTTTCCAGATGCTGTAGACAGCCGACTACTTTCTTCATGCGTTGGTCCGGTCCCGTTTCAGGGTTTCATTGTGTCCCCAAGGAGATTATCCATCTTGGCTTGGTAATCCTTTTCATCCAGAACTATTGTACATCTACCTTTCTCGGCTGGGAGGATAGTGATGCTCTTGTCCTTGTGGATGGAGGAGAGAATACGGACAATGCTGTCTTCAAAGGAATGGCCCTTGTCCTTCAGGTCTGGGTAGAACACGGAGTCCTTTTTACATTCTAATCCAATTCAAGTAAAGAAATTCAAGTCCAGTTGCCACAACAAGATTTTGATGAGAATTCACCATGACCTGGATGACTGAGAACCTCCACAGTTTGATAATTTAAATGTTTTAAGAGCTCTGTCTGATGTGAAAATCTTCCACCAATGGTGATATGAACTCTGAGGTTTTCTATGGTAATAACAGGGTGTGAGGTTATGTGAAAATAATTTTCTGAAATCAGGTGTGCATTAAGTCGGATAATGTATGGACATGACTCAGTATCTCCTTATCTGCCAGCTCAGTATTTCACTTTTTAATGTAAAAAGAAAAGTCGTAGACCTCTCATAATTTCCCAGCGGGAATATTCAACTGTGAATTTATAGACACGCCATGGAGTTGAATCTGCCCAAGAGTGACATGCATGAATGAAAGGCCTCACACAGGGTTCTTTTCCCTCAAAGTTTTGATGACGCCACCCATGCTCTATTGTACATGTTCACATTATGTTGTTTTTTTTCTATGTAAATGTTTGTGAAAAAGTGTCGAATTTAACTAGCTCACAGTTAGAAAAATGCAGGGACAACTTAAACAAGGGATTGAAATATGACATGTTGTTAGTTGTAGTTTACATTAAGTGTTATAAGCTGAGCTCTTTATTTAAACTGACCAAATCAAATACTACTTGTAAATTTACTTGGTGTGGTAGCAACAAATTAAAATTTGTATTTTGCCACATGACCACAATCAGAGTTTGAATGTAATCTGTATATAGAAATTATTTTTGTTTAATACAAGCAACACTGGGTCCCTCACTTTCTGCTTGTGAGGATTTCCATGGCTTTTTTTATTTGTTTTTGATTTCTTATCTTTTCCAAAATTATCTAGAATTTATGAGACAATATGGCACAATTTTTTGTGTTCACTGTAGTAAGGTGTTGGATATTCATGACATGACCCATTGTTTTATCCAGGGTATCAAGGTTTTATGAAACTGATATCCTCTATAATGATTTGAACTTAATGATGCATAGAAAAGCTATAGAAATGCCTGCAATACATATGTACAAGTCTGCCATCCACTAAAATAGTACTTCTTCCAGAAGCAAGTTATAAATGTACAATCATCATTTGATTTGATTTGGGACTATCAAATAATTTGAGTTGTAAAAGTGCAATAAATATGAAATGCCGTTTAGGGTCTCAGTCATTGATTTTATGAAGCACAGAAACATGAAGGGAGGGATTGACTTAAACACAGGCAGTTGGTCTCTGAACAGTTAAAGCTGTATTGAATAAAACTTAATGATTCTCTATACCAAAGCTCTTAAGTTTTGTCCTGAAATCTATGAGTCCAGGATTTAAGAAATCAAGGGGGAATTTAGTTCTTTAAAGCTACTTTAAAATGTACAGCGTTTGAGTGCGCTGATTTGATTTGGACTTTTAGTACTTCTACAATTACCGGACATTTTCTTCATTGTTATCCAATTATAAAAATTGCAGACTTTCATTTGGTGTCACTGCTATACTGTTGCAAGTTGTTCTTTCAAGACAGATCTTGTTAAATTTTTTTTTTTGTCTTAATATTTTAAAAACTTTCCCATATGTTCTGCACTCAGGCCATAACAAGTGAAACCACTGTACCGGTACTGTTCCATTAAAACCTCGGATCAAGAAAAGGAAGTTAGTTATTTGTTTCATTATGCATGTTTTTCATCCCCTTCCAGCTGGTCATTGTGACTCTCCAGATCCAATAGTCAATGGCCACATTAGTGGAGATGGCTCCAGTTACCGTGACACTGTGGTGTACCAGTGCATGTTGGGATATCGACTAATCGGTACATCGGTCAGAATCTGCCAGCAGGACCATCGGTGGTCTGGAACAACACCTGTTTGTGTCCGTAAGTACGACATCATGTCATAGCCAATCAAGATGAAAGGAATTACTGTTTATGGAAGGTCTGAATTGGTTGAAAATGATCTCTGACACTATATAATGGAAGTGTTGGTCTAGTTAGTGTCATATTGTGTTTCGCTAAAAATAGGACAGGTATGCAGATTATATTAATTTCTCATAATCTTGTTTTCTGCTCTCTTAGCTATAACTTGCGGTCACCCGGGCAACCCTGCCAATGGACGAACAAATGGCAGCGAGTACAACCTCAATGATGTTGTTAACTTCACCTGTAACAAAGGCTACATCCTCAGCGGCAATGCACGTGCTCAGTGTCGACTCAATGGACAGTGGAGCAGTCCCCTACCCATCTGCAAAGGTCACTACCACTTATATTAACAAAAGGTCACAGACTTATACCTTATAATATTAATCCGGAGAACAATAGCAATTTTATTTTTATTTCCAAAAGTACACTGACTCTTAAGGTGTTAGCAATGAGTTAGCTATTTCATTCTGAGGAGGGATATTTTTAAAAAATAATAAGAATCAATGGTAAGTGGATGAATAATCAAGGGGTATGTTCTCCGAAGTATCCATGTCAGAAGGGTAAAATGAGGCACATGCACACTGGCTTGATTTTTTTCAGGAGCATGGTTTTTGTTCACTCTGCTGCCAATAGTTCATAAAATAAAGAACTATGCAATTGTGACATTACATACACATGAGCTGTGTTTTATCATAGCTCTGGTAGTGTAAGTCTGCCACTACATTGAGTTAACAAATTCATATGTGCAGACACATGACTGGGTACATGTCTGGAGACATAGTCTTCTCCACTGTTAACCAAGCATGGATTCTGCACTATCAATCCCCTCAAACCTCTGGTAGGGTAGCAGTTATTATATAAAAAATGAAACACATACACACATATACACACGTGCATGCAGACATTCTGGCATTCCGCACAGTCATGAGACCCAATCGATACTGTGTAGCTGTACACATGGGGGTTTTATTGAAGGGATTTTTCTTCGCTTGCTTGCTCTCCATCTTTCTTGGTTTATTTTTTATCTTTCTTTTCCACCATCTCTCCTTTTCAGCTGCAGCTGGCTATTGTGAGGCTGAAACTTTGTGTGTCCCTTATGGTTTGTCGCAGTCACACACATGTCAATGTCCTCTATGGACTTCAATTTGTGCAAATGTCAGTCTCACTTATGACATGTTGAAGATGAAACTACCTTCTTATTGAACTGGCATCCACCCATAGGGTGTAAAAGAATGGATGTTGCCTCCGGGTCTGAAATGTGACTACAATGCATAAGAGCCTGAAACTTTTTTTTGCTGTCAAAGGCCAGCAGAAGTATGGCTCCTCTGGTAGAAAAAATACAATTCAATTGCCAACAACAGTATAATAATCCATATAACATCAAATACCAGAATTCATATTCATTCGGAAAGGATCACATGAAAGGGGACAGCTCCAAAAAGGGCATGTCATGACTGATAAGGCCAATAATGACAAGAGTATATATGTTGTAGTTATAACAATTGCAGTTTCTAAATGTCTGATCCATCTTTCTGGTAGTTCACACATTCTCAACTTTACAGGAAAACAACTTCCTGTGGATTCAAGATTGACATTTTTACAGGAAAACAACTAATAGACATTAAGGTTACCTAGATATTATATTTATCAAAATAATAAGGACCCATGAAAGCACAATCCAGTTATTGGTAACTGTTTCATTTCCTTTGTTAAGGATATTTATTGTGATTTCAAAATGCATTGTATAAACTCCTTTGCCATAAAGTAATAACATATACTACCATGACTATCAATGATAATAATAAAAATAACAATAATAATAAAAACAACAAAAATAATAATAATAGTAACAATAACACAAATAATAATGACAACAATAATATTTATAATGTTAGTTATCACTCTCACTTTTACCACTCATTAAACTGGTTTCATCAGCCACAGACTGAGTGCAATGGAAATTGCTTGCAAATATTTAAGGTAAAGTCAGATGCACACCGACATACATGCCAACCTAGCAAATTAACTTGACATTGTTTTTCTTTGCTGGCATCAGAGTTGTAGTGGAGAGAACATAAGCTTCCCAGATTTTTGTTCCTGCAATCCAGTATCAAGGAGTCTCTTTTTCCCCTCTCTTTGTGGTCAAAGGCAGGCCCCACAGCAACTTGGGTTTGGGTCTAATCGAAGCTTTGCTCTTTAATTTCATTGCCATCTGTTCTAAATGGTCACTTTTAGCTTCAAAAGCAATATGTAAAAAAAAGAGCAAGGCATATAGGAGGCTACAATAGAGGCCCTGCAAGGTCACCAATTTAAGCACAGATGTCATTACTACATGATTATTTGTTTAAATGCACCTTGTACTGTCTTTAGGATCAAATTTCAATGTGAAGTTGTTAGTTTTATCCCCGCAGAATTCTGAAAACAGCTGACATTTAAACCTTTTGAGTTTTGAGTTGTGCACCATGGCTGCATGGGCTTCATCTATACTTCCCAACAACTCACCAACATCCTGTTTTCTTAACATTGATATTGCTATCATAAACATGACTTAATAATTGTGTCTGGTTTGAAATTGAAGCCTTTAACTATTCATTTGCCTTTTCCTCAGTGGTCAACTGTTCAGACCCAGGGCATGTAGAGAATGGTGTGCGTCAGTCTGGCCTTCGTTACCCAGAAGTCTTCAGCTATGGTGTAATTGTGGCCATCCACTGTAAACGAGGTTTCTACTTGCTGGGCTCAGCACTCCTTACATGCCAGCATGATGGACGGTGGGACAGACCAACCCCACGGTGCCTTGGTAAGGATGAACACTGATATGCTGTCAATGGCAGAGTGAACTGGAGATGCACTCCATGTGTCTGGAGTGCTTTCAAAAATTGCGTTCTACATGTGGAGTCACAGTCAGTTAGATGTCTATCTGTTATATTGTACTACTTTTTTCCCCAATTATTTTTTAGGTCATCTTGTATCTATTTTCTGTCTGTTGTGTATATTTGTGAAGAAAAGCAATTTAAGAAGTGAAAAGGCTGAAAGAGCCACTGGGAGAAAATGTTGGTTAATGAGAGACCGAGAACATGAGAGGGCTCAAAAGAAAAGATATGACGGAAGTAATCATTAAAGGAGAGCAGGAGTATGAGAGGGACGAGCTGAAAGGCTTGAGCATGTTTATTTCTGTGTATGTGTATATACTTGTTGTGCAGTGATGTTGAGTCATAGATTTTTGGACTGAGGCATTATTGGAGAGTTAGGATGTGTGCCAAATCCTGGGCAGCTTGAGAGCTAAGATATGGTTTTACTGTTCAGGTTAGAATAAAGCTGTTATTACCTTGGATGTGGGAGAGAAAAACATACAGATTAAACTCTAAAGCAACTGACAGAGTGTTTTGTAGATGGAGAGAGAAACATAAAGTCAACCAGGACTGCAGACGGAGGACACCGTGACATAGAGGTGGAAATGAAGGCTCAGACCGAAGCAGAGACCGTGGCAAATACTTATAAAACTGGCTTTCACTGTGTCGAGCAATAGATTTGGGAAACAAGGTCTTATCGGAAAATTTGGGGGAGGGAGGAGGGGGCTAATGACTGAAGGTCAAGCATAATAATACTATTTGGACAGGATTATTGGATGACCAATCATTGGCAGAAATACCAAATCAAGAAGGTACTCAAAAAACCCATGTGTGTTTTTTTTTGTATGTTTGTTCGTTTGTTTTTTCAAAATAAGGGAGACTCAAGTTGCGTGTGGTATCTGTCAAATTGGAAATGTTTGATGCTAGAAGTTTTAATGAGCTGAATACAAGATGAGTTGTCAGACCTCTCTTTTTTAGGCAGACAGGAATGCAGATCAGTATTGATATTGATTGCCGGGTGCAGATATTACTGATCTGATATTACTGATGAATATCTGTAATATAAACACAATGTCATCACATTGCCTAGTGAAATATACTCCTAACTAACTGCGCTCACCATTAATTACTATAATATTTTGACTCTTTTCCTTTTAGTTGGGTTGTCGTTTTTTTTTGTTTGTTTTTTGTTTTTGTTTTGTTTTTTTCTGGGTCTACTCTGCAAAAGTGAATGCATTTGGAGAAGCTTGAAGAACTCAATCACACAGTGGACTTGATACTACACAAAAAATATATCAGACCCTTGATTGAATCTCGACACACTCCCCCACCTGACCCCCTTTGCTGTCTCCCTCTTCATTTTACCCTCTTAGGCAGTGACACAGCTGCATCACTAAATATAGAAGTATGTGGAAGACATATTTGGGCTCAACGCCACACATGAAAAAGCACACTAACAACATCTTTTGATATCTTGTGTCTTTTTAGCTATTTCCTGTGGTGACCCAGGTGTGCCCCCTAATACAGTAGTGTCTGGGACCCACAGTTGGACATATGCTTCATTGCTACAGTACTCCTGCCTCCCTGGTGGATTGCTGGTCGGCAATGCTACTCGCTACTGCCAAGAGGACGGCACTTGGAGTGGGACACCAGCATACTGCACAGGTAGACTTTCAGTAGTCTATGAGAATGAAACTGAGACGAAACACTGACTGGTGTCAGCCCCTCTGTACTTTTGAACGTTTCATTTCAGGCATTTAATATTGGGCTTTTTGTATGTATTCGGTAGGTCTTTTCAATTGTTATCCGATTTTTGGAAAAAAATTTTAAAAAAAGCCCAAAGATGAAAGTTGCATTTTTTGACATTCCTCAATCTCCACCAATACTACCTGTGCAGCAAAAGGAGACTCGGTTAAAATAGATCTTCAGTTTTTTTGTACACCATCACTTGATAATGTTTGGAAAAATGACTGTACAAATGAGCAGATGATTCAATTTAAGTGGACACTTTACGGTTGTGATTTGATTCTGCTTTCAATTTTAGTCATTTCTTAGCACTTACAACTTTGCTTGAGTATTGATTTTGCCTCAGACATTCTCACTTACTTACAGGATCCTTAACCAATGGATTTACTATATTCACATTGTCTACCCAATGTGCATACATGTGTTTTACATTCAATGTGATACATCTCATCTGCAGTTTCCTACTATTTACAGATGAGAGTTTTTTTTCCAATCTCTTGTCCAATGTGTGTGTAAGTTTGTCTCTTGGTGCATTCATGTGCACAAAAAGTAGGGCAAGAATAGGTCAAGATAGTATCTAAAAAAATGGAACAATGTTGTCTCCAAACTTCTGAAAGGCTGTGCAAAGAATCTTCCAACCTGTTTCAGGTGACAGTGAGGAGGTGTTAAAAGCTCTGCTGCTAATCAAGGGAAAGTTCGTCCTGGTCAGAACTATTGTAGCTACCCTTCTGTGAAATTACAGCTGCATTCTCTTGAGGAATTTCTCCCATAAAATTGTCTCTTTCTTAAGGCTTTTGTTCTCAGCCTACCAGAACGAGTCTATAAAAGATGCCAAGGTCATCTTCTTGGGCTTTTTCTACCGGCAAAAGTCAGCATAAGGTTGAGAATTGTTTTATTCCAGTTTAAACCGATGTCATGTTAGTGGGATAAAGGCAACATGAGAGGATGGTTTAAGCTGAAATAACCAATAAAATTTGGGTCTGATGGAAAACACCTCTGACACGGAGTTTCATTCCATGTTTCTCTGAGAGCACTTCAATATGCACTGAAGGTGGGAGATGCTCAGAGTTTGGTGACACATAGTCTCCCTAATCCACACTGCATTGACCTGCATAGAGCATGTGAATCCTGCATGGCAAGGGTTATTCAAATTTTCCTATTGACAACAGCAGTGTCTAAAGCCTCCATACAGTCACTCCGTAAGCCAGGTAAAATTGCACCTACACCTCTGACAAACACAACAGGACAGTCCTGTTGTTCTATCAGTGACCTCTCCCTCTCACAGTGGCCATGGGCTCTTGTAAAGCAACCAAGTAGCAAGTAGGTGGCTGGTGAATTAGGCATCCTGCTACGGTTTAGATGGGCTAAATTATCTATTCATTTTCATTTAAAATCATAAAGTCATCTGAGAAATCATTAGCGCCAGAGCATAGAAATGTTTAATCAGCATCACTGAATATTGTATTTAAAGGTCAGTATTGTGCAGGAACTGTGGTAGCATTTAATTTAGCAGTGACCTGGTTATATTGAATACAAATACTGTGACAACTGAGCCACAATATACTATATCAAGTTTTCTTTTGTTGTTTTTTTTTGTTTGTTTGTGTTCTTTTTTCCAACAACACTGAAAAATTACAAAAGGCCTAAACAGTATATTTACCCCCAGGATCAGAGTGTAAAATGGTTTTCATATTTATATGGATACATTATGGAAATGTGTTTGAAGATAGATGAAACATGGTATTAAGGAACAAATTGAAATAAATTATATATTAGCTCTAAGTACCTCCAAAGCTAACTGCAGGTACTTTAAGAATTGAATGTCTTAATCATAGACCTTTCTTTGTAATGCTTCTATTTTTTGGTTCCCATAGTTTTTTGGGGGGAATATTATTGATTCATTATCAAATCCCGTTTTGTTGTTCCCCTTTGTACATTTCGTTCTCTTCTCTCAAAACATTTGCATTCATTGTCAATACAAATATAAATGCACTGTGGACAGCAAAGTAAGAATTTCAGTGTTTCATGTTTCAGAGAAACATGTTTATTCACTGTACATATGACTATAAACATGTTTATCTTGAATCATATAAAATATACTTAGTTACATCAATTTTCAGTCATTATACTGTCCAGGCAATGTAAGATGGCTTACAGGGATATTTATGTAAACTAGTTGATCTCTGTTACCTGGCTGCATGTGCACAGGACAGTAGAGAAATCAATGAGTACAAGTCCTCGTTTACTACTCAGGTTGTAAATGTTACTCTACAGTAGTCTTATTATGCAGATTTCACAACACTACGACCGATCATTTCCAAGCTCAGCATCAACTGTCAACAGCTGAAATGCAATAAGCCTCCTCTGCTGGCCTCAAAACAGAACACTCAGCAGGGCACAAGCCATCCTGCAGCTGAAGCCCTCATTAAAATGCAAGATGCTGCATTTTGAGCTGTACCCTGTTAAACTAACAAATCCCTACCGCCGGAGTTTAAGCTTCTAAAATTGCAACACACTCAGTTCTCTAACTGCTAGGACAATGTGGTAGGTAGACTCGCTTATGTGCCTATGTGTCTGTGTGTGTGTGTGTCCGTGTGTGTGTGTGTGTGTGTGTGTGTGTGTGTGGTTTTTTTTTTTTTGGGGGGGGGGGGTTGAATAACACTATAAAATGCTTTCTAGTGGATGTTGTTGACTTGGATGGTTTCATAAATATTCCATTTGATTGCTCATGTGAGATACGACCTCCTTACACTGTCTTTTACCTTTAGGTTACATAAAACCACTTAAACAATTACACAACTAATGGACACAAGGTGATTGCTGCAGGTGTTTAACGGATGATAATCTTTTGCATGTTCTCTACCTTTTTGTTCTTCTCTTATTCTTTTTGTCTCAGTTCAGCTCTTGTGCAAGTACTCCTCTTCTGTGTGTGTCGGAACATTAACTTTAAGTATCTTTTGTCACTGTAGGCATTAGTCCAGGAATTTGTGGAGACACAGGGATCCCTCCCCACGGAGTCCGTTTGGGAGGGGAAGAATTTAAAACAAAAACCCTGCTGCGTTTCAGCTGTGAAGCAGGATATAGTCTGATTGGTTCAGCTGAGAGGACCTGCCTTCCAAATGGCACTTGGAGCGGCACGCAGCCAGTCTGTCAAGGTGGGGAATCACAACAACAAACAATTACATGACATATGAAAAAGAGGGACTCCACTGAAAAACTACTTGTGTACAAACACTGCAACCCAGATTTTTAAATGTTAGAGTGATTTTTTTTCCATGGGCTGGTCGTTGATTAACTCTTACCAGTCCACAGAGTTTCAGACATTTCTGTCGACTTTTTCCTGTTTTGCTGATATTGATCAATCACAAGATCAATTGTAAAGACCAGCATTAATGTTTCTGCCATGGGCCTTGATTTTGTATCACAGAATATCATATAAGATTTATTTACTTCATTTCAGATTTAAATACTTTATACTGTGACAGTATACTAAATCGTAACAGCACAATACTTTTGTAATTGTAACTAACTGTAACTAATTGTGACATTACAAGACTATCCTAAAAATTGTAACATATTAGCATGAGTCTTAACAGTCAATTTACATTCCAATTCCCATCTGTAGTTATAGGCTTTGCTCGCTTTGATAGAGCGAGATCACAGTGGCTGAAATGAGTTTCTCATGTGCGACGTTTGGCCTGGACCAGGGTTTACGTATTGCTCCAATTTCCGCAGGGATGGCTTTGAGAAGGCCTCCGGAAAATGACTCCTTGAGTAGAGATTCACAACTGTGGTGCAGTTATGACGTCTTTACACCACAATGACACATTAGCTCTGGAGAAAGATCCAGTTGATTTTTGAATGCTGTATAATCCAAAATATCTTATATCTGTCTGCTGTTACCTCTTTTATTTAATGTATACTCGCCTTTTATTATGCATTGTAAAGTGAATACTATTATAGCAAGTCAATGTTTCAATCAAAGCCATATTTGGCTCACGACCCACATTTTATTAAACTTTGCTATGGAAAAAAATAACTGCACTGTAAAGTTCAACTGCTCAGTTTTTTTCCTATAATCCAGTGTCAATTTGAAAAATATGGACTTGATTATTCTGCTGGGTCTGTAAAAATAAACCAAACCATGTTCCAACATTGAACAGCTTAATCTCTTCTTCAGAGAACACTAGCATCTGTCTCATTGGCTTGCTAATGGCAGTTAGTAATTCATTGTCACAGATACACACACACAGAAACTGTGAGGATGACAGTGATTGTAACTCAAGCTAAAATATATCAGTAATCTATATCAAGACTTTCTTTATATGATCGCAAAAGCTTTACAAAAAAGACGAAAACCAAGTCATGTGTTTAATATGAGTTATTTTACGTACAAAAATGTTTTTGTTAAAAAAATGACTTAAGAAAGTGATGGTATTATATTGTTTTCTCTGTTCATTGTATATATTTTTATCTGTGTGTGTGTCTGTGAGTACATATATATATAAATATATATATGAGCACAATTGATGCACTATATATATAAAATCTCAGCGAGAGAAAGGAATGAGAAAATAAAATCAAGGAATGTTTATATTTGTGTGGCCTAGATACAAAGGACTGAAGTGTGTTACTCTTTACTGAGTGAGTGAACTAGTGGTAATAAAGTACCTCCTATACAACAGCAGTTTTCAAAGACACCCTTAAACCCATGAGGTTTAAGCCAAAATTAAATTGGATCCTCATAGTGCAGTAGAGCCCTCTGGATTCCTAAATGCTCCTGAATCTAAGTTCTCTACTCCCACCTATGGTAGTTAATGTTGTTTGACATTAATTCCATTGTAGCTTTGTGTAGATTTTAAAATGAGATATAAAGACCATGTTCTGGCAATTATTTGAGTGCAAAAGGATAAGCATGTTAGAGGCAATGCCGGCGAAGGCTTTTAATCAATCTTCCTTCATATCAGGATCAAGGTAAAGCATTCTCTGGGGCAAACGATACCTTCCATAAATTTATTAGACTTTTCCGTGATCCAACATGTTAAAAAGACATTGTCTCCCATGTCTGATCACCCGACTTGCTGTGCTGGGATATTGTTTGGTGTTTGTCTGATCAGATTCACTATCCTGACAGCATAATTTTACCCTCCCTTATTCTGAAAATTTAAGAGAGAGCACTGTGGATGTTGGAGAAAAAAAATCAAGACATCTAAATGAGTCTGAGTACACAGCCAAACACAAGAGCACGTGAGACAGTTTTCCAGAGTAGCCATTGAATTTACCTAAGTTGCTTCTTCAAAGATGTCCAGAAAAAGAAATCAGAGAAAATTGTCCATACAAAGAGGAATTGATAGAGGAATATGTTCATTCTCTGACTCACTTCAAATAGGATTCTGCTGCCTTGAATCTTGATCAATAGAAATCTTACATTGCCACTGTGACAGATCTGTCCAAGGCACTAGAATCACAAAAGGTTCCCTTTACATGGAAATCATAATAATATAGTGAGTGAATCACATAGTCTGCAAATATCTAAGTATTAAGCAAGAAAGAAAGAAAGAGAGCAGGTATCCTGATTGTCCACTCATTTTCTATGTTTGTCTAAGATTACATAAAAGTGAATGACAAAATGATAAATTGCATTCACACAGCACATAATTAACTCCTGCAAATATAGACGCTGTGTTTTTAACATTTTTTTGCATTTCTTAAGGGTGTGGTTGACCTTGAAAAGTGTGACTTTTGTAAAACTGAAGATTTTGCATTTCAGCACGCCTACTTAAAATTAATGTCCATTATTTAAAACCCTGCTTTAGGGAACGGTGCAAGTACATTGCACAATGACTGGTTTCATGCCAGTAGCCCATACCTTATACCTTATATAATATGTCTTTTGTAGTTGTCCAATATCATAGAAAGGGACACTGTTTAATATGCGTCTGCTCGTGCAAGTGCATGTGTGCAAAAGAGAGACTCTAAGTCTGTCTGCGCTAGTCTACACTTGTTTTTCATTAAGCTAATAGTAGTTAAAAGCTTATTCTGAGAGGATGAGGCATCTATCACAGAGACACACCCTCACACAGAAGTGCATACGCCCATTCAGTAATTGCAGTGCTGATCACACCCATGCAGAAACAGTACATATACTGACTATACAAAAAACCAGGAGTTAATTGTATTAGACATACATTCTTTTTATACTGTGTTCTTTCCATACAGCTGATGATGATTTTCTCTGGTCGGTTGTATATCGTTTCGTTTAATGTCTTGTAAAAATAGATGGATCACCAGAGACGCCGCCCCAGTTTCTTGTGTACTCCCTGCAAATGTATTATATTATCTTTATTGTCAAAAAAGGGAGTGGAAACCTCTACTATATAATTCCAGTAACAAAATATGATTTTCAGAGGGTGTTGGTTGACACTGACGAGGCAAAGAATTTCATCATATACACAACTATTAGTGACCGGTGTTTCCTTTCATTTCTATTTCATCTTCCTCAGATCAGCCTCGGTTAAAATTCCATGAGAATCTTATCCACTATACTGTCACATCAGCAGACAGAATCTTGATTTTTAACAAGAGAGAGAACTTACAATTATACTTGTAGCTCATTTAAAGGTTGTTGCTTGGTGGCACTTTGGCAGTTGAACGCTGTCAATGTATTAGTAACCTTCTGTCATCCTCAAGTTCACAAGTGAAATTCTGTGCTGTCTGCTATCCAGGGCTGGGAATCAATCCAACAACATTTAATTATTAATCAGCCTCACTACTTCAAGGACATATTTTATGTTATTTCCAGCTGGCACCAGTGATAATCTCATTATCCCTGCCTACAGCTGATCAGCCTTGAATGACAGCAACACAATATTGCTCACATTGATATTATCACCATGATTAATCACCACTGTTTAATATCCTTACTCCTCAGCTGTATCATGTGGTAACCCTGGCACCCCGATACATGGCAGAATTGTCTTCAGTGATGGCATCACCTTCGGCAGCTCGGTGGCATATGCATGCTGGGAAGGGTTCAAGACGTCGGGCCTTACGACCAGACATTGCACTACAAACGGAACATGGACGGGACAACTTCCTGACTGTACTGGTAGGATAGCTTTATCATTGCAACATTACTATTGTCATTGTTAAATGGGTTAAATCATTTTAATGTTGCATCAGTAAAGGTTGAATTTGCTTAATTTACTATAGATGAAAAACAGCAAATGGTATCAGTCAGTTCTTGCCAAGTACTTAATCGGTCCAATTAATTGTGCATGAATGGACAGGTTTGTGGTATTTCAAGCTTGCTGTGTCCTATATATTTAGTGTGTGGCTTTAGCAGAGGCAAACATTAGTTTGTAAAATGAAGAAGACAAAGGAATATAAAATCATAGGAGCATGTACTGATGGAAAGTTAATCAAGGCGCTCTGAAAGGAGAGCAAGAGGACAAGGTTAAGGCATGGAGATGCAACAACATTAGTTTTCACACAACGTTGCAAAGGAAAATGTTGCAGTAAAACTTTGGGATCTAAAATTGTACATTCTGGCTTGGTGCAACAATAAACACAGTTTATTGCATATCAATAACTTCATATCCTCTCATTTGTGTAGTGATTGGTTGTGGTGATCCAGGACCAGTGGCTAATGGTGTTTATATTGGAAGCGAGTTTACATTCAACCGCACCGTGACCTACCGCTGTAACCCAGGTCACCTGATGGAACCACCCGGACCTGGACAAAGTGCTCTACACTGCACTAAAGATGGGACATGGAATCAAACTAAACCAAGTTGTAAAGGTAAGACCAAAATAAAGTTGACTATTGCTCCAAAATGTTTTAAAAAGACTGACTTGATAATTTCCTTCAAAAATTAATCAGTGCTGATCCTGGTCAAAGAAATTTCTTGTCAAAATCTTCTTCTCATAGCAAATGGATTTGTTTCCCTTCCCTTGAAGACGTTCGAGCTCTCATCCATTTGGCCAATGGAATTTTGTTTGGATGTGTGCTGTGCTTGTGTGGGTGTTTTCCCATGGCCGTTGGTCCAGGATGCACAGAATAGAAAAAGAACAAATGTAATGATGTGATTTTTTTCCATTTTTTTTGTCATTTCTAAATATACCTTGTTGAATCACATATGATTTGATTTAATAGTTGAAAACTGTTATCTCAAGCCAACTGAAACAATTTGTTATTGACACATATATGTTGAAAACAATGCAAATATTATCTGTATTAAAACATGGGCATCAATATTGGCTACAGCAACAAAATTAATCAATTGATTAGCTGACATGCGGTGAAGCAAGTTTAACAAGTTTTATTCCTTGCAATAAGAAGTTGCTTATAAAAGCATTGTTTTATAAAAAATAATTTTGTTTTCCATTAAGATTAAATAATAAAAAATAATTCTATTAGAATAGAATACATGAGATGTTTTATAGCATACCATATTTAGAGTTTGATACCAAGCAACATTAAAAAGAATGTTTCCTGAGATCCTCCCTGCCATTTCATCCCCACAAACAGAAAATCTCCTGCTGGCTCATGCAGTTGCTGTGGCTTTGAACCAAGATGAAAAAAATGAGAAAGCAGAGAGGCTACTGAGGGAGATGCAGAGAAAAGGGAAAAACACAGAAGCAGAAGATACTGTAGGTGATAGAAAATATGAGAAGGTCAGGAAATTGAAAAAAAAAAATTAGAGGCAGAGAAGTTGAATAGGTCTGAAAAGGAAATCATTTTTAGAAAACATTACAAGTCTTCTTCTGCATTGTGCAAGTCTTTAATCCAACTTAAAAAAAATCAACTGTGTTCAATTGATAATTTTTCAAAGAGGACATCGACAAGTACACACAGAAGTTGTAGCCCATAAACATACAGCTTCACATACAAATTCAATGAGGTAGTCAATGGGAAGTTCAACAAATGAGTGTGATGGAGGGTAGAGAGGGTAGGAGAGAAAAACATCTACCAGGAGAGTGCTCAGAAACTACAGACTCCCATCAAGGTCTCCGAGATAGCAACAAATACTGTCAGGCAAATACTCACTTCAAAATATTTTTAATTGCCCTTCTTTCATCCATGATCCAACCGTCAAAGTGTCATGGAAACCAGCCAGGCTCTTTTTAGAAAATGTGTTGGAGAGGCAAACTCTCACATAGACAAATTGATAGGCAGCAAACAGACGAGACACAAAGGCAATGTAATGCAGAGATTCAAAGGGGAAATGTGAGAAAGAATCAAGACAGTGAATGAAAAGGAGAGAAGAATGAAAGTGATGAGGCGTCAGTGGGGTGACAACGAGAAAGCATGAGCAAGGCAAGTGAGAGAGAGGCAGAGTGAGGAGCTGAATAATGGGAGAAACAAAAAGAGGCAAATCAATACCTGCCTACAAACCTGTAAACACACAGTGAGAAAAGGGATTAAGCCCATAAAATGTGTTGACTGGGTGAATTGTGCCAAGACAGATATGCTTAAAATATAAAGGGAGGGAGAGAGGGCGTGGTAGTAACAGTGTCAGGAGGCCAAGAGAGCAATGCAAGAGGATTAAATAAGACTGGAGCTGAGGAAGGTGGTGGGGGGGTAAAGATACAAGAGAAAAGGAAAATAGGGGTTGGAGGGAGATATCTTTAGAAGGAAGTCAGAAGGCTGAATGGGGGATAGGGACAACACTGCAGGAAAATCATAATGCGGTAACACAGATGGAAGAAAAATGTATGGAAAAGACAGAAAATGATGGGAGCTACAAAGGGAAAAGCAAGTTTTCATAGGCAAACGAAAAAGCAACGGTAGAAGCAAAAAGAAAAAGTTCAGAAGCCTTCAATTACAGACATACAGTCTTCCCAGGGCATCAGAGACCTGCAGAAATATTGTCCTGGAATATTAACCTCTGAAGTCAGTAAGAGTGATTTTGCTATTTTCGGAGCACAAGAATTTGATCCCTAACAGCAAAGTTGGTATGAGAGGGAGGAAAACATTCACTCACTTATTAATCTGAATATCCATCTACTGTTGGCAACCTAACTGGATATTGTTACTGGTATTATGCAACATAAAATTAAGAATAGTTTATCTTGGGCAAAAAACATGACATTTGGCTTCGTTTTGTATCCAGATGTGTTGTTTTTTTAAATATAATAGAATGCAGAACATATTTTTAAGTGATGAAAATAACAGAAAAATATTCTTGAAGACATGGGTGCCATATAATCACAGAATTAGTTCACTGATTCTTTGCAGCAAGCAGCCATGGATGCCTAACAATAGTGTTGCAAAAGAAATGTTGCTATGACAGAAGATGACTGACAAATACATATATTAAGATCACCAAGGACACAGGGAGCAAATCACATTCCATAAACTGGGAATGGGGCCGTATGTTCTATGATTGTTGTATCAATGTTATTTATGATGCTACATTATGTTCATAAATTTATATATATATATTTAAATGTTTTAATTTCACGGTAGCTCTTCACTCTCACTGTCTTTTGCACAGCATGTATATCATGCTGGTTGTGCAAGCATGTCTTTTTGGATGTCTGTATTTTTCTGTGCATGTGGTGACATTTCTGTGTTTCCAAGTGTGAACTGTATCATCATATCAGAGTGAATGTAGTATGAAACCATCTGTCCCCAGTTTAGACAAGAATTACACTGACTTTATTAGATGTTTGAAATCATGCAGATGTTTGTCATTATCTTGGGTGAGTTAGGCACATGAACACTCATGCTCATACACTTTTATTGGTGTGTAATGAAATTTTATACGATGACATCCAGGCTTATACAACTTACACATAAATGAAGCACAATTTCTTATAAGAAAGAGTAGCTTCTCACCAGGTGTCTCTGGGAATCTTCTGTAAAATTATGCAAACACAACATAAGGTAGTGTAATCACAGAGCCCCTGTAGATTCAGATGCTTTTTAATGCAAAATAACAGCAGAAATGTTTTGTTCACAAGTGGTTATAAAGTTTGAAAATACTTGTTGGTTTGTGGGATTCATTATCATGACATAGATAGTAATCAAATGCTTGAGTCATAAGCGTAAATTTAGATTTCTTCCTGAAAACACATTGTTGGACAAAATTGGAAAAAGAGGTAGTTGAGTGCGTAGCTGAGTTGTGTGTGTACTATGAATATATATGTATGCAGATATATGTATAAATGTATGTGTAAAGTGAATCTGAACTGTTAGTAGTGTACTATTGTACTACTATTAGCAAGGCAGCAGAAATGTTAATGTGTTTTTCCCAGTGCATGCTTGAGTGGAAGAGTGGTAAAGTGGTTACACGGTCACCGCACAACGACAGTTTTCTGGGTTGAGGCAGGTCGGCTGTGTGGATTCTTTTTTTTTCATGTTTCATTTCAGTGACCAAAAAACATGTGAGGTTAACTGAGGAGTCTAAGTTACCATGTGTGAAAATAACTTAGAATATTCTGTCTCTAGGGGATCTATTTAAACAATCTATAAAACAATGTTCAAGGCATATTGTTTAGTTCTTTTGGGTATAATATATATATATAGAAGGTGAATCAGATAAACATTGTCCAAGAATCCAGATATGCAAATGGTTTCCATTTACTTTCAAATTTGTCATGGGTGTGTTCTGGTTACAAATGTTACCAATGTCAGTGTTCACCTGGACCCGATCAGTAAATCTCCAATGCAAGTTTGAGCAACAAATGATTTTCAGAGGAAAAAAAAACATTATGTTTGTTAGAGGGGATATTGAGTTTTTTTTCTGGTTTTTGGGGGGCAAAATATTTATGAAGCTATTGCATTTTTTTTTCCCTTGAGAGTTTCCTTTGTTGTTGAAGTGTTTTTGTTTTGCTCTATCAGTTTTCCTTGACATCTGTATAATGGAAAAAGATTTGGAATATCTACTAGCATACTTTTTAATCTTGTTCCATTACATTAAGCCACAAAAGACATATATTCTAAAGAACTGCAACCACACTGCCAGAGTTTAAAATAATAATCTACTATGCAGATTTCTGCTCTTATTTAATGACTTACCAATTAAATAGATCACATAAAGTGGGGCAAACTGGACTTGATGTGCATTATAAATTGTAATTGTACAATATCTTAATAGCAGTGTAGTTTGTTTGGCCGGTTGCACAACCACTGTGTGTAATAAGCAGTTTATGTACATAACAAATGGCATTGCTTATTGCATTAATAATGTACCTATTAAATTGGGATAAAAACAAACCATTACTTTGGAGTATGCCAGGTCAAATTAAATCACACTGCATCGTAACAGAAATGCACCTACAAGTTACCACGCCATGAGCTTCAACCAACCCATCCGTGGCTTCACAGATGGTTGTAAGTATGTTGGTTACTGGAGAAAATAGCAGAGATATAGGGCAATATCTTGTATCTAGTAAGATTGTCCCCTATATGGTTTGTAGACTGGTGACCTGTTTAGGGTGTTCTCCTCCTTTTACCACGCCTCAGCTCTAATTTTCTCCAGCTTCCAGAACGTTATGAGATTGAAACATACTTTACATGGCCCAGATTTCAGAGTGATTTCCATACCTCCAATCAACATGGTACAACTAGTGTCCCTGACTTTTGACAATCAAAGAGCTCTTAATGTTATGTTACTCCTAGGTTTATGTTTTGTCACAGAAAATTCAATCATGGATGTAAACCATGAATAATCATACACTGGTACTCTGTGGGTATTTGCCAATGCAGGTTCATCCTCCGTGTGAAAAAGGGCAAGAAAATAGTCAATTATTCATTAACATGGGCTCACAACCCTTCCTTCATACAGGATTTTGAATGTAAAGGTACCGCTAACACCCCTAGTCACCATGTGAGGAA
The DNA here is from genome assembly GCF_037954325.1 of Fistularia commersonii. Classification (NCBI taxonomy): domain Eukaryota; kingdom Metazoa; phylum Chordata; class Actinopteri; order Syngnathiformes; family Fistulariidae; genus Fistularia; species Fistularia commersonii. Next base: position 5,892,167 of record NC_141310.1, on the reverse strand, counting down.
ATATATTCTTGAATTCCAATGCATTTGTGGGAATACTTGAAACATACAATTTAGCAACTCTCAAAACCAAGAAACAAATCCCCACCAGCACATTCTGCTGAGGGGTGGCGTACTAGGTTACCCATGAAGCTAAATTGATGTGAAGATTATCTTCTGTTCATGTATTTCAGTGATCCAGTGTGGGCCTCCTCCCCAAATACATCATGGAAAAGTAGAAGGGACTGACCATTCATGGGGATCTAGTGTCAGCTACGGTTGTTCCCATGGTTACCAATTGTCCATTCCTGCAATCTTAACCTGTGAGGGAAATGGAACGTGGACAGGAGACGTACCACAGTGTCTGCGTGAGTTGATTGGCTTTGGATAGCTGAGATCTGGCAGGGGCTTTAAACAATGGAGATAGCAGATAGTATTTTGGATCTAACTTCATCTGTTGTGTCTCTGAAGCTGCTCTGTGTGGTGATCCAGGGTCCCCTGGAGGTGGATTTAGAGAAGGGAACATCTTCTCCTACGGGTCAGTGGTTTCAATCTTGATCATTCCCTTCTGTCATGTTTGCTACATACAGCTATACTGATATTCAATGCAGGTAGGCAGATAGTCTGTGCAGAAAAGATACATTTTGGGATAACCTATCTAGTAACCATGTATCTGTGGTAACCTGAAAAGGCTAAAGATGTTTTAAGAACTTTATCTTACAAGATACTTTCATTGCACACCAAGGCTCTCTTTCAAAGATGTGCTTTATTAATGTGATGTTATCATTATTATAAATGGTCACACTGAGAATAATGGGATTGTTACAGTCAAGATACAAGTGTTCTACACTGTTGTTGTTGTTTTTGTTATTGATGGTGACATTGTTTAGGGTTACATCCCTACTTTTTAAATGACATTTTATTCATTTATTTGTTATCTGTAAATTGTAGATTTGTACCATGCATACACTTCGTAATGTGAGCCATGTTTGGAGACCTTCATAGTTCCAGCATGACTACAAAACGTTTACCCCTGGCAGTGCAGATAGAAAGATATGAGTATAAGATATTTACCTACTTCTCTGGTCGTCAGTTTGAAAACTGATGACTACAGAAAAGCTTTGGCTGTATAAAATATAGAGGCACAAAACTGATTGTGAATTGTTCTAGAAAATTTCATATATACAGGGTAGCTTGATTCATGTAATCTATAGGAAGGGATAAACGCAGTCCAGGAATTTCACATCAGTTGTTTGTGTCGTGAATGTATACAATATATAAAAATATATGTGTTCTTTTTTCAGGTCAGAAGTCCATTTCTACTGCCATACGCCTTATTTGCTGGTAGGCTCTCCATCAAGAGTCTGTCAAGCTGATGGAATTTGGAGTGACCAACAACCAGCCTGCATTGGTAAATCCAAGAGAAACACCTCCAAGAGAAACAGTTTTAATAATTCCTGTCTTTTCCATATGTTTGTTCTCAAAAATTCATGGCAGTTTACTGACATGAAGATGCATACCTGAAATATATTTCCAGCACTGTAAGCAAGGTCATATGAAATCGATTCAAATATAATTATCTAAACCACACTGCCAGATTTTATCTACTACTAGGTAGATAAAGTCAGAAAAAGACTGAAACATACACAGGCATAAATATCTCAAGCATGTGGCTCACAGGCACAACAATCTAAGATGGCAAGAAAAGCCACATGAAGTGGATTAAAACACCAGGGAATTAAAGAGAAGTTTTTCATAAGCCAAGATTCAAAGGGGTTAATGGAATGGCTTGATTTGGAAAATAAGTCAAACTTTTTTCCACATACCACAGACTACAGTGGTGATGGCATTCTTTCACTAATGTTTGGATATTGGACACAACATAATATAAATAATGGCATGATAAATAACAATGCACTACACATCATCGAGAACTATTGTCTATGGACCATTCAACGGGACATTGCACCATGTGCATTATGATACTTGAAATTTATGGTAAACATAAATATTGCATTTGCTTTTTGTTTTTTTATTATGCTATATAAAATGTTATGATAGTTATCAGTATCTCTGACATCTCCCAACATAAAACTCTGAAAACCTGCATACTGTGCAATTGAGAAACCAAAATATTCCAAACTTGTATGCTGAAAGTATTACATTCCCATCATGATTGGGAGGAACATTTTGTTCCGTTCAGCTGTTATCAACAAATATTTGTGTGAAATCAGATTATTGGTAAATGAGATTATGTCGCCCATATGCATTTTTTTTTTGCATTACCATTACTGTATAGATAGTTGAAGATTTTATCTCATTAGTAGATGAAGTGTGTTTCTCAGATGTCAGCATTTGATTTCTACAAAGATTTTTATCTCAGAAGGCAGCCTTGTTATCTCTTTTAAGACACTTGTTTTTCAGAGTAGAAAGTTTTATAATTACTAGAAAATAAAATCATCATCTAAGAATGGCAAATTGCCTTGTATAAATAGCTGTGCCATCTCTCCACTCAATACCATGCAGAATGAAGGTATGTTACACTATCTTTAACCTGATGATTTACTATGTTTGTTTTTGTGTGTTTGTGTACGTGTGTGTGTTCAGATCCAGCTTTCAACAGCTGTCGAGACCCAGGAACACCAGCATATGGAATCCCAGTCCTGGCCCAAGGCTTTCAGGTCAAATATAATAAAAATATATATATTTAATTAAATATTTATTTATTCATTTATTACAAAAATGTATTCAACATTTTTGATACCTTTTTTCAAAAAAGGATCGTATTTGTACAAATATTACCCATCCACTACATTTATACTATAAGAGCAATTGCTCTCAAAAAATAATTGTTTGTGAAGCATGTTTATGACGTTATGTTAAAACCAGATAAAACATGGAAATTTCCCTGAATTTAGGGGTTGATTTTTAAGCTTTAGGGATGTTGATTTGTATCTTCAAAGTATGCATTTTAAATCAAAATGCTTGATTAAAAACCTAGATTTATTTAAAAAAAAAATTTTTTTTAACGATGCAAGTCTATAAACTTAATTTTTGATAATTAGTATAACCTTGGGTTCAATTTCACAAAAGTTATTTGAACTAATGAAATAAACAAAAAAGCTGCATTATCCAGGTAAATCATCATCTCTATCTTGGATAGGAGGAGTTTTATGTTTTTTTCCTCTTGATGTACACTTTGCTTGGTATATATGTTTCATTCCACAAAGTTCATTGAAGTTATGGGCTTTACATATCTTTACATGAATTTAAGCAAACAGGAAGCTCATTCTACTTTTGAACAAAATTGTAACTTGATTGAATTTTCCATGACAGGTAGAGTGTATCTTTTCAAGAAAATATGATTCTGCAAATGGGAAAGTATCTAAGCCACTGAAAGTTACAGATCTTGAGAAAGTATAAGTAATAAATAATGACCACTGAATATAGAATATTAAAAAAAAGAATTCACACTGTATAGGTTGGGAGTAAGATTTCCTTTAAGTGCCGCAAGAACTACCACATTCTTGGTTCCACCACAAGAACGTGCTTGGAAAATCTGACCTGGAGTGGAACCCAGCCTGAATGTGTTGGTAAGGATGAGCATTTGTTTTTCTTTACTTCAAATTTTAAAGGAAATCATGCATGTATGAAATATACATATATATTTTTTTTTTCCCATTTCTCAGCTCATTCATGCAGGCAACCAGAAACCCCCAGTAATGTAGATGTTAGATCAATGGACCTGCCAACTCTTGGATACACACTGATCTACACTTGTCAAGATGGTTTCTATTTGGCAGGAGGATCAGAGCACAGAACTTGTAAAAGTGATGGGAGATGGTCAGGAAAGCCCCCACTTTGTAAAGGTATTTAAATTCAATCCAGAAGATGCCTCTAGTAGAAAGACTGATCTTGAACTTTAAATTCTGACCATAAGACCATAATGACATTTTAGTAGAATTTACTATTCCGGTGAAAATGTATTATTATTCTTATTCATTCAGTTGAATGTTTGAGTTTCAATGAGCAAAATAATGTATGCATAGAGTCTGACACCAGAAGACTGATATCACATTCACGGATCAAAGTGTTCATTTTCTCATTGCTAGTTAAGGCTCAATTTTAAAAGGCTGGCTCAGACTATAAGCACACTTTGTTGTATCCTAAATACATTGGAGCCAGTCCTTTTCCAATATTACACATATACAGTACATTCATGGCAAAGAAACTAGGTACTTCTAGAGAGAGAGAGAGAGAGAGAGAGAGATCAAACAACTATCACAAATCTTGTTGATTAAAAATTCAGTCATTCAGAAAGCAGGCTTTTATAAAGTTAAAAATACTTTTTAATCTTTTCTCCTGGGAATCAGTTGATTGCTTTCAGTAAACCGCCAGAGCTGAATTTTGTGTCATTTCAGTTGGAGCTAAAGTAAATCCTAAAGGAAGAGGAGATTCAGATGTCCAGAAGAACAAAATTAGGGGTATGTAAAATTTACAATAACAACACACACAAAATCTGTCAATACTGTTCCTTGATTACTGACGCATTATAAATACGGTGATGGCTCTTGAAGTTCATTGGCACCAACTGGCCTTGCATTTCAAGTTAAGGTCGTTTTGCTCAGACAATGTCTGAAATTGCAGGTACAGGTAAGTTGTATGTCTTTGCAAGGTGTTTTGTTTGAGTTTCACAGGATATAGTTAAATAATCAGAGGCAGGTAGGCTCGTTCTAAATAAAAACCAACATGTGCAATGCTTTGTGATATTTTCTCCTTTTGATGTAGGATATATTAAGCAAGAAAAAAATATTTTAACAACAGGAACGAGTTGGAAAAACAACTTTATTTTAATTTAGTTTGAACTGGAGTATTCCTGTATGCAATAACTCAATGTAGCAAGTAGTATTTGGCTAACAAATCACAATTATTAGCTTTCCACATAGCCCCTTTTTGCTTTTGCAAATACATGTACCGTATATGTCGCAGGAGAAAGCCAAAAAAAAAAGCCTAAATGCCATGAAGACATAGTGGTAAGACTTGGGAGTTTCTATTCTCCCTTCGTGGTGGAGCTTCCTCAGGTAGTCAAAAAGCTCTTCTGTGGCAAGGCACCAAGTGTGAACAAAGTATATCCAGTGGTGTTGAAGACACTGGACATTGTGGGAAAACCTACCAGATGTTGTGGAGATTCTACGGTTGTTGTGGTTCCCATGTTTATAAAGGGAGACTGCAGTTTGTGTTCTAGCAACAGGGGATCTCTCTGCCTGGCCTCCTGGGGAAAGCTTATGCCAGGGTACTGGAAAGGAGACCTGGGCCAATTTTCAAGCCTCTAATTCAGGAGGAACAATGTGGATTGTGTCCAGGTCGTAGAACAGTGCACCAGCTCTTCACTATTACAGGGCTCCTGGAGGGTTTGTGGCAGTACAGTCATCCTGTGTACCAGAGCTTTATGGGATTGGAAAAAGCAGCCAGCCGTGTCCCAAAGAGTGCTGTGTGGTGGTTGCTGCAAGACCATGGGGTATCAGGGTTGTTGTTAGGAGCCATCTGGTCTTTCTACAAATGCTGTGGGAGCTCCATCTGCATTCTGAACAAATGTCTCCAGTGGTTGTTGAGTCAGGGCTGCTCTTTGTAACCAGTTGCTTTTATGCTTTTCACAGATAAACATTTCATGTCAACCTCACCACCATTAATTATTTTAGTGTCTCTTAAATGAGTGAGGGTACATTGGGGCATTGACTTGACGGACTTAATCCGCTGCTTGGATGTATCGGTCTGTTGTGGTAAAGAAGGAGCTGAACCAGTTTAAAGTTTAATAGTTCTATTAATGTTCCAACTCTCACCTATGGTGATGTGCCCTGGGTAAAGACTGAAAAATCAAGGTCTTCAATTCAAGCAGCTGAAATGGGTTTTCCTCCACTGCAGGGTAGCTGGCTGATAGGGTGAGGAGCACAAATGTCTCGGGGGTGGGGGGTGCTTGGCACAGAGTCACAGCTTCCCAGCATTGAAAGAAGCCTCCTTTTAAAGGTATTCTGGGCATGTCCACCCAGAAGGAGGTGGAGGAATTATCTGTCCTGGGAACGGATTGTGGTCCCCCAATGAGCAAAGGTGTGACTGGGGGAAAGAGACACCCGGGTCAATCTACTCAATCTGCTGTCACTGCAACCTGGTCACTGATAAGCAGTACCAGATAAATAATGATGACCAATGATGGCGATGATGGTTTGTAATTATGCCCCTTCTTTAAAAAAATCCTAGTTGCTTGGTGATAGCAACAAACATGCCACCATATTGATAGCAAGAGCTCGGCAGAAAATTATTTGTTGGTCAATTAAAGTGTATGTATTTTTTTTTGTTTGTGAATAATCCAAATTAGTAGCAGCAGATATACACACATATATATACATATGTATACATATATAAAAGCTTGAAATTGACTTTTGTCTCTTTCTGTTTTGCAGTTCCTGTGGATGTCTTTGCTCCAAACTCAGAGTGGAGAGGTTTCTATGAGTATTTAGGGAAGAGACAGGCCACCACATTCACAGTGACTGGGTTCAATGCCACCAGTGGCCGAGTTAACGTCACTTTATTGGAGACCACAGGGGTATCAATCAGACTCTCAGGTATAAAAAAATGTCACTAAACATTAACATATGGTAAACTATAACATTTAACCGTTCATTTAAACATTTAAAGTTTAGCTCTTTAAAGAAGATGGCCACTAATAAATTGTCACAAGTGTGTGAAATAGAAAAGAAAATGATTGAAAAATAAACCCTGATGGATCGCAAGATGTTTAAGTTCTTTTTTTAAATGTATTCATATTTTTGAGAAAATTGATATCAAAACTGGAAGTGTGCTGTGTATGATTTCAGTGATTTTAAAGACCATCACATTCCAGAAGCTGAAAATTAATTTTAAATTCACTGTGAATAAAATGAGAGGGTGTAAATACACAGTGAGCTAAAAGAACCAACATTTATTCACACATCAACATACAATCCCAATACCTGTGTTTAAAATTGTGTAATTGGTGTTATTTCAGTTATCTTAGCAAGACTTTTATTAGACATTTTGTCTTGGTTTGTCTAAAGCCATATCATATTCATAGAAAAAAAACACTTCTTTAATGCTTTCTTGACAATATTTAGATAATTTTCTGGAGCAATATGATTAAATGTGGAATGATTTTAATGATTAATTTATCTTTTCTGTTAATGTAGGTGAATTAGGAGCCCTACTTTCTTGCAGTATCGTAAAATACAACTGGACAAATGACAACAGATTATATCCTCTTCCAGTTGTCAGTGAGAGACAGAAAGAGACTCCAAACATCTCATGAATGTTTATTTCTTTATTTATTGAAAAATGGTATAAGGTTCTCCCAGAACTGAAAATCTTTGAGAAATCTCACAATCGATAGTGTAGCTCGATCCCGAAATCTTTTTTTTTCTACTAGGAAGAGTCTCTCTCTCTCTCTTACTTCAGGTATAGGCTTGACAGTATATGTATGCACGTGTGTGTATATATCTTATGTTTAATTTTGTTTCTGTGAAATTTCTACCATATGGGCTTGTCATTATGAACAAACTATGAGCTGGAATGATAATTAACCAAGTCATAAAATATTGCTGAAAAGCAAATGTCAATCTTCAAAGGGTTATACTGTGTGTCATGTGGAAGGTAAAGGAAAAAGGAGTATGAAAATTTCAAAATGTCAAGGTGTTTCATTGTCTCAGTTTACCAGTCAAACTGTCTTTCTTTCTGTCAGCCCCTGCTGGACCATCTGGCCCTGTTCAGATGGGGCATTTACATACTTCTTAAGCGATCCAATCACAAAGCGGAGAGCTCTGACAATATCGGATAACATGTCATCATGACACATCTCTGGGGACTGCATGTGGTCAAATCTTACACAACTGTTCAATATGCAAATTAAGACAAATACCTCTTTTCACAGTGTGAAAAATGTTGGTTTTAACTGATGTGAGGCAACAAAGCTCAACTGGAAATTAATAGAAGAAGCAGGCGTTAAATTAAAACAGACAGGTCTATTCCTAGGTGTCTTCCAGGCAAGCTTAATCACCAAAGAAGTTTGAAGAACTCTAATGTCTGTGCATTGTGAAATGTCCAGGTGCCAATTTACAATAATAATATGAAACAATCATGACATAGTTAGAAGGGTATTTTAATTAGCCACATGCTTGTAGTTTTGTCATGAACCACATGTAACCAACTTGTAACACAATCCAAATGATTACTATGATAATAAAATCCAAACACAATTATCAATCAGTCCTGGAGACCTTCCCTGAAGGAAATATTAATCACTGTAGATGAGAAGCATTAAGCACCATCAGTAAGAGTGCAATAACAGTTGTGAGTGCAACAATGAACTCCTGCCACACAGCCACTACTTAAAGTATTGGGACAGAGTGAGGATAAAGATTGCATCGCAATTTATGCAAACAAAGTAAAGCCCTTTTTTATAATCAATTCTCCTTTTTCTACTTGAAACCCAACATGGGGAACCTTCTTTCAGTCTTCATTTCAAATTGAAAGATTACGGGTTTTGAACTGTTGCATACAATGCATGATGCTCCAGTTCCAAAAATATTGACTATCTGCAATAATGTGTAAACAGATGAACAAAAGAGGTGCAAATAAGCCCAGAGCTTCATATCCAGCCAGTAAATTTAAAATCAAAAAGAATGTGAACATACAGAAAAACAAATCTATAAAAAAGTATAAAGAGCAGTTGTTTTGAAACATGTAAATTGTGTTTGGAGTTACCCAGGGATACATTAAAAACATTATACATGCTAGCATTATTTTTTTTTGGTAAATTCTATATATCTACAGCTTTGATCGATATCATGTTTATAGGTTTATATTCCCATAACAATATATGCAGGGACAAAATAGCTATATAACCAGTTGCGGCCACCATCACATATCTAATCAAGGATAATCGTATAAGGAGCAGGGAGAGGGTATCAGAATGTGCTGATCCATGAGATCATTCAGGGATGTTGACGTATTATTTACAGAAAACATTTAACAGCATTAGTTACAAGCTTTAGTTACATGCTGGAGCTTCCCGTCTTTGTCTGAATCGACTCCATGCAGACCAGACTAAGACTGTTTTGTTATACAATCCCTGCTTTTACAGCTTTCCATTTGTGATTGTATCTCCCTGCACAAAGGGTTATACCAGAGATGAAAAAAGCTTATTCTTCATTACAGACCTTATTTTTCCAGCAAGTTGCAAGAGGTGTTTTAATGTTTCTTTGGGGAAAATGAAACAATTTTAATATTATGAGTGTGACAATCACATTTAACACCTCTTGTGTGACCTGTGGGAACTCTTCTAGGAACCTACAAGACGGAGGAAAACCAATTGCTGCTGAAGGTGTATCAGGTTAAAGGGCCAACAGAGCACTACTACAGCAAATTTAAAAATGATAACTGGGCAATGGATGGATTTGTGAGTCAAGTCTATTATTTTCCTTTCCACTCTAGTATTATTATTATTGTTGTTGTTGCTCTTGCTCTTGCTGTTGTAGCTGCTGTTGTTTTATTATTATATTATTATTATTATTTTCATTGTTATATAATATAATTATATTAATTTATTAATCTAATGTCATTTGTTTGTGTTAAAGGTTTGTCATCCAAATGAGTCACATGTATTTATTGTCATGATCACTACCAGGTGGTCTCTTGAAAAGTTTGTATTTCTTGATTTGCAGCATATTTCTTCAATCCCTGATCTGTTTTTTAGGTTACTGCAGAATCCGACCAGAAAACTTTCGTCTACCAGGGTCACATTCACAGCAAAGACTTTGGCAAGTTTCACCTGACTAGGCAAGGTAGGTCTTTTTTTAACCACAGCTCATATTATCATTATAAACACTGGAAGAGGGGAATCAACAAAGAAAATAAAATTCTTATTTATTACTAGATAAGGATGTTGATTACATCTAATGCAAGTTAAATGTTTTCTCATTTCAGCATATTATTTTGACTGGGGTGTAGGAATAACCTACTAGTATACCATCTTCATAAAATGATGCAGTCTGTGCGTATTCATTAAGGTGTGTGGGGGTGTTTTGTGTCTCTATTTTAAGGCCCTGTAACCATGGTAGTGGACCCATCCAATCCATATACAAACAGCAGCTCTGTAGCAGCAGCCATCTTAGTTCCTTTCTTTGCCCTCATCCTGTCTGGATTCGCCTTCTACCTCTACAAGCACAGGTGAATGAATACTCGCTTTAAAAGGCACTGTCAAAAATTAGACAACCATCTGATTACAAATACAAAGCGAATGTCTGCTTTGCTTATTTTTTCTCTGGAAAGTCATTTAATGCACTCCGTAGATGCCACATAAAAAGAGATATATAGTATTTGCTGGCTAAACAGTCCCTAATTAGAATATGGTGGCACGCCAGCACAAAGTAAATCAAGCAGACTCAGAGAGAGACCGAGAGCTTGGATTTTTGTCATTCCTGCATCTTTCATACCCTACAACCGCAGACAGTGTCTTTCTTTGAAAAGCAAACAAGCAGCAAACATGAACAAGGACCATATTTCAGTAAAGTGCTTGTCAGTGTCAGTTTAGGACCAATAAACAAGTAAACCAAACTTAACTCAAACTGTCCCATGTCTCACCAACAAGCACTACTACTAGAACCTCAATCAAAAACATGGTTAGAGCATTAATAAAAGATGAATATTATCTGTTGGTTTGTGTTTTTGTAAATGTTGACTACAAAGACATAAATTCAAGCATGGCACACCTAACACTCGCAGGCAGACCCCATCGGCTCCGAAAAATACTCAGGTACCCTAACACAAGATGATTTCCAACACTTGAAATTGCTGAATTCCATTAGATAATAAAAAATACAATTCATATTCAGATCCAATGGTTTTCTGACACCAATATGTAATTAAAATGAAAACAGAGAATATATATGTTTCAAATCCAGCTGATACCAGTATCCCTGGTGAAATGTAATATTGGCATTGGCATTATACTGCTGTAAAGCTGAGTATGGGTTATGTAAATGTCACTGCCTACACTTTGAGTCAGGTAGCTGCTCATTTTAAGTGTTATAGGCTTTATAAACTGGTTTTATTCCTAAGCTGCATTATATTTAACACGAACATGTTTACAATTTCTGTCCATTATATATAATTTTCTATAAGTATATGGCGTCTTCAAAAGGATCATTTTAAGGTCTGCCTGTAGAAATCTTTATTTCATGATAATTCTTTGCATCACAAAATGGAAATCATGCATTATTGTAGCATCGTAAGTCAGAGAATATGGATTAACTGTCTACATACATAACTGTCTACTATATGCAAAGTAATTATGAGACAGGTTTACTTTGATTAGCTCACAGACAAAAGATTCATTGTTGTGTGTGTGTGTGTGTGTGTGTGTGTGTGTGTGTGTGTGTGTGTGTGTGTGTGTCACTGGTGCTTCGTAGAGATGTTTAACAGCTGACAGAAGCAAAAGGATGAATTATCTAGTGCTCCTTTTAAGCAAAATGCTTTTAAGGTAAAGAAATGGGATATTTTTTAATGGCCAAATCAATCAATTGATCTCTGAAAAACAGCTGCAATGAGAATGAGACCAAGCACCAACCTGAGGTTGCTGTGTAAATGCCTTGGCTAAGTATTTCATTGTAGAAGATTCACTGTTCAGTGGTGGCACTGGGTCCTGAACCTCAGGACTGACTGGAGATATTCATGCAATTTTTTTGAAAAATAAGTGAAGAGAAATTCAGCCCAGTAGTGAAGAATGTTGCTTTCCAACTTTCTGCATTTAAATTCTGCAGAATTACAGATAATACCTGTACTCAATTGACAATATTTGCACTTTCCTGCAGTGTCTGATAGACGTTTTTATATTCAAAGTATTCACCTCTTTTACGTTGGTCTCCCTTCTGTGTACTTTTACTCCCTTTCAGTCAACACTGTTGTGTACAGCGTGTACTAGTTTGACTGAGATTATACTTCCACACAAACATGAGAACACTTCAGATCCCAACCCTAGTGTGTCAGGTCATAGTATGCAATGTTAGCTGATGTATATTAAAGCTAATGGTTGTATGCAGGACATTGTCTGCTGACACAGATGACAATGAGAGGCCAAAAGACACCTGGGGGCCTGGTGGCAGGTAAGACTGACACCTGTCATCCACCTGGTTTCGAGGTGCAACCAGACATCCGCCCGCCGCCACATCCTCCGTCAACTTTGTCATCCCTTGTTTTGAGTTTCTTAATGCTGTGTAGTATGGCTGCACAATTGACAAAATCTCAACAGAAAATGTCTGTGAAGATAAATCAAGAAAGGGCATTTTTTTGGTACCTAATGTTTTCAATGTGAACAGGGTTGAGTGAAAGGGTTCACAAAAGCACTCTTACACGCGCCGGTAAAAGTTAAAGCTACTGTATAAACAACTGTGGTATTTTATAAAGTGCAGCCCTACTGCATCAAAGCAGCGATCATCTGATGTTTGGGGGAAGACATTTCGATTTCTATTTTGCCAATGATCTCATTGTCATCTCTCTGTCAGCATGATGCCATCAAGTACATAATTAGTATGACATGGCAAACCTAGCCAACGCAGTCAAGCAATGTGTGGTCTTATTGTGTATTTTTGTTGCTTTTGCAAATTTGACTTTTCAACTACAATAAAAATGCAATCCAACTAACATGGAAGCCTACAAAATAGTGAGGTAGAAAAAAAGATGAGAGAGCAGACAAGACTTCTGCATTTGCTTGTATGTCAGTACAATGCTGCCCAAGTGATCATGTGTGCCAGTTTTCATTTAACCAGTAAAATGCAAGTACTACCCTACAGCCACAGCCAGAAACTAGTGCAGTGATTTGAACCATAGCCACACAGGGGAGGTCTTCCTGGTGTGTTGGTGTCTGTGCAGTTTTGTAAAGTAATGGGTTGAGCATGTAGGGTAGGCTTCATGGATCCCTAGGGCTGGATTTCTAACAGTGTGTACACATTCACACACATACACACTCTTAATGAGGTCAGAGTCAAACAGCATTTCAGCTGCAGCACTCCTCCCTGCTAATAGTTCCACAGGGTTTGGGAAGAAAGTGATTATATCTAACTGGATTAGAGGATCTGATTATCCGAAAATGTAATCTGCAACAAACAGACAAATAAGGAGGAGGTAGTAATTTTTCACTGCATATCTGTTCAATGGCCTGCAGTAAGTTTCTTCAAATCCTCATCCAGGCAGATAAAGTTAAATGCACTCTTCAACCAAAACCAGTCGATTCCAATAGCAGGATTATGTAGAGATTTGTGTATCCAGCACACTTACATTTGAGCAGCAGCTTGGCAAAAGGTGGATGAACCATAGAAACACACTGTGGTTCCTTGCCTTTCGCAGATTTTGACCAGAAAGTTGCCCTTGGTACCTTTAATAAATGTCGATCTTTCCAACTGACAGTTCAAAAAAAATAGCTGAAAGGATGTAGAGGACTTGTTTGAGTGTTTTAGTTATCTATCTGCAAGTCTTTTGCTTTTTACAGAATATATACATTTTTGTCAAGTCTTAGCCGATTGAGAGCCAGGTAAGTTTTATTGTAAAGAAGGCAGTGACTTTTAGTCAATGAAAAGTGCTTTTTTTCAGTTCATTTAAAGCAAAAAATACATCACATATTTCATATTTGGAATGTATTGGGTCTTTTATGCACTTGCAAAGCCCCATCAGTAAAACCACACATACAGTAAAAACTCTATACAAAACATATAACATCTAGAACAAATGACTCCATATTATAAAGTTGGAAAAACATAAATTTGACATAAATTTTGCAGAAATTGTAATTCATCCTAACTAGGTATATTGACCTGATCTAGGGTCAAATCAGATTTTTTTTTTTTTAACAGCCACTCGAGTATGTGACACATGAAGATTGATGTTCTTTCATAACCAAATATAAGCGACCAGTGCCCATGGTTTCAAAACATCAAAGTGCATGAATTGCTGTAATTATAATACACTGTTCTTTTTCAGAGCCGTGAATACTCATTGTGAACATATGTATATCTAACTAAACTATCACCTCTTTTTATTTTGCAGGACACGTCCTAAGGTCCAGTTCAATGGTTATGTCGGCCATGAAAGCACCAATGGTCAAGCATCATTTGAAAATCCAATGTATGACACCAACATGAAGCCCACTGAGGCTAAAGCAGTTCGATTTGATACCACACTCAACACAGTCTGCACGGTGGTATAGTCAAACATGCCCACCACTATCTAACCCAGGCTGTAGCTCAACCTTGCTGTTGCTGCAGTAAGGTTTTACCAACAAGACAAATGAAATCTTTTATGACTCGAGCAGTCTGTGTTGTGGCATGATAGACATCTGTCAGCATAATTAGCTCAGTTATGCAGTTCTGCTCCACCTCCTACTTGAACTAATATGTGTTTCTCTGAAAGAACAAAAACATTTTATAAATGATACACGAGGGAGAGGATAGTGAAAATAATTTGGTAAAATGAAGCTCATTACAGGAGGGCAGTTTTGGGGCCAAGATTGCTCACTGTCTTGCTTCAGTTGTTGAGGAGACCACATAAAGATGGTATTAATATTGAAACTTCTGAGACCAACTAATATATTGACCCGTGATCGTCCTATGTCAGACCAGCCCAATCGTAGGACAGACTTCGTAGTCTGACCGTAGACTAGAATCGACTGGCCCGCTAATGATTTCCTACAACAAAAATAACAATCGAAACCAATCTAATCTCATATCCACTTGCCAAAGTTGCACAGTGGTTTAGTCTTGCTAATTTCCCCTCCTGCAGGCAAACTTGGGTTTGCTTTTAAGTGAAGTGTTAACCTTAGGGGAGGCACATAGACTAATCCACCTTTCCACTCCTCCTGGATATAAGCAATCTACATCAACACCACAACTTCATTGGTGCAGGAGCGAAAAACCACACTAGACTCCATGCTGATCTTGAAAGGACTGACAGTTCACAGAGCTCGATAAGCTAGATTCTCATATTGAATGTAGAGTGCTGTGAAGTTCCCAAGTGATTGCTGTTATGCAGTTACAGTTTCAACCAGATGAATTCATTGCAAACTAATGAAACTCCAGGCAATATTGCACCCAAATATTTGGGTTGAATTAGGAGTGATGGATTAGTGGGAGATGCCGGGTCAAGTGGGAAGCAGAACATTTTGAAGATTTAGCTTGTTTGTGATCCTGAAATGGCTTAAGTTTAATATTGAAGGGCAATCAGAAAAGTAAGTTATTAAAGTTAGTCTTGAACTTCCGCCACTTGATATATTGCCTTTTATGACTATGTCAAAGTGTTTGGCCAAACCATACCAAATCAGAATTACATTTTCCAAGTGGAAGAACCTTTCAGCTCTTTCTTGATGCATGTTTGACATTTTCAATTATTCTACTGTCACAACATATAATAAGTCCAATACACAGTAATAAACCCTTGCACAAGGCATACTGTGCTGAACTACCAGGCTTTTGTGATGCCAGGCTGTTTAAACAACCCACTGCTTTTCAGTGGCCTGTCTAACACAATCAAACAGTCAGTCAAGTGATTCTTGTTCTCTGAGTAACCAGGATTCTGTGCTTGGTGGCTGAGCAAGAGGAAGCCTTGGGGCAAAAACCTGTCAGGATCCTCGGCTGCAGCAATCAGTTGTGGCCAAATCCAGGAAAAGTCTCCGTGGCTTTGGATGAAAATATTAGTCAAGTGATGATTGACTTTTTCTACAGAATGCTGTCCACAAAATCAGAAGCAAATGAAAAGACAGAATGACAGACAATTAGACAAATGGACACAGACCAATGGACAGAGGGACACCTCTGCCGATCTGCTAGAAAAGAGAGACAATTACAGATTGCTATGGAAACAGAGGCAAATTGTCTCTCGCTGTCTCTACTGGCATTTTTCTTCAGTGAAGATATTGATGAACAGACTCTATGTTCAATTCCCAGTGGCCCCGTGGAACTTCCCAAAACACTGCTGCTGGGGACCCCAAAATATAAACTTTATATAAACTCTTAAATCGCACAAATTTTGCACTAGTGTGTTTTTCTGACTGGGTAATGAAGAAAATATGAATACTTTTTGGGTCTGACATGGGTTTGAAAAATGAATAATTAAAAAGAGAATTTTATTCAAATCTTCTATCTTTAAAAAAGATGAAAAATGACAAAATACAGGGTTACAGAGTGTTTGTATATACACATTTATATTCCACACTCTGAGTCAGCAGAAAGTGTGACCACATGCTATATTGTTGTTTATTTTGTTACCATGACAAAATGCTAGCAAACCAGAAAGTTGGAATAAGATTACCTGTGGACCTCTGGCCTTCTAGTGTGTCATAACGGCACCATGCTCTGACATTCTCAGAAAAGTGTCTGTTTCTGAAAGCTCATACTAAACTCTTAATACTAGTACAAAACCGCACAGTGTCGAAGTGTTATTTACAGGCATTCAACTCTTTCCCTTTCCAAGTAACTGTGCTCTTTTGCTATCTAATTCGTACACAGTGTGATGTTTTAGCTAAAATAAGTGGGCTCACTCTTTTCAGTTGGTTATTTGTTGTCGGTGTGAGCTTTCAGGAACAGCTTTTGACGTTCTCTAACAGCCTTTAAAAAGATGTGTTGTAAATTTCCCCCGACCACTCTCTCTCTCTCTCATGCATCTCGCATTTTATATATAGTGATTTCAACACACCTTTTTAAAGACGACACAGCAAATGTGTGACCTGTTTTAGATTTTGTCATTGGAAGTAAAGGACAAACAGACATGAAGACAACATGCACAATTATTGCTGTCAATAGTTTATCACCCCCTGAACCCTTCCATTGTTAGAGAAATACCTCGTGTGCAGAGAATAAGTTGCATCCTGCTTATCAATGCTGGAACTTCACTGCAACAAATACACAAGCTTAGCAAGTGTTACCATGCATTCGGCTGGTCTTTTAGGAAAAATGGTTTAATGAACATGCAAACTTTTGCAGAATCCAAGAACACCCACTGGCTTAAATCGCTTGTTATTTCTTGCAGTGTTCTCTGAAAATAGTTTTATTTTTTTGAAAGATGCTGCGTTTGAATGAATCACAAATGTAATTGCTTTCAATGTCTCTCTCAGTGTCTTCAGGCTTGTTTCCTGGTTTTCTCAAACACACAACATTCTCACTTTTTGTTTACATTTCAGGCATTTTATTCAACCCATATTGTCTCTTTTGACCCCATCGACTTTTCATTCACTCAAATTCCACTCATTCTCCTTCAACATCATCATCACACATTTATAAACAATAAATTTCAGATCCACTCATTCATGTATAGTATTACTTCTTATTGTAAGCATTGTAACTTATACATGATTCCTTTCTATTTGATATTACAATTATAACTAAAGGCAAAGACATGAATAGCAAAGGATCTTCCTTGAATTCAAATATACAACCAAAAAGATAACATTTTGAATGAGAATATTAATTATGAAATAATATGAACAAATTATTAAGTGCATCATTAGTTCTATTTAGGCAGTATCTCCATTTGAATTTAAATCCCCTCCAAAGCTGCATGTTCTAATAGACACTTCCCAAACAAGAGTGCATACACCAGCAGGAGGCCTAGAGTCAAAGATATGCAGATGTGTGTATGCAAAATATTGTACTGGAAATGTTTAGAAAGTGTTAAAGTGAAAGAATGCACACATTCACATTTCACCACAGGAATCAGCAGGACTCCGTCTTGCATGTCTTCATTTTCTATTTCTTAAGTGTACCCAGTAACTCGATTAAATTGATCTAATTAAACATTTTGAGATATTAAATGGAGCAAAGAGGGTATTATAAAGCCAGTATTGTTTCCATGGGTAAAATCTAAGAGTGACATCTAATTTTTGATTGTTAATGACAGAGATTAACTCCTGGTGTGCCTCAACAGCAATTGACTCTCCGTTTTCAATACACAGGCTGTAACACAATCCCCAGCCTACAGCAGAAATCTAAAGTCATTACAATATCTATCGTAGCTCATACGGGTGTCAAATTAGCTTGATGTTTTGCCAGAACTGATATCTCTTCCATTTCAAGGAAGAGAGTTGGGCTTTCTCACAAATTAACTCCTTAAATCCCACAGTAATAATCCGTGCACCGAATGACACCTACCTAATCCGATTCCAAGTTGCAGCTTTTACGGTTTGCATTCACACAGGGAGGACATAGATTAGGATTTTAGGATTAGGGTAACTTTGCCCCTTTTCAGATTATTTCTAAGTCAATGTAATCATTCTATTACAAATCAGACTAGCATATAGTATCATTATTTATTAATATCACAGTAAGGTGCTTCTCCATGGGATTGGTTATACTGTATGCTACTTTATAAACTTAACTATATTAACATTTTTAAGTATAGAACCACCTTTATCAGTGTCATAAAATAATTGGAGGTTATTTAATGAATTGAAATGGGGCTAATAGAAGAAGGAAGAAACGTTCAACGTTCATGTAATTCATGTAAACGTTCAACGTTCATGTAGCTGACTATTCTAATGTGAATAACATAAGAGATCTATACAGTTCACATGCCACCTTTGTGCCAATGCCAGTAAAACATACATGTATACTGAATCTTTGTTTAATGTCATTTAAAAAAGAAAATGTTGTGCAATAATATTATTGAGCCAGTTAAAGCTGCGTTTGTTTGAATACCAAAAGGACACTGTTGAGGATGAGCACAGATTGGTGCAGTTACTTTTTTTTTAATAGATGCACAGTATTCTGCCTTAGATGACCAATCTCTCCTATGGCACAGCTTGAGCATTCCAATATTGTTTTCTTGATGATTGTCTTTTGTTTTCGAGTGTAGCATAGAAGCTTCAACGTCTAACCTTCCTTTGACATTGTCAGCAGGCCCTGCTTTTAAGCAGCTGGCTTCACGTGAGAATAAAAAAGTACATTTAAATTAAGGGGCCCCAGATACTGTTGTTTTACAGAAAGTAAAAGCTAAAATGGTGAATATCATACATTACAGCTGATTGTTACCGGGGAGGATATTCTGCATTCCACCAGGACTTAAAGAATAATACATTAATTGCAGATAAGACATACATTTCATCAAACAGGAATCTGAGAACCAGTTAAGCATAAATGCAAATACCAAGGGAGGTCTGCATATTGCTGTCACTTTACCTTTAACTGTGGGAACCGTCAATCCTGTGAAAATGAATTGACATCTGTGTCTATGTAGGGCTTAGCAGCCTTATCGAACGTCATATGGATCTAATCTGCTCTAGAATCTAATTACTAGAAGGAAATTCGACCCTCCTCTCTCTTTGTCACTATACTATTTGGAAATAATAGTTGTCGGTCCCACACCCAGTACTGCCAGCGAGCTATTTACAATTAATTGCTTCTATAGATGAAATTTTATTATAATGTTACTACACTTTTCAATACTACAACTGGGACAAGTGTCTTAAATGTCTTATGCCACAAATCCAGTGTTGGAGGTTGAAGGGAATCTAAAATCTGCTATATCTGAATTTATCATACATTGACTCCATTCTCACTTCACTCTACAGTATGAGGGATGACTCATTACATTTTGCCAAATCACAGCTTGTCATCTCGGAGGCCAAACATGAGAGCTGTACGCACATGGTAAATTAAGAGGATAGACTCTCCTGCATCTCACATATGAACATGCAGAAAATGTCACAAAGATCTGTTCATAAATCGCAGGTTGTTTCCATTTTCATCATTGTTGCTTTGAGTATCACAATCCCCACCTCCACTGTCATCATCATCATCACCATCATCTGTCGCTTCTCACCATCATCATGTGCTGCTGAACTTGAAGTAGGTGCAAAAGAAAACATTTTTGTACAGAAATCTATTTTTTATGGAGAGTTTGTAAAAAAAAGAGAAAAAACTAAGCAAATTATTACACATGATGTTCTTTTTATCATAATGATGTAGGTACTACAAAATCTTGTTACTTAAAGTAAATGTTTTTACTGTTATCCACCATGTAAAAATCTATGGTACAAACTGAGTATCGGATATCAAAATATCATGATCTCTTTTGCCCATTACTGTTGCTTTTACACAAGAATGGGAAATCCTGCGGAGGTGAGGGGGGTCTCTTTGGATCACTCTCACACACGCGTTCACAGGAAAGGATATGTCATTTCCAATTCCTCTGCAGCTTCATATTGACACGATCTCTATGTATTTAGAACATTTTTTAAATACTGCTTCATGGAAAAATTTAATCTGTAAAGAAGAAATTTGTAATTCAGCTTCATTAAAATATATATCTACATGCGGTAGTTTGGATTATTTATATGTGCTGCAAATCACCGTTCTAAAAGATAATTTACTCTTAAGTATCACGCTGTATTGTCATATTATCAGTGAGTTGGATTCCACAATGGGTTGATAATGACAAGTCCTGGACACTGTTCTTGTGTAACAGCAGCTCTGTTTGGCTGATCCGAATATTTACTGGGGGCAGAGGGGTGGCGGCTTCCACATGTGCAAAAGAATTTTGATGACGCTACTTTATTGGTCCAAAACACAACCTCATGTCTTCTGACATGATGGATTTATGAAGTCAAAAGATGGAATAGTGGTCCTTCTAAAAAAGACAATCCGGGTTTCCAGTTGAAAATCAAATTGCTGTGAATTTAGTCTTGAGCACCGGCAAATCTAAAATATGTTTTGAGAGCTACCGTCATGATTGGTAATATATTCTTCTCAAGTTTTGAGGTTTATGGAGGTTATTGCTATTAACCCATGAAATTTCAAAAGAAATAATGACGGATTATATCGAATGAAACAACAGCCACTGTATGTGAATGCAGCCTCATAACCTGTCGTTAAAAAGACTCAGTTTATCTACTGTATCTGCTATTTTGAAAACAAATTTGAGAATAAATTTTTTTATACAACAATCTCCCCTCGTGTACCTGTTTGTTAACTGCCATACTGGATCCTGACAGTTCCTGGAAGCGTGCTTTGTTTTGTAGGGTATGTTAAATTACATATTGTACCACGAAGCGTGATGGGATCACAGCGGATCAAACCTGAAATTCCCTGCAGATGCTCCTCTGTCTGGAATTTGCATGATTGCACTGTTTTTGTTTTTTTCAAGTATTTCTTTCCATACCGTGAATATGATTTAGAGCAGCTTAATTGAAACAGTAACCTGCAACTGAAGACCACATGTGAGGTTTGGCCCTGCCGAAGCAGAGCTCCACGAAAGACAGACAACAACATTTCCAATTTCTGAGATAATTCATAACAGGAAAGTTTCTAGCATCAGAGAGCACAGACCAGAAAAGTAATTAACTCAACTTCTGTTGTTATTCACTTTCAGACAAGTTTTGTGATATTGAATTCACATTTAAAACAATGTTTATTCAGATAATTTCACTTAGGAGTCCATTAATACTGTGACAAAAATGTATCAGGATGTCCCATGAAGAACTTGTTTGTGTCTGCAGTCTGCATTATGAACAAGCAATGAAAGTTAACACACATTTGCAGTTTGATTAGCAACGTCTAGAATTCAGCGCTATTCATTCACTGTTTGGGGAACTACCTTGACACAGGAGTGTACATTTTGGACTTTCATCCGTTGACTCACACAGATCAGTGTTTTTTCATGCCAATGAAGCAATTTCAGGTTTCAAATAACGTACTGTTGTCTCTCTGGAGTAGTGGAATTGAACCAGCAGTCTTCTATTTATAGCCACCCTATACTTGAGCCACACTGTAAATGTTACAAATGAAGTTGTTGACATTTAAGATGTTTTTAGGAAAATGAAAATGAAAGTATCAAAGTGGAACAAAATATTATTTAGGATGCTACTATGATCAAACCAGTAAAATGCAGCCTCAAGGGGACACAAGCCTGTGTCTCTCCCAGCCTGTCCCAAATCCAGAAAAATGCAAAGAGTTGCATCAGGAAGGGCCCGAAATGTAAAACTTGTGCCAAAACCAAGTATGCAAATCGAACTTATGAATCACATACCTGATCCTTCAAAGCTCAAGTTAACAACAAACATCATTGGTTCCGATAACCTAGAGCAAGGGTTGGCAACCCACGGCTCCGGAGCTGCATGCAGCTCTTTGATCCGTCTGATGCAGCTCCCTGTAGCTTTTGAAAGTAATCAAGTATTTAATTAAATTGTATTTTATTAACTTCATTCATTTTTAAAATGTAATTTTAAATTTGAAGATATACATATATATGCAATATAACTGTTCTTGCTCAATTCCAGGTAAATAAAACAACAAAATTCATTGCACCACGAACCACACCCACATCTTTCCCTGCAACCCCAAAATCAGACAGAAAACAAGCATCAATATAATCCCCAACATTCTTGACTTGCTACAATATTTTTGTCACTCTGAATAAACGAATGTATGCGCCAATGAAAGGATGACACCACAGAGAGAGGACAGTATTTTTGGTTTGCTGCGGATAATTTAAGTTCAGCTTTTTTCATAAATACAAGAAGGACTAAGATAGACATTGAGTATTTTTCTTAACAGTAACCTTCAAAACCACCTTTTTTCCGAGTTCAAAAGTTGTGTTGCATGTAGAAATGTAATTTCGTTTCCTTCAAGTTGTTCATTGCAAAAAATTTGGTTTATACATTCAAAGCGTTTATTTGCACATGCACAGTGTAGAAACATGTTTCTGTATACAGTGAAATTCCTACTTTGCTGTCCCCTATGCATTTGGATATATAGCATTAAGGAAAAAATATATATATAATCATATATGCTGTGTTAATTCATTTTAAATTTCAAAAGGGTTGTGTGGCTCCCAGTGTCTTCTTTTCTGTGGGGAAATGGGTTAAAAAGGCTCTTTGAGAGGTAAAGGTTGACCAAGGGAATACAACTGGAAATTGGCTACTGTGGGTCGAGGGAGTAGGAGAGTGTGTGCGGAAGCAGACAGAGAAGAGGAAAGGCAAGAGTCTAAGACTGAGAGTAGAGACTCTGAATATTGGGCCGAGAGTTAGAAAAACAAGAGAGTTGGTTGACATGATGCAGAAAAGAAAGGTGGATAAACTGTATTTCCAGTTTACCAGGTGGAAAGGTAACAAGGCGAGAAGCTTTTTTTTGGTTGTACTATCATGGTATTGGCAGGAAGAGAGAGGGAGTAGGAGTACTTTGTTTGGAGGTAAACAGAGTGTCAGATAGACTTATGAGTCTAAAAATGGAAATTGAAGGTGTGCTACTCGTTGTTGTTAGTGGCTATGCCCCACAGGTGGGATGTGAGTTAAAGGAGAAGGAGAATTTCTGGAGTAAGTTGGATGAAGTGATTCACACTATCCCCAGAGGTGTGAGAGCTGTAATTGGTGCAGACATCAATGGATAAATTGGTGCAGGCAATGGAGGTGATGAAGTGATGGCCAGGTTTCATATCCAGGATAGGAACACAGTGGGACAAATGGTGATTGACTTTGCAAAAAGGATGGAAATGGGTGTAGTGAAGGGCAAGAACATAGGATGACTTATAAGAGCGGAGGTACAAACACACAGGTAGACTACATCTTGTATAGACAATGCAATCTGAAGGAAATCAATGACTGCAAAGTAGAGGTAAGTGAAAGTGTAGCTAGACAACATAGGAGTGTGGTTTGTAGGATGATTCTGGTGACAAGAAAGATAAAGAGAACAAAGGCAGGGCAGATGATGAAGTGGTGGAAGCTGAAAAGGGAGGAGTGTTGTATGGTTTTCAGGGAAGATTTGAGAATGGCTCTGGCTGGTCAGGGAGATCGCCTAGATAACAGGATAACTATAGCTAATGTAATCAGGGAGACAAGTAGGAGAGTACTTGGTGTGTCATCTGGAAGGAAAGTAGATAAAGAGATTTAGTGGGGGAAATGACGAGGTGCAGGAGTATATAAAAAGAAAGCGGTTAGAAAATAAAAATGTGTGACTCTTGTGAGTGAGACTGGAGAGAACAGACAGGAGTACTGGAAGATGCAGCGCAAGGTAAAGATAGAGGTAGCAAAGGCCCAACAAAGGGCTAACAAATGCTAGGCTCGACATTAAGGAGGGAGAGAATGATTTAAACAGGTTGCCAAAACAGAGAGATAGAGTTGGAAAGGATGTACAGCAGGTTCAGGTAATAAAGGATAGATAAGATAAGATAAGATAAGATAAGATAAGATAAGATAAGATAAGATAAGATAAGATAAGATAAGAATAAACTTTATTGATTCCCTGGGGGAAATTCCTTTAACATAGTAGTGTAACAGTTATAAATGTCAAAAAATGTCAAAAATAAATATGAATATGAGTAGAGGGACAGATAGAAGACAGAAGGTAGCAAGACATCCACAAATAAATAGACAGCAGGGAGAACAACAGCAACAACATCAGGGATAAGAATGGACATCAGAATGGATCAGTAAGAGTGAAAAATCAACAACCAGAGAGGGAAATGTATTTACAGATGCTAGAAGAGTGATAGACAAATGGAAAGAGTACTTTAAAGAGCTATTGAATGCGGAAAATTAAAGCAAGGGAAGGGTGGCAGAGGTGACTATTGTGGGCCACAACGTAGCACAGATCAGTAACCGTGAAGTGAGGAGGGCACTGAAGAGGTTGGAGAGTGGTAAGGAAGTTGGTCCTGATGATATGCCTATAAATGTATGGATGTGTAATGGAGAGGCAGTGGTAGAGTTTCTGTTTAGATTATTCAACATGATCTTAGAGAGTGAGAAGCTGCCTGAGGAATGGAGGAGGAGTGTGACCTTGCGTATTTTTAATAAGGGGATGTGCAGAATTGTGGTAACAATACAGGCATAAAGTTAATGAGCCATACAATGGAGTTATGGGAAAGAGTAGTGGAAACTGATGTTCTCGTTGCGGCCTTGATGCTCTTGTCAGAGCAACCCGGCCTCCTGGTTCCAGCATATTGAGGCACTTTTCCACCTGTGTGGAATTGTCCCGGACGACACCAGGTACTTCCTTGTAGTCACTGCGCTGGACCAGCAGTCCACAAGGCAAGTTTTGCAGCTGTTGTGCAACCCATTGCAACACAGTAAATACGCATCTTCAAACAGCTTCTACTCCTGAGATACAGTCTGTCTGCAGCGGACCTCTGGGTTGGCCGTGCCTTATGGACAACATGTTGTTGCTGCGTGAATTGGACGAACATGGTTGCCTTTTCCCGCACGTCTTCCTGTGCCAGTTCCCGCCTCAGGTGTGCAGGGCCTTGGCTAACTTCAGTTGTCTGGCCGCCAGTGACTTTGGGTCTGGCGGAGCAGGCCAACTGTGTCCTGCTAGCTACCAGGTGGCTAGCCGTCCAGAGCATGGCATTGGAGCCCCCGCAGACAGAGGCTGTCCAACCTCATCTGTCAGTCTGTCCATCACCACTGCAAACGAGAGGGGGCTCAGAGTTGATCCCTAATGGAGTCCCACCTCCACCTTGAGCCTCTCTGTCACCCCTACGGCACACCTCACCACCGTCTCACAGCGAGCATACATGTCCTGCACCAGTGTAACATACTTCTCTATTACTCCAGGTTTTCTCACACAATACCAGAGCTCCTCTCTTGGCACCTTCTCATGTTTTTTCTAGGTGCACAAAAATACAATGCAGTTCCCTCTGGCCTTCTCTGTACTTCTCTATTAGCATTCTCAAAGCAAATACTGCATCTGCAGTACTCTTTCCAGGCATGAAGCCATACTGCTGTTAACAAATGCTGACTTTTGCTCTCAGTCTAGTTTCCACAACTCTTTCCCATAACTTCATTGTACCGCTCGTCAACTATATCCCTCTATAGTTGCCGCGATTCTGTACATCCCCATTATTCTTAAAAAAAGACACCATCACAGGTCTCCATTCCACAGGCATCTTCTCACTCTCTAAGATCCTGTTGAATAATCTAGCCAAAAACTCTACCACTACCTCTCCTAGACACTTCCTTACCTCAACAGATATATCATCAGGACAAATGCCTTTCCACCCTTCATCCTCTTTGATGCCTTTCTCACATTACATTTAACAATCTCTGCTACTTTGTGGTCAAATAAAATAGTCACCTCTTCTGCCCTCGCTTCATTTTCCTCATTCATCAGCTCTTCAAAGTATTCTTTCCATCTACTCATCACTCTAGCATCTGTCAATACATTTCCCTCTATTTTTAATCACCTGGATCTGCTGTACATCCTTTCCATCTCTATATCTCTTTCGCCTACCTTTATTGATCTTTCTCTCCCTCCTTACTGTCCAACAGAGCACACAAGTTATCGTACGCCCTCTGGTTTGACTTTGGTACCTCTATCTTTACCTTGCGCTGTATCTCCCTGTACTTCTGTCTGTTCTTTTCAATCTCCTCAGTGTCCCACTTCTTCTTCACAAACCACACTTGCTAACTGCACTTCTTCATTCCACCACCAAGTTTCCTTACCTACTTTCCTTCCAGATGGCACACCAAGTACTCAAGTACCCAAGTGCTACCTGTCTTCCTGACAACATTAGCTGTAGTTATCGAGTCATTTGGAAACTCTCCCTGACCACCCAGAACCTTTGTCAACTCCTCCCTGTAAACCATACAACACATCTCCCTTTTCAGCTTCCATCAATTTGTCCTCTTGATCTTCCTTGTCACCAGTGTCATCCTACAACCCACCATCCTATGCTGTCTGGCTACACTCTCACCGACAACTACTTTGCAGTCACTAATCTCTTTCAGATAACCTCATCAATACAAGATGTAGTCTACTCGCATGATCCTACCACTGCTCTTATAAGTTGCCCTGTTCCAGTCTTTTCTGGAAAAAAAGTGTTCACTACAGCCATTTCCATCCTTTTTGCAAACTTACCACTCTCATCTCTAGGGATATTCTGCATCACTTCATCTATCTCATTTCAGATCTTCGTCTTCTCCTCTAACTCACATCCCACCAGTGGGGCATAGCCACTAACAACATTGAGCATCACACCTTCAATTTCCAGTTTCATACTCATAAGTCTATCTGTCATTCTTTTCACCTCCGGAACATTCCTAACAAACCCCTCCTTCAAGTCAACTCCTACTCCATTTTTCTTCCTGTCAGTACCATGATAGTACAACTTAAAGCCTGCTCCTAAGCTTCTCGCCTTGCTACCTTTCCACCTGGTCTACTGCGCACACAGTATATCCACCTTTCTACTCTGCATCATGTCAACCAACTCTTGATCTTTTCCTGTCATTATCCCGATATTCAAAGTACCAACTCTCAGTCCCAGACTCTTGCCTTTTCTCTTCTCTCTCTGCTTCCGAACATGACTTCCTCCTCTCCTTCTTCGACCCACTGTAGCCCAATTTCCACCCTGTTTGTGATAGGTACAAATGGCGGTCGTTGTTAACCCAGGCCCCGACCGATCCGGTATGAGATTACTAGATTTGATTTGCATGTTTGGTTTTGGCAAAAGTTTTACGCTGGATGCCCTTCCTGAAGCAACCCTCTGCATTTATCTGGGCTTGGGACCGGCTCAGGCAGACACTGGCCTGTGACACCCTGAGGCTGCACTGAAAAGTGAAATGAAAAGTAAAAGATGAAAAAGATGACTATGGTCAAACTAGTTGGTCAGTATATTTGTAACAGCAACACTATTTCAGTAGCAAGATAACACAATTACCACAGTAGTTATGAGATTAAATCAGCTACTCATCAAAGAAACAAGCACAAGCAGCACGTGGTTGGTTAAAAATAAAAATAAAGTAAAAATAAAAATAAAAATAAAAATAAATAAAACAACATTTTTGTGTGATTGTGTAATTTGTATTTTTTGTTTTTCTGTATTTTCATCCATTTGAGTTTGTTATCATATCAGTACTTTGAGATAATTTTCACATTATTTCATCTATATACACACATGAATTTACAGTACATTTTTTCTTTTTTTGGAGCCTTCCGTTATGTCCCAAATCACGTTTTCTTTTTTACATTCGGAGCACCTATTTTGTACCATTCATGACAGCACTGGCCTGCAGTCTCGAGTAAATTCAAAATATGAACATATTCATTTTTTTCCACTTCAAGTGGCATTCCACTGATCAAAACATGACACACATCAGTCAATTTGTAATCTTGAGTCCTACGGTATCGCCGCCAGATTTTTTAGCTGTACCTTCCCGTTTCTAAAGCCCCGGACATTTCAATCAATGCTCATATTCCTTCCAGCAGCATGCTGCCACTCAGCCTTGCATGAACAGGAATTTTGTGTACATCTGTTTTGACCCCCATCAAATAGCAAAGAATAGGTCTTCATATGTTGTGGTATGATATAAGCAATAGCACTGAACCAGAGGTCCAGAGGCAGATTATTTTTTCACTGATGAGAGGTTCATCTCGGAAGTTGGAAAACACAGTGTGAGCAGGCTCAACTACACTGCCTTTATCTGCAGGATGCACCACAACATAGCAGGAAGTTGGAGATATAATCGATATGAGACAGATAATGGAAAAAATATAGAATAACGGGGGAGGATGTAAATGCCACAAAGCTGTTGTCAGCCACAGGATTCAAACCTCGAACCTTTTTGTTGAAAGGTAACACAGCTGCCGCACCACAAACTCAATCTGCAGAGTGAGTTGTTTTTGCCAGTATAAGTTATACCTTGTCCTGATCTGCTCAATGTTTCAAATGCACTAGTTACAAGAGGAAAGGAGCAGTAAACAGAAAAAAGCACGAGTCTCTTTTTTGCACTAGTAACAATTGTTAATATTTTGCCACAATGTATTTTCATTCACAGGGCCAGCTGAATGGGTTTCAAGCATCGCTTCATTGGAGATGGATGGGAAATTGGGAATAATGACAAAGCTGACGAGCCTATCAATGGACACAATGAGTCTCCAGAAACTGGGCAAAATGATGGGATGTGTTTTAACTGTTTTGATAAATCTCTTACTGTTGTAGAGATAATCAACACCAGACAGGCAATTTTTAACATAATTCTGTGTCACCTACGCCATGGTAGTCAATCATAAAATATTTTCATTGTAGCGAAGAGCAAGATTTATGTGGGTGCAGTGAGCTTTTCTTACAAGCAGACAAGAGGTTTTATACAGCTTTCTTTCACATACTGATCAATACTAATTTACATATTGTTTGATCACTGCTGTTGATAATGTACAAAAGCGCTTCTCTGCCATTGCTCTAGATCAGCCCCACTGGGTCAAGTGGCTTATCAGTATGTTAACATACTTCATCAAACGCTGATCACAGCAGAAAACCTCAGGGCTGGACTTCATTTGTTGGAGAAATTCATTTAAGTCCAGAAATATTTCCATTTCATGCAAGAGCAGTCATGGAATACATCTGGATTTCAATATTCCAGTCTGTGTAGACTTGATGTAGCCTCAATAACATGCTTGACAGCAGATGCAGACAATTTCATGTGATCTTATCAATGTTTGAAAATCCACAGTCAACGCTTCAGCAGTGAATTGCTCCTCTGTTATCATGTGTCTTAAAACAATTAAAAAACTTTCGTGGAATATTCCTGTAACTCAACACCAACATTAAATTTAGATGACACATGGAAATTAAAGGATTGAGAGTGGACTCTTGCAGACAGTGACACCATAGGACCGTCATCTGTCACAACAAAGTCTGGGAGCAAGTGCAAATAGCCAATGAGAATTTTTAATTTGAGAAATAACCAATGCAGAAAATTGGAAAACTATCACTAGTCATACAAATTAATAAAATGACATGTATTTTTTTTGCCCTCGTCAGGGGAAATATGTCAGAGCAGACTGTGAAATAGTGATATTTTGTTCACTAAGGTATTTGTGTGACTAGAATACAAATTAGCAGTAGTAGAATATACTAGCCACCAAATCCAATTTTGTCAATCATCACCGAAAATATCTCAGGTCCTGTTATGATCCATATGAACAAAAAGAACCCATAAAATATTACCCCACCAAACATTACTCTGTTTTGTCGTTAACAAGGGCCACATTACTATAGTTACATTTAAGATAGCTGTAAGCAAGGCAAGTCTTATTTCCTTTGTACCCATTAAATCTAGGAAACTCGACAAACCCATGACAAAGCAAAAGTACAAATGGTCGGTATGGTAAACGAATTCCTGGCGATAATCCACCGGTTATGTTTACACAAAAACTGTTGAATTAAATTTGCATCATCACAGTTGTGCAGGCGTCTCTCCAGGAGTCTGAACGTAACGAGCAAACATTAAAAAATGCTATGAGTTAACTCAAAGGCAAGATTGAATTATATATTATTCTGAATATATGTATGCAGGATTGAGATTGCATTATCATATATCAGATGTCTTACTCTATGATGAAGCATTTCAAGGACATGTAAGGCCACTTGCGGGATTTTTTTAATTTTATTATTTTAGGTATTCATTAGATTATCTTGATTATTTTACCATAGTTGTAATTGCAGTTGTTTACATCAAAGAACAATGCTTTTTTACAAGAATTTGTTTCCACCAACTTATAATGTTGTCCATGTCCCCTATTTCTCTGATATCGATCTTATCATGCCATTATTAGGGAGATTTTGTAAGTCTCATAGGCTGCAGGTGATGCTGAAGAACTGCAAATGCAAGCCAGGCTCTGACACAACATTGGGGAACAAGCTCTGAACTGTCTCTTGATAAATCATATATTAGAGGCTCTGATTCTTTGGGTTTAATATAGTCAGACATTTGTTGATTTAACCACAGAACTTTGTTACCACGTGGCGTGCTGTCACAGAATTTCATCATTATTGGTTTCAATGAAGAGTTTCCGTATCATATCTAAATGCAGTTTCAAGAGCCTTTTAACACTGCCAGAAAACATATCATGGGGAAACACTGAAATGATATTATGTACTTATTGTATTGGACCATAGCCTAAAATGGGAAATGGCAATGGATTTTGGCATCAATGCAAGGATTTGGGCATGATTATCATTTTGGCAACAACCACGTTTGGCAGTGTTTGTGAATTATTTTTTGTTATCTCCCTCTCTGTGTTCATGTCTGTCTGTAACAAGGGATGGAAATTCAGGATTCCTTTTGGGTAAATGCCTCCTGAGTCTGCTCTCATCATCCACTCTCGTCTCTCTTTTAAGCTCTGTCTTTTTCTGCCCCTGTCTTTGCTCCTCTCAGCTCTTGTTTTCCCTCTCTGGTTGTCTGAACAAGAGAAGTGTATGGTGTTGGATATTCAACATGGCAGGAAGTTAGGAGAACACTTTTCTTGCAACATACAGACACGCAGTTATATGTCCATGCTAAAATATCTATCAAACTGTATGATACCATTCGAGATGGAATATCAATACGAGAATCACATTTTTTGCCTTTCACAAAAATCGATGTTTTCCACAAAAGTCTTCAGTGATGCTTTTTTTCTTCATGCAGTGAGTAATGATAATATGGTCCATGAATCCAGGACACAACCATTTTATATTGTCCAAATTATCGGCATATGTATGGTTTGTAATGACTGTTCACCGTGGCCCAGTTAGCATAAAAGTCACCTGTAACAAAATGTGCCCCATATCACGATTTACTTGGTTAATTAGTACTGGAAGTGAGAGTCAGTTGTTTGCACACCATTTTTCCTCAAAACTCCAGTGGTTAAGCGCCTTCCTCAATCTGGTGGGATCCCTGTGGAATACATAGTCTTTAAGCTCAGACTTCATAAAAGACTAATTACTGAAAATTAACTGCCTGCCTGTTCTGTTCAATAGATCATAAATATGCAATGACCTCAAAATTATGCACTCTTCACTTTTTTTGTCCTGACTGCTGCTCATTGTATTCAGAAATTTTACCTAATTAAATTACTGGCCATATGTATTTGCTTTTTTTTTAACAGCAAGACAAAGACAAAAAGTGGGAGAAAGTTTCTTTGTGTACCCATTCAATAGTGGCTAAAAACTTAGTAGATAATTTAAAACTTGATGCATTCAATCGTTCAGTCATTATCCTGCATTCAGGGTCATGGGGGCACTGGAACCCATCCAAGCTGTCATAGGGGGAGAGGCAGGGCTAACACTGGAGTGGATGCCAGTCAATCACAGGGCCACATATCAAGGCATACAACCATTCACTCTCTCATTCACACATCTGGGCAATTTATGGTCTCCAATGGCCCTACTGTATGTTTTTGGACTATGAAAGGAAACCGTGGGAAACCCACACAGACACGGGGAGAACATACAAACTCCACTCCTATTTATTGTGGATGAGGTGAGTACTAGAACCTCTTTTTTCCTCCTTCTCGCACCCAGCTTCCACTGACTGGACCGGTTCACAAATTCTTGACACAAGCTTTGTTAAATTCGCCTCATGGATCACCCACACCCACCACACATTGGATGCTGGATCAGCCCAGCGTACCTTTGGGTTGCACCCCTGGATCTGTCAAGCTCTGCCAGGCTCAATTCAAACCACTATCCCTCACAATAAGCCATCTTTTGATGTCACTGTGGTTTCATTCTGTCTGTGTCTGCACCTGGGTCTTTCTGCTTTCTCTTGTTGCCACATATCAGTTGCTATGCATAACTACACAGTAGATAGCTGTATTACATCAGTGCTGAATCGTTAATCAAGCTCAAGGATCAATTATACCAGTACCCTCTGGAACAGTTCTATCAAACTGTATTTTAAACATGATGAGATCAATTGAAGGATTAATTGAATTAATCTAATTATCTAATTAATATCTAATTAATTGAACATCTAAACTGAATAATTTCAGGACAAAATAGGCAACAAAGACGCCTTGAATGGCATTTAACTGTAGAGGACATGGAAGCCACTACCTAGGTTTAAGTACCACTGTATATGAGGTGGCTACAAGAGGCTCTTTTTAACCTTTGTTTACTCCAGGGGACTGGTGGAGGTGAGGGTCCTTTGCTCTAGGGCTGAGCAGGGATCATAACTCAGTAGATTTTTTTCATATTGGTTAGGGAATTTAAGCTCCAATCTTCCAGTCTTCCTACAGTCTTCCCCATACTTCCTAACCTTCCCTTTAGGCCAGTACTGCTCAGCTGATCCTTTAAGGTCACTAACCAAGTTTATTGATGTTGACTGCTATAACTAACTCAAAGCCCTACTACAGTCAAAAGCATATCTTATTTTGCGATTCTTTTAAATTAGCACTATAGAATCTTCTAATATCTCCCTGTCCTTCGATGCACTTACAGTAAAAGTCAAATGAAAGAAGGGAAGTGGAAATTCCATCCACTCACCTTCAATCTGCTCGCATGCAAGAACCTATAGCAGGATATCCCTGCCCTTCAAGCACAGACAGAAAGCCTCAGAAGCCTCAGGCATGGAGAGTGGGCAAACCTACCGAGTACTCCTTTGTGTTTGCCAGCATAGAGGCCTCCCTTCCCAGCAGCAGAGACAAAGGATGTGCTGAATTATAAATCAACAAGTATAGTTACAATTTAAGCATTGTTGGCAACAGCCAATTTTTAAGTTAATTAATGTAGCTGGAGGTAATAATACATTGTTTAATTGATTTATCTGAATTTTTGCACAACTAGATAACACATTATAATATCTAATTGAGTATTTGTGTCAATAACTCCATGTGTAAATGGGTTCTGTACTTAATAGATCACCTATGCCAGTCAATTAGAGCTCTAAACTGAAAGTATATTATGATGAAACTTTTAAAAAGTTTCAAGTCAAATTCAGTCCATATCAGGATTTGTGCGAATGTCAAGCCTGCTAAAGATAAATCTCATCTTGAGAAATAAAAAATAATGGAGCCAGTTGTTACTAGGGCACTTACAAGATTGCAGGGCACTGAAATCATTCATGACATTGGCATAATAATATGGACTCCCTCAACAGCAATTTTGGAAAAATCTTGGAATTAATATCTCCTATCTTGAATTTTATACACCCACTACAACAATCCCACTGAGTTCTGATGTTCTCTCTCATCTAGTAAATGTATCTGGTAAAGGCCGCAAGGCTTCAAACTACTACTCCCTGCTGCTTAAGAATTACAATAGTAAGAGCAGTTATCTGAAGTCAATGTGAGAGACTGATCTTAATCTTTCATTCAATAGATGGAGAATTCAAAAATATCTTGAAGAGCTGCAAAAAAAAACATCAAGGGAGCTTGGATCGAGATCCACGCAATATAAAATAATGAAGATGGTTAACTGTTCCCAGATACACAAACAAATTTTGAGAAAGAGCCTGATACAACATGGAATGTTAGTTCAAACATGCAGGAATGATCAAATGAACCGTTATTGTTAAGAATACATGAGAACAACTGACTGATCAATGTGTCAGTCACTGTTCTCGGGTTTGTTTGGCTCAGGTGATCCTCTCTCCCAAAGTCTGGCTTTGTTGGATGAAAAACCAGCAGTGGAAAATTTAAGATAGACAGGTAAAAGGCATGTTAAAAAGCCAGAGGAGAGGAACGTAAACAGATCTGCCCAGGGACTGAAGAGGAAAAGTGACATCTTGGTCAACAGCTCTGCACACATACACTGGAGCCAGATTGGCAGGGCATTAGTGTTTGGCAGCTCTAATAAGTAACTTTAGATTGGAGCTTTCTGTGTAAAATCAATTCTAGTACCTTTGAAAGATGTGTGTGTGTGTGTGTGTGTGTGTGTGTGTGTGTGTGTGTGTGTGTGTGTGTGTGTGTGTGTGTGTGAGAGAGAGAGAGCTAGAGAGAGGGCAAGAGATGGAGAGAGCAGATACCCCATGTGGTTGTCAAGTGTTACACACAGACATCTGTAGATGACCTAGACACACAATATACAATGATGCACAAACATGCAAAGAGACACGCACACACACCACAAATTACCATCTTATTGGAACTCGGTTGTAAGAGACTGTAAAGTTAAAGACATACAAAGATTTATTAGTATCTCATTTCCCCTTTCTGCTCCAGCAGCTGTGTTCTCTGGTACCTTAGCAAACTTCCATATCCGTGACATTTCATTTTGACCAAAGCCTCTCAATTATTGTCAACCCTTTTTTAACCTTCTTTGATTTCTGCTACATTTAAACAATGATAAGTCAATTACCAGTATTCTACATTTGACAACAATTTGTACTAAGCATGTACAGTGTGCATGCAATCCAAGTGCAGAAGTTGAGCCATTGGTTACTTAATATAGAGAGCTAGATATATACACACTACACATATATATGTGTGTGTGTGTGTGTGTGTGTGTGTGTGTGTGTGTGTGTGTGTGTGTGTGTGTGTGTGTGTGTGTGTGTGTGTTTAACACTGCCAGTGCTACATGATGCACATTCAAGGGGGCTTTTGCTAAGGGCAATTTCACATGTTTCTTTGTTATCAGATGTCTTGTGTTGCTTTTAAATCACTACAATTGCATCTTAGGATTTTAAGTGTGTAAATCATTTGAATAGTAACTGCAAATACAGAGACCTGAGACATAGAGACACATATATTTTGGATATTTTTTTCTCTGTATCAGCCTATAGGAATCCTGACACTCATTTCGACAGAAGACAGCATTTTAGATGACATGGAGATCAGTGGATACAGGTGCAGATATCAAATATGATCAATTCACTAGCACAAGGCAGTGTGAAAAATATGCTGACAGCTATTAGGGGAGTCAGACTAAGGGAAAGAAAGATTAAAATGTGTAGTAATATTAGGAAGGGATTGCGTAAAAAGGCTCTTAGTGTTTGGCTTTTGGTGTGCTGATGGAAACCTCACCTGACCTCCACTCGCTCATGCTAGTAATCATAGGTGGTTTTTTCAGCCAATGACAGAGCAAAACAAGGCCACACAAATAAATGCAAGACATATACCAGCCAGTACAATTTCAGTTTCTCTCATTTTATTTAAAAAAATATATATACATAGATACACACGCACATATATACATACATACATATGTGTATGTATGTGTGTGTGTGTATATATATATATTATATTATATATTATATATAAAACAAAAAACAAGAAAGCTTAACTGCAGTGATGCAGTGTTGCAGTGTTCCTCAAAGTTATGTAGTTTGCAGAACTTCTA
This sequence comes from Fistularia commersonii, assembly GCF_037954325.1. Taxonomy (NCBI): domain Eukaryota; kingdom Metazoa; phylum Chordata; class Actinopteri; order Syngnathiformes; family Fistulariidae; genus Fistularia; species Fistularia commersonii. Next base: position 5,856,101 of record NC_141310.1, on the reverse strand, counting down.
TTAATATGTATAAGTAGGCAGAAATTAATGAAAGTCCTGGCAAGAGGATGTGGAATACATATCCCCTTGAGAATCTCTGATGGATAAATACCTTTAATCAGAGAAAGATATCTACGCTTGCTTATTGAGCCACTACTGAATAAAATCTGGTCTCCAATCACAACCCAAAGCCTGAAATGTAGCTCTCCAGAATGTAAAAATTCATTCAACTAAGTTGGATGAGGTGATTTGTTTAAATTAGAATCTGCTGGGGGGGGGGGGGGGGGGGGGGGGGGCAAATGTGGATCTTTGTTTTTTTCATGTGCAGATGATTTGTAATTTCATTTAAACCTGTCAACAGCCCCAAACTCAGAAGACTGATTTTAGAGCATTTCATTGTTACAAATTAATTTCTGTGCATTTCAAAATGAATGTTTGCAGAAAAACTGTTAAATGTCCTATAAATAAGCCAACAACCTTTCAAGTTTCACCTGGCCATAATGTTTGTAAATCTATAAATAAAGTCAAAGCTGTTCTAATTAAAGTTGCCAGGGGACAAAAAGAAAAAATAATGTCCCACTTTCACCTTTATCAATGCCGCTTTAGCTGAAAAATGTTTTCAAGCAGTTTAATAGAGTTTGATATGATTTGGAGTGGAGGCTGGTAATCAGGTGGCACAGTTACAGATTACTTGTAATCATAATTTACAACAAAAGAAGAGGATTCAGGAAACGCATAAACCATTCCAAAAACACGAGATGAAATATTGAATCCTAGTTTGCAAAGAAATGTACCTGCAAAGTTTAGAAATGTAAAAACAGGAAAAAGGACCAGATATGAAAACTGTATCTCCTCCAGTAAATTATAGATAACAGAATAATCTGGAACTGAGCATCACTGATCTCCAATCCCTCTGAGAGTAAACCAACAACAACAGCCACTGTTTGTCTACAGGTGAGTTACATAAGCAAGTGGCAGTTAAAAGGTTACAATGTGTACTGGAAATGAAACAACTGAATGTTAAATGTCTCTAAAAGCACTAGAATGTATGCAGGTATGCATGTATGTGTTTATTTATTCATTTTGTTTTTTATTATTATTATTATTATTATAATCATTATTATCTTAGCAGAAATGAATTCTATCTTTATGACAGCCTTGTGAACTATGAAATATTCAAATATCAGATGGGCAGCGCATCCTAGTTTCCTCATTCATTCTTTAAATTTCTTCTTCATATTATTAAATGGTGTGCCTGTTTCAACGAGCTACTAAGCTAATTCAAAACTGGGCATGTCTAAAGCTTCATACACTATATGAAATTATAAAAAAATGATGCTTACAGAAAAAAACACGATTTTTTTTTTTTTTTTTTGAAGCATCCATTTTATTCCTTACGTGAAATTATTTGCCAGAAAAGCTTAGCTTTCCCCTTCAATTTCTACCGTCAACATACACGAAGTATGCCACCCCCAAAACACATAGAAACACACGGTTCGATTTTTGTAGGCCCACTGAGTATGCATGTTGCTTTGTATTTGGGTTAAAACGTCTGGTGCTAGTCAAGGATTTTCTTTCTGCAATATTATTACAACTTGCTGACGTCTTCTACTCAGTGTGTATATAAAAGCAAAGAGACAAACAGGTACAACTGACTGAATAGCTGACCCTTATATTACTAGAGAGAGCAAAAAAGTTTTTTGTGTATGTGTGTACGTGTTTGTAGACGAGCTGCGGTCTTCTTGACGCTGATTGGCCATGACAGGGGAAGTGTACGGGCCAGCTGCCAGGAGCAACAACATTGTGCTACCAAACACACATAGACTCATACATATAAACACACACACACTTGCATGAGCACACACAATATAGCACTATTATCACAAAAAGAAACAGGTTCTCTATCTTCTCAGTTTCACTATCATATATTGATCCCATTATGGGATCAATATATGTTTACCATATAGTTTACCATATTGAGTTCCAGTGTTCTCTGAATCAAGCAATTAGTATAAAACCCCATATTTTGTTTCCTATATAACAGCATCAATGCAAAATACCACATTAGAACCTGCACATTTTTACAGTTTCTTAGTTCCTAAAGTAAACACTTTTGGTAGAATTGAGGCATACTCTTAGGAGCTGTTGTGTAACTGCCACAGCATTGGTCAAACCTAACCAAAGACTTTCTCACTCAAAAGTCTGTTCTTAATGAGGTAGATATGGAGTCAATTTCATCCATTACATTGGCAACAAATGTGAGGAATCTGTGTGGTTTTGCTTTCAATCCTTTCTGTTTGTATCTTGGTGATGACAGAGTGTCAGGGATAGTACACCCAAAACTATCGTTCCAATACAAGGTCATTGCTTTCTTGGTTTGGTACAGAGTATTCATCATTTTTTTTCCATAGGAGTTTGGAAAAAGAGCACATCCAGAAGGTGCCCTCTGACTGCACAGAAGCTCACTTAATGTATTTATGAGACCACTTCAAAACCATATGAAGCAGTAAACCACCCCTGCCCTGATGGCCTGAGGTCATAGTCCACCAAGGGCATTGTGTCCTCTGTGTAAAAGTTTGTTTTTTTTTCCACTAGGGAGATTAACTCAGCCACCCCCTGATCCATTACCTTGACCTTGGAGCAGTCGTGTCCTCTGAACAATGGTGGTTTGGAGAGGCTACACAGAGTGGAGATCGAGAAGTTGGAGGATTTCAAGTACCATATTTTCCGCACTATAAGGCGTACCTAAAAGCCTTTAATCTTCTCAAAAACCGACACTGCGCCTTATAACCCAGTGCACTTTATTTATGGATCAAATAATGAGCCGAAAGATGTCTCACAACTACGGGAAGCAGCCACCGACTCCCGTGGTTTCTCCTGTAGAAGAAGTAGCGTGCGGTGCATGTGTGGATATATGACTGCCGAGCGCGCATTTTCGTGTGTGTGTGTATGCATGCATGCATGTGTGTGTGTGTGTGTGTGTGTGTGTGTGTGTGTGTTTGTGTTTGTGTGAGTGAGCGCACCAGTAATGTGCTGTGAGGTTCATGGCTGGTGAAGCACTGACATCATCACAGCCAGATTTACAGACATATGAACCCTACATAGTCACGCAAAAAAGTACAGGACTTTTGGGCTAAAACTCAAAAATGGATTAAAGACAAACTTCCATCGTCACCAGTTTCTTTCTCAAGAGATGATAAAACATTTGGTTTACTTTTAAGCAACAAAAGAGAGGAACTCTATGTCAATGTTATTTTAGGCCTGGCCAAGTTCTTCATTCACAAAAACAGAATGCGAAGTGTTCCCCCAGTTTCGCATTCTTTATAAAAGATTTTGAATTATATAAAAACATCCAAAAACCAAAAAATATACAGTTTGATGTTTGAGATTCCTTGTGAACCACCAGGTTAAATACATATTAAATTCCCCTTACAAGTTTTTTTTTAATTTTATTTATCTATTTATTTATTCATTTATTTATTTATTTTATTTTACTTTCTTTTTCATCTAGCATTAGACATTTCTCACAAACCTTAAACGCTGTTAACTTGTACAGTTAGGTGATTACATACAGAGCAAATGTCCTTATGTCCTTTGCTTCCTTATCCCCAGTTGTCTCACTGACATTTGATTCTACCTTGCTATGTTTATTTGTACATATGTATATCTGTTTACACTATTTATGTTTAAAAAAAAAACCTACATAGTAGCTTATTCACCATTTTATTGGCAGCAGTTGACGTGTTTTGTTTAAAGTATCATATCAGCATTCTTTACATATACAAACTGCAGCATAGAAAAAAAAGCACATGTAAAAAAAATGGGTAATTATCTCTTACCTTTACTTATGAATGAAGTCAATGCGTCGCTCCTTCTGAAGCCTCGATAACTTGCTTGAAGAAGTCTTCCTGATCTTTCTTCAGTTTTAAAAGTCTCTCTGTCTCGATGGAAATCGCTGCCAGTGAAGACAGTCGTCCTTGATGGGTCTGTATGTTCCGACTGTATGTTTTGAGTCTTTTCGGTGGCAACACTGACCGCTCCACCGCTTCTGTCGTATCCGAAACGGTGACCACCGGAGCAACTTTGTCGCTTCAGGAACAGTTTGAATGAGATCCATCTGGGCCAAAAAGTTGAGAAGCTGCCCAGGAGATTAACGTTCATCCCTCACCGTTTCTGATGTATACAGCCCGATGACATGGGCAAAAAATAGTTAGATGGCTGCACTTGACTTGCTAACTTTTTACTGCAGCTTGCTCTTGCTAATTCAATTATTCTGTATCCGAGTAGTAAGAAGGATCCCTGGGATCAGCGGGGCCTCACTTCATGTCTCTTCGCAGTGTTTTTATAATTACGAGAAACACGAGAAACACATTACAGTTGTTAAGGAAAAACACTAGACACAACAGCTAAACTATGGACATTTAGTTCATATATTAAAGTGTTTTTTTTAATAGTGACATCCACAGAGACAGCACTATGGTCTCAGTGCATGTCTGGCAGCACAATTAGCAGAATCATTGCGCAATCCATAGTGGGCTCAGCTGGTTGCGCGTCACCGTCATATCGTCATATTTGAACGGTAAATGTGCACGTTTTTTAGCGATTTTGAAAAAAAAAAAAAAACTAAATATGGTGAAGCTATGTGGACAATAACTTTATAGTACAAATCACTGAGTAAATATAACCATTTAATTTATTTATGTCATTTATTTCATTTTGCATTTTTTCTTCCCATGATGACAGGTGAGGCCCGGCCTCCACTGCCCCCTCTGATTGGTGCAGCAGTAAAAACGGTAAAGGGGAATTCCAGCACCGCACCACTTGTGTGTCTGTGCAGCTCAAGTGATTCTTTCCATAGAGAGTGAACAAATGTGTACCTGCTAAGAGGCTGACCGGTATTAATAAAACTGGAGTCAGATCTAGGGTAGATATGTGCTCAGTATTTTTTTTATATTTATTATTAATGGTGGTAATATATATCAGGAACACCTCTTGATATATCCCAGTGGAACAGTTACACAAATTATAACCTTCAAAATGAGCATTGAAATTCACCCACTTACCATTCAAACAGATTTAATGAACTGTGTGGGTGGCTAGAAAGGGGGCTGCCCTGTATTCACAACTGTGACCTTTCTCTCATCTTTGACAAGCAAAACCAACAGAACACTTCCTCGCTCTCCAGGGAACCGGATGCTGATGTGTTACACTAAAGCATGGTCAGATGAAGTTTCTGCTGGATTGCTGCCTTTTAGAATTTTTTGAAGAAAAAGTTCACTTGCTGTGTCCTTTTGGCCGGTTATGTGCATGTCCCTTGTCAGCAGATAAAACATCTGAATACCATTGAAGGATGCATTACCCCTAAGGTCCAGTAAAGGGCTGAGGTCTTGGCAGTAGGTAACCTTAACATTTCTCTACAGCCAGCACATTGTGGATAGTTTGTTTTTGCACCAGCATCCCTAGTGAAAAGAATTTCAAACAACGGATAAACCTGGATTTGCTAAAGTCCTGAATAGCTGCTGCAGCATTTCCCTTGAACATGAAACAAAAGCAGGCAAAGAAATCATTCCACCTGTTCGTCTAACTACTCGGTTTAATGGATAAAGCAATGATTCAAAATTTGCATTTACTGACCTGCTTTTTGCAGCGCTTAAATGTATTGTTCCAGGATTTGACTTCTGCATAATACGTGTCAACATCACTGTGCATTTTATTAAATTCATTTGATGATAATGAAAAAATAACAGTTGCACTGAAGCTAGACGTTGACCATGTAACTTTTTTATGGAGTCGTATGTCAATTTAATGTAATTCATAAATTTATATTGTATTATTTGTTTGTGTGCATAAGGTACCAAAAATGTACACATTTTTGGTACCTTAACCCAAACATATCAAATTGATTAATAACCTCTTACTTTGGATCACCTCTAAATCTGTCCTTATCCCTTCTATCGTAATATCACATTTTTACAATAATTTTATAACGTTTAAATGGAAATGACTCGACAAATAAGCTGCACCACAGTGGACATGCCATGTAATAATTTGCTCAGCAAGTGGCCCTTTATGGCTGAAGTTTTCTTTCAAAGTCATTATCATCTTCGTAAGAAACTTTTTTTTCTCTTTTAACCCACAAACTCTTCAACAAAGATCTGCCCATAACAAGTTTTGTTCATAATACATATGCACAGTCTTCCTGTGGGAGCTGTGATACAACCTCAGCAGGGGTGAAGAGGATTGTCTGTTATTAGCTTATATCAGTGATCCACAAGTCAAGCTGAGCAGCAGACACTGGGTCACTACATAGACAGATTATAGGCTTTTAAAAAGAAAAAAAATATATATAGCCCCGCTGACAACTATCATAAGCACAACCAAAAGAAAATACCCATCAAGTAAAGTTCATCTAACTATTTAGAGGGACTATCATGCATTGTATTTACACAGCATTACTTTAGTCTGCCCAGGTGCTGTAGATATTTTGAATTTTAGACTCCAACAGTTTTGGTGGAGTTTATTATTCCTTATTTCAGCTAATAAATGGAACAACATTGATCCCCTGCCCTCTTCTGGACTGCTCAGACACAGTTGTATGGTTCTGAAGTGGGTCTCAGACTACCTGCATGAGAGTGCATCAAGGAGGAAGAGGACACAGTATTTTCTGATCCAAATTCAATTTTTTTTTTTCAACTTCAATTCTGGAAAAAATACAATATGTTTAAGAGGGGGGAGATACATTGTTTATCAACATATTGTATGGGAAAATTGTTTACACGTACTTAATAGCATAACCCTCACCATGTCTTCTGTCTTCGGCACTGTGCACTGAAGATCCAGGAGCAAACAGTTTAATTCATGTTGATGATGAGAAACTCATTTGTTCACGTTCCAACCGCTGATCCTGTACTCAGGATCGCAGGGTGCTGAAGCCTACCCCAGCTGTCATTGGGCAAGAGGAAAAATTCTCCCTGGATTTATCAGTTGACCATAGGGGCACATATCCCATAGGCCACATAAAAAAACATTCACGCTTTCATTTATACACCTGGGCAACAAAAAGGTTTTAGATTTCTATAAACAGAGGAGTCACAGTTATCGTCACATCTAAAAACATGAAAACATGTTTCCAGCATTTGGTTATAGACATACTGTATTTACCACCAGGAATAGAAATTATTGTCTGTTTGTTACATTAACTATAGTGTTGAGTTATAGATGTTGTTGGTGTATACTATACAACTATACTATAGGAGTATTTGTCTGTCTGTATTAACTTTGTATCGCAGCTGACCAATTAACTTCTGCCATGGCTAAAGATTCTTATTCTGCTGAATTCATTGTGTACCCATCAGGGTAAACACAGCAGATTTAACAAGGAATATTCGTAAACCTCCAATTTTGCTGCAATATTTTCTCTCAAAATTCTTCTTTTTCTTGTTTGTGGTGCACAATCATCATTTAGCGCGTTTACATCCATGAGTAAGGCACCCTTCAAAAGCTTGTCTGTAAAACCATTGCGAAGTGTTTGTCAGTTGGTTGACAATATTTTGAAATGTAGAAAACACAAACCGCCGGTTTCAAGTCTGCTCATAACAATGTTTTATTCAATACTTCCCGTCAGTATTGCAAGCATGAATTATTGTCACTTTAGTTTCTCTGTGTGACAACCGGCAAAGCCAAAATCAAAGGTACTAAGCAAACTGTATGGAGGTGAAGTGACTATTCCCTGATCAAACCAATTGTACCAGTCTGACTAGACCGATGTAGCTGTATACATCATGACCGACTGGACTCAAAATACATAGAAATTTGTAGCCTTTCATTACCACATAAGCAATGAATTTCTTTTTTGGCAAGCTTATCATTTTCCTCAGTCCTTCGTAGTTTATGGTGAGTTAATTCAAAATTCAGTGGGACACAATGTCAGAAGAATAAATCTTCTCAACTTATCGAGTGCTTTCACATCTTGCGGTTTTAAAGAGCTTTACACTAGATTACATCGACACCAACACAACGATGCAAGGTGCTAACCTGGTCAATTGTAGCAACTGGAGGCTCAGTGTCTTGCCCAGTATGACAATATGACTCAACATGCTGTCAAGAGGAACCAAAAATCCGACCGCCAACTTTTTGATTGGAGAGATGCCTCACTCTCCCAGCCAAGGCAGTAAAGACTAGACATAGATATTTAATGCATGATGTTTTATGCTTGTGTTGATTTAATTTCATAAGGAAAGTTAACAATACATAATTTCTACAAAAAATGGCTATTCTGTCTAATTATTTCTTACATTATATTCATTCACTGGCTGTAATTCTGCTGGAGTGACAGCTTCCAAAGGTTTCCCTGAATCTGCCCCTTAACCTGAGGAGGTTCAAATGTCTACTTACTGTGTCTGAGCATTTGGATGCAAACAGTGAGGCATCAACTCAGGTGCATGGGGCAGAATATTGAAAGAAATCTAGTATCTATATCCTCACAAAATTATGTGACAGGTTGACTGCCTCACATCAAGACAGGCATCATCTGTCCTCATGACTTCTGCATGTTGACAGAGGGACTGCTCTGTTTCATGGGAATTGAAAAATTATCTGCATGAATCTGAAAGATGGCAGTGCATTCCGCATTACAATCACACACCTGCATGAAATGGTATTCATCGTTTGAAAATGATACTCCTTGCTGTACTTCTCATGTCAGCATCATCATTGAGCAACAGTCTCATCTCCTTTTTTTTCTTTCTGTTTTGGGAACTTAACCCCCAAAAGAGAGGGGGGGGGGGGGGGGGCAGAGTTAAATGAAAAATGAGCATGTATAACAGTTTTAAGGTGATATTGGTCTTGCTTTGGAAAAGAAACATCTTGACCAAAACCTTACACACAGATGTTACCTGAGATTTATAGACAAGCAAAACCAAAGCTTCAAACAACAATCAAAACATAGCTGAACACTAAAGTCTTATTTTTGTCATTTAGTGCCGCAACACACTTTTTACTGACAAATGTCAGGTGTCATCACTTTATCTCAGATATGTTGATAAAATTAGTCTATCACAATTACAGGCTGATATTTATCAGTGAAGCACAGATTAACTGTTGCTGCCTAGTGTTGGATGTCGTTTTATCCTAAAATACTTTTTTCATCCTCCTTTAGATCCTTATGTAAAAAAAGGCTCCTTCATTCAGTTTCTGTATTTAAGTTGTTTTTTCCTTAATTTTGTCATTGTTGTGGTTTATGGTGGTAGTGATGTTGGTGCCGTAGGTGGTGGTGGTGTTATGTTTTATATGATTACAAGATATAGCCACTGATATATCGCATTTCACAGGTAATTTAAGTCTGAAGGAAATAACATTTAGAGTCAAGCCCAAATCCATGTCATTGACTTTGTCATTTCTTTTTCAGATTTTCTCAAACCCACATCTGAGTGAAGCATCGGAGCACTTTGTCTAAGATGAATTTAAAGGTTGGGTTCTTCTGTTGGACTCAATGTTAGATTGATAAATGAAGGCCAGCATGAGTATATCTCGCTGTCTGGTCGGGTGTGCCTGTGAAGCTGCAGAATAATTTAAATAGGGAAAGGAATGTGGAAATGCTTGCTAGTGATTCTGATCAGAGCCAAATTTCTCTGTCAGAAAAGTCCCCAACCAGCTGCCTCGCAATTTCACAGTGATTGGAGAAGGAGTGAAAAAGAGTGAGGAATGGAGAGAATGAAAGAGAGGCAAACCGAGTTAGAAAGGGGGTAGAAATGAATAGAGCAGACACATGGTGGATCGAGGCGGTGAAAACAGACAGTGTCTGGTAATGCTTAGTTAATTTTCGGCAGTAATTCAGCTGGGGGGGTTGAAGGCCGCGGCTGTCAGATGAGTCTTCCGTCTTTAAAAAATAAGTCAGCTTTACATAAAAAAGCTGAAGTTAAATTCAGCCATCACTGTCATTGTCTCACATCTTAAAACACACTGTTCAAACTACCTTGTCTTTTTTTCTTTTTTCTATTGTTTCAGAAAGTGAGTGCTCATTTTCTCTGCCTACTCTTTCAGTACCATTAACATTCAAGGGCAGTGTGACACAGACTCAGAAAGATCATGAGTTACATTAATAATTCCAAAAATCAAAAATTCAAACAAACTCGAAGAAACCAAAGGAATGCTAAAGCAATATTTTCCATAAAAGGCTAAAATAAATCCTTGTTTGGTCACCTTCGAAAATAAAAAGTCTTCTTTCTCAAGATTATGTACAACTCACGATTATGTACAATTTACCAACCTATAGTACAACTGACAGAGTGATTTCCTCCAGCCAATCGCAATAATTTATTTTGGAATGCAATGTCCTGGAGTCTCCAGAATACACACTGCCAAAATGCACTGAACAACCTGAATGGATTATGTACTTAAAGAATGCACAAAAGAGCAATATTTTTCACTATAGAAAATAATAAATAAGTGTTCTTTTCACTTGAAGATATTTGGTAAACAACATAGAATCTTTCAGTCAACCTTTTGATTGACTGGTTTTAATTTCACTAGTCTTCATCATGTCTGTTTTATACTCCTTGTGGAACTCTAAACCGAACGAAAGTTTAGACCATCCTGCCTTGCCGAGTTTTACCATCTAGATATAAGTGCATTTGAAGGATAAAAGGTGGGAATAAATCAAGCAAGGAATAAATCAAAGAAAAAGGAATGGGGGATGATGGGATTTGGACACTTCATATCATGGTGACAGGTTTGAAGGGTTGTTAAGTGTGAAACAAAACAGCATATAGATACGCTAACAGGGTGAATGCGATACAATATGCAAGGTGGCAAATTGTTGTGATATATATACTTTTTAAGATTTAGAAAAGTGTATATATATATGCATAAATATATACATAATTTCAGGATTTATTTTTTAAACTGGCCTTAGCATCAAATTTACACAAGGAGATTTAACAACAATTAGCCTATGCATTTGTGCATCTGCATTAAGTTGAGCATTTTTTTCATAGTCATTACAATATATTTAGGACATTTAGTGGATGCGCCTGGAATAATACTCAATTTGCACGTTCTAATTAATGAGTATTTGTTCTTATTATAATAACTCGATTCATTTATATCCAAGAAAGAGTTGGATGTAAATTGTAAATTGTCTCAAAGTAGCCACTATGTTGACTGGATTAAACTGGAATATACTTACTCTCAACACAGGAGATCCATATGGGCAGCCGATATGCTTGTTTATGTTGTTTATATGCTGACAACATGCTGGAAAAGGAAGGGAAATTTGCATTTCTTCATCACCACTGCCAACTTGCCACACAAATAAATATAATCGCTGCAGTCATATCTGCCAAAAAACGATGACAGCTCGTAACCTTTTCCTGTAAAAACAAAAGCCAGTTGTTAGTGGTACTGTTTACCAGTATGGATTAGTTTTTTTTTTCTCACAAAAATTCGCCATAGACACTAAATTGTAAGTCAATTGAAATACAAATAAAGTTTAAGCAAAAAATGAGATGAAATAACTTCAGTAAGACTATTACATTTCACAAGAAGGCGTTTGTTCTTTGTTTTCAGCCTGGATATATTGTTTAACGTAAATAAGGCAAATTACTGCCTAAATTATTGGCGAATCACTGATTATTCACAAATTACCAATATAATAAGATGACTAGCATATTTTGTCTTGCAGAAGTATGGAATAATATGCTGAGCCAGCCGTACCTTGTTTTACCATTACTAAAGCAGAAGACCTCTATTAGTCTAGAAGATGATACATAGATCAAAAGCTGCCTCTAAATTCATTGCATGGAAGTATATACCCTCAGAATGGCTAAAGAGAGGACTGGCAACGAGGCAGGCTGTCCTTGGAGCCCAGATATATGCTTTAAGTCACCATGTTCTCGAGCACCTGCTGAAGCCTTTACTAGCTACTGAGACACTGCAAGCTCCAGGGGAGGTGCTGTGCAGCCAAGTTTAGCTGCCTTCCCTGCAGAGGGGAGTCTGTGGGGAAATCAAAGGGTGTTCTCATGCAGAGCATCTTTGAATATCATTGCAATTACACAAAACATGAACAATACACTTCCTTATTGAGAGGAGTAATTCTTCACTTGATGCTAATTCACTCTACGAGTTCACACGTACCTATAAACTTAAATTATTCGTCTGGTTAACTCCAGATATACCACCGGTCCGAGGGGAAAACCCAACCAGATGTTGGTCGCAGCAGACACTTGCCCCGGTGGTTGTAGTTGTTTCTAAATTCAACCTTTACCAGCCTAATCAATGAGCGGAGACATTCCAGCTGTGTTGATTATGTCACATGTACAATCCAGTTGGCGCTCAGATATTTTGATTGGATTCCAGCTCCGTTGCAGGTGTTACTGTTCCCAAAAGCTCAGACAGAAACAGTTTTGCCTCAGATATTGTTCAGAGTGCCATACAAGACATTAATTTTATTGGCTTTTTGAGCCGAGGGAGGACAAAATTTATAGGCAGTCACCTGCGTCTGATGTAACGTGGTCTTGAAATCGGCTTGTAGACTCCGTCCCTCCACCCATCTCTTCTAGTCTGTCACACCTCCCCTACATCGGATCCACATCTTCTTTTCTGCTGCTCTTATCCATTTTCAGTGTTCCTTTCTTCCTTCTTTTGTCACTTTGTCCTCTCAATGTTCCATTCCACTCCTTATGGACTGTGCATGTGTGTTTGTGTGTGTGTGTACGCATGTGCGTGTGTGTTTTGGGGTTCATAGTAGTTTAAAATACATCTGTGTGTCAGTTCCCAACCACATTATATCTCTGCTCCCAGTTTATCTTATTGTTTGAGCACTTCTGCTTTAATTAGGACAGACCTCTGTGTGTGTGTGTGTGTGTGTATGTCTGTCTGTCTGTCTGTGTGTGTGTGTGTGCGCGCGCACATGAGGGTGTATGCGTGGGTGCATGCAAGTTTTCATGTATTAAGAACTGTTTCTCTGTCTGTTCCAGCGTGTTGCAATAGTGCCCCCATATGGAGGACAGTAGAGCAATACTTGGCTTATTTCCCACACTCGCATGCATACACAACACACGCACATGCAGACACAGAGACAGACACACACATGCACACACACACAAAGTCACACACACACTTAGAGTCACATACTCCAATGACATGGTGTTATATTTGGAAACACAATTTCATGCTATCAGTACTTGCTAGCTATTCCATTTAGATACTTGCTGTGTGTGTATATAAGTGTGTGTGTGTGTGTGTGTTTGTGTGTTTGTGTGTGTGTGTGTGTGTGTGTGTGCGTGTGAGTGTGTGCATACGGTGTTATTTCTGCGTGTGAATGTGTATGAGAACGTATGCATCTGTGTGTGCACACTGTGCATGACACATACAGTAAAGACGAGCCCCTTTTCAGAAATTAAAAGTTTGTTGTCATGGTAACCTTTGCATTCTTAGTAATTATGGTGATTAAAATGTGAAAATTAATTAAAAAGTCAGGGAAATGATCTCACAGCAGATGATCAGTGAAACAACTAAATGATACAGAGCTTCGCCTCCCTCTCACTTTCTCTGGTGCACACACGGCTTGATTTCTCTGCATCGTTCTCTTTCCCAGCCGAAGTCCTTACTGCCATTCCTCTCTATCAGGATCTTATCTTATCAAATCAGAAATACAGTTCATGGCAGTTTGACTTCTGCTGTCCTGTAAGACATTGTAAGAGAGTTGCACAAGCAAAGAATTCACAGCTCAACAGCGACAGCACATCTCTCAGCGGCAATTCCTTCCCTCCTTTATTTCAAACGCTCATCTCAACTCAACACATACGAGACACCCATAATACCATAAAAAAGAAAAAAAAGAAAATAGATAAGTAAAAAACACTAGAAACATCACGGTCTCACTTCACTCTCCTTCACTCCAGCGTCCTCGTTTTCACAATCCCCCTTCCGGTCACTCTCTGACAGAATAAACAGCTTCGGCAAAGTGTAATCCCTTTCTTTTATTAGCAACAGCAAACACAAAAACAATGAATTTACCCTCCTCCCCTCCCTGTGCCCTCCCTGTCTGCTCCTCTCATCAGTTTTAATGAACCCCACATCTCATCAAGTCTTTTCATCAGCCATCACTTCTTTCTGCATTTGGGAGCATGTGAATCTTCTTATAGCACGAGCAGTCCTGCTACTGCTTTGCAGAGGTGTTTTGACCATATATTTAGCTGTTGATGGATTTTTGCACTTACAGGGGCTATATTAATCAAAATTTTCAGTTGGGTTTTCATTGGTGGCTGCAATATGCAACAGCCCCCTTCCACAGCTCTCTTGAGCAGTGACTGGCTTCCAACTGACCTTCGATGCCTTACACATTTGCGTTACACATTCGCAGCCATGAGATGACAGTGTTGAAGAGATGGTGACACAATAACAGCTTTGACTTATTTCTCCCCATACCTGTGTTAAAATGTTCTCCCAGAAAGTTCTTCTAAGGAGGGTGAAAAGCACATCGTGTGAGGACTCATCTTCATGAGTGTGACAGTAATTGGAATCTGCGATCTCCAAACTTGTGTGACGAGAAAAAACTGTGGAACAACATCTTGCAGGAACCGTTACAGGATACAGATTCTCTGAAACATGTAAATGAAAGCCTTCATGTATAAATCATGGTTCACAACCGTGAGACCAAGCCAAGTCATTGATCATATGCAGAGCTGCCCCTCCCTAAAGGCAGGGTGGACCCACCTCTCTCCACAGGGCCATGACTTGACTTGGCCCTGTCTTCAAAGCGGTGGCAGCGATGGTGTGTGAGGGGGTTTCTTATAAAGGCATGCTGTAGCACAAAGCATCAAAAATGTAGTCATCATTGGAATCAGGAATTCATGAGCTCACTTATTGTACGTATCTATATGAAAGGATGTAATTTATCCCAATCAATATTTTAGATGTTTCTATTTTGAATTCAGTCCTGTGCAAATAAAAATTATTTCTATATTTGAATTCTGGACTTGGCAATTCCATCAAATAACCACACAAAGATTTGTTTGTTTTCTTTTATTCGCATTCTATTACAGTTAATAAGAGTGTAAGTTATCAGGATTTCTCCAACTGTCTAATTCCATGCCACATGTGTCAACACCATTGAATCTGATGGTAAGATATTTTGGGATAGCAATGAAAGCTCCTATGAGTCATCAAAACGTGCGCACATGTGTGAATATATTTCTTTTTTTTTTATAATTTCCTTTTACTTCCTCCTCGACGGAGTGGGACTCTTCACCCCCCTTCCTCCCGGTGCCTTTGGTGGGACGGGGCTAGCAGACAAGGGCGCAGCACTAGGTTGGGTCTTATTTTCTGGTATCTCAATGGGAAGTTTGGGAGGGATGATTGTTTTTGGGGTCAGAGTTGGTTTCGCCTCTGGAATTTTCTCTCCATGACGATATGCGCTGACCTGAAGCGTGAGAGATTAGGATATAATTCCAGTATTGTGTTTTTATTACCACAGTCTTCTCCTCTATAAATTGGTATAAAGGGAGAATACTTTCTGTCATGTTGAAACGGTGGGTCAGGATTGAGACAACATGAAAGTCAAGGTCATATATCACCCTTGTATTAACTCTACATGCTGTTCAATCACAAAAAAAATATCACCTTGTTAGACCTCAATATAAAATGGAAGATTTACACCGAAGAGGGTCAGGAAAATATCATGGCTTTGACTAAATCCAGTCATTTGTGGTACACAGCTGCAATACTCACCACTATATCCACAGACTCTCCACCATATTTGTTTTGGACAATCATGGTATATCTGCCAGAATCTTCCATGGACACACCTTTGATCGTCAAACTGGCAAACTTTCCCTGGTCAAGGGAGACCACGTACTGAAATATGAAATAAAATGTTAGAAAAAAAATTGAAAGGCAACATATTTATTTTAATATTCCTCTGAGCCCTGCTAGCATGCCAAGGTGGAAGCAGGAGGAAAGCAAATTTTACAACACCAAAAATATATTCCCCATCTACCTCTTGAGAACTAAAACCCCCAAAAAAGTATTTTATTTTCCATTTTTGCTTGTCCACCCTTTTACAGGGTTTATATAGAATATAGAACGAAAAAATAATAAAAGGAGCATCTGTCACTGAGGACAGTTCAACAGCAACATAATCTAAGGCCTCAAAATTACTGTTAAAATAAAATAAACTTGGGGAAAAAAAATTCAATATTCTGATTGTTGTGATCAAGAAGATTTAATGCTGGGCTGTTTTATCATTATGTACCTAATAAAATGTCAAGCTACAACATATTCTCAAGTCTCAGAGTGATGTTCTCTGGATCTGTATATATATTCCTGTTTGTTTTCTGTTAATATCTTCGGTCATCCGGGTGGAAAATGAATTGGGAGGAGGTGCACCTGAGGTTTGGAAGACATATCACCAAGGACATCGGTTGTTGTTTTGGAGACATTATTAGCAGGTAAGGGAATGAATGAAGAAGAGGGCAAACTTTCACACATATTCCTCCTAGACTGGGTTTCTAAAACTTTAAATCTTCAAAGTGAAAAGGGGCTGCAGGAGACAGATGATTCAGAAGAAGCCTACACTTACTGGGAACAGACCATAGACTCATACTGGCTGGCAAGTAGGTTCGTGCGTGATCGAAAGTTGAAATGTTCGTTAGCTGTCCAGGGATGTACTGACAGTCACTTAAAACATGTAGAGCGGTCCCACGAGGGATTGTGCATGGCAAAGTATCCAAAGGCAGTACAGGCTCTCTGTTTGTCTTCCTGAGGCTGTATAGATACTCCCAGCTGGAATACAGTGTTTCACCAAGGGTATTCTGTATTTCTCATATTTGCACATAGATTAAAACTTAATTAATTTTCACTATGCCAGTATTTCCCCAAAACCCTCATATATGTCTTTGGAGATATATAGATTGACATATTTTAGTCATACTGAAGTATAATTCATTGCAGAGATGATATCCCTTGATCTTATCTAAAATCCTAATTATGAACCTAAGCTACATTGTGTTTGACAAAAAGATTCTGCTATTTAGATTGAACTATAACAGAAATAAATTTTAACAAATTGCAGTCTTACGGGCCTCAAATTAACAGATAAATACATATTTAATTGTGTGAATTGATGCCGTATGCAGTACAAACGAACTGCAAAATAGAACAAGGTTGTGTTCGGAGTCAAACCTGTTCCTCAAGTGTTTACCTGATTGTCAGGTTCAACTTCTGCTCCATTCTTCAACCAGGACACCTGGGGTTTCGGATCCCCAGCCACTGTGCATGTTAAACTCAGGGTCTAGGGCAGAAATGAACACGGCATCTCAGATAAACATGGACTCATGTTATGAGACAGGAGCTCCACATTCACACAGACACAGCCATTACCTTCTTCTCCATGATGGTGACCACATCGGGCAGTCCGCCAACCACCTTTCCACGGTCTATAATAAACCATTGTTTATTGTTAAAATTAATCATTGTCTTGCATTTTGGATGGACTGAACCAAATGGATATCTGCGCAGTGCTTTTAAAACAATGTTTTGTAGAATTGTTGTATAAACAAATATAGAGAATGGAGGAATGCACTTACTCTTTTCGGCATAGGCTTCAGCCCTTGGACACACAGAGAGAGGTTATTAATCTTTATTACTCATACAGCTTATTAAGGCAATATTTACTGAAAGACAACACTGCAGTCTGAGACTTTACGTATTCATCTGACTATATCCCTCATATGACTGCAATCCGACAATATCATGGCAAAAAAGCCAGGTTTTGCCATGGTCTATTTAAATTATGCAGATCTGCTCAGTAGCTGTGCATAATATCATTCCCATTTTTTGGTCAGTAACTATGGTCACATGGATTGTCACGAGGTAATTCTGAATCGAAAGCTAAACCGCAATGATATTATAGTTGCCTGTGGGAGTTAATGCAATATTTCCATGAAAAAAAAGATGCTTTGTAACAACTGGGTGAGGAGTGCTGAAGCAGCATGAGGACCAGAGGTCAGTTGCAGGACCAGATGGCTCGGGGAACTCGTGGCATGTTGACACTCAATCAGGAAGGCAACAGTGTGTCACTTGCTTCAATGTATTTCTAAATTGTTGTGCTCAAATGTCTCTCCTTGAATGTTAATTTGAATAGAGAGTTATGTGGTTTCCACTCTGCATTTTATGTTTGTCATTTGCACTTTCAATTGATTTTTCCAAAGGAGTTAGAAAAATTCAGCCTGTGGTGTTTCAACTAGTTTGGTAGATCTCGGCGACAGGATGGCTGACACATTTACATGTTTCAAAAGTAGCTTTTGAAAGTCTGAAGTATTTATCTTAACCATTAGAAAATACACTTTTACTGTTTATGAGTACATCTGAACCCAACATGTAAACCATATAATAGAGAATAATACAACTTAGCAAGAGAACGGATCATATTTCTCAACACGAACGGCTCAATTTAAAATGAGACATTCGAAATTTAACTAAAATAGTTAAAATCGAAATAAGAAGTATATGAGCTAGAAATAAATGTTTTACTAAAACTGACCAACACAGAACCAAAATGAAGTATCAAGAATATAGATAGATAAAATTAAAATCTTGAATGTCCCAGCTTTGTACTAACATTCAGTGTCCAGCTAGTCTATATTGCTACCTATATCCCACAATGTAATGTTCTTCCACAGTTGATTGAGATTTTGACCTGGTCTTCAATCTGCCTTTGTTGTTTTTTCCATGGATGCAATCGACCCGTTGATCAAGTTGTAATGTAACCTTTTGTTATTGAAAAAAAAAAAGATTGATTGGCCGTTGATTATAGGAAAACCAAACTGATATGATGCCAATGTGATTCTCATTGTTCCAGATGCATGACGAGCAGATGATCGATTTGGCTAATAGTTGACTTGAAAATAGCAGACAGAGGGAACATCCAAATTTCTGCAAGCCCTTGATAGATACCATGCAGAGGAAAAATATGATGACTGAAATAAGAAAATTTGCATCAGTAATTACAGATAATATTTGTTGCAGTAATATCCTTGTGGCTGGAAGCAAAGGAAAGGTAAAAGATATTCACTTTGGATTTCTGTGGGTGTTTTTTGAGATCGCATTATGTTGGTATTGATTCTGTACTTTGAGGTTTGTGAGGAAGCATTTCTTTTCTTGTGTGTTATTGATTAGGTCTATTTGAGAGGTTTTAGAGAACAATGAAGTCACATCTTTTATGGGTATAAATAAAGTTTGAGAATGTAATCTTACTTGAGTTTCAGGAACTCAGCATGGGCCTTCTCATAGACTGTGAAACACAAAAACACATATTCCTGTCACAGCATTTTTGGATAATAACACTTGTTTATTGGGTAAAGTTTGAAAAAAGTGTTTTTTTGCTAAATCCTCCATGAACCACTTAAACCATGTTCTTTTAGTAGAGAGTTTCTCAATGTCAACTTTTGTAATTTGTTTTGATTGATTCAAGTTGACCACATGAGTAATTCTGGTTGAAGGGGTAAACCGCAAACCTTTTATGTTTGTTTCTCAGGGCCCAAAGGGCTCGAAGTGATCCTGAAAATTACTGTCTAAAAAGTAAAAAACCTCAAATGAGCAATGTTTCTGACTATTATTTCTCATTGAATTATCAATGGAAAGAGTGAGTGGCTTGGAAAAAACAAAAATACAGTGGACGATGGACTGACCTTCACCACTGAGGTCCAGTGTGCGTTGATGAATATTTTCAGGGTCAGTGATCAGGATGGAATACTTTCCTTGGTCCTTCTCTGTTGGCTCAATCACCTGTATATCCGAAAGTTCATGAATCAATCCATCACTCCATTATTCAGCCCGTGTCCAGCTGCTTCATTTTTACCTGTTTGCCAATAATTCATGGTTAATTTATCTTCCTGATAATTACAAAAATGACACTATGTGACAAAAAAAAATCCAAAGGAAGATGGAATGTTTGACTAATTAATGAAATTTGAAACATTTACTATCTATGATAATTTATGCCAAAGTGACCCTGGCGTAACCTCATCCAAGGCAGAGTGACGGGTAGCAATTTTTTCAAAGCATTTCTGAGCCTTTGTTGGTGTAAATCCCCCATGTATGATCCACCTATAAAGCATAGCCTGCTGCATTGTACAGAAGGTAATACCTCCATTGTTGCCATGGCAGGGGTTCCTCCGATGACGATCTTGTCACTGTGGGAGAGTTTAGTCTCACTGAGAGGAGACGGAGGGAGGAGACGAGAGGTTAGGGTGTGTGTATGCCTGCACAGTTGTGTATGTGAGTGGGTGCAGCCTGTTTCAGAGGTAATGGAAAATCATGTTTACATGCCTGCCTAATGTTATGCCTTGGGGTATCAATTTCTCCCTCTTGCTATCTGTCATTCCCTAACACACACTCTCAAAAGACATGAACAGAGGTTAAAAATCTGATGTTCATAATTTTTGTTCTGTGAATAATTGAAAACCAGGAAAATGCCTCCTGTCATATTTCTCCATGTTTTTTCTATTTTCATTCTTTCTATTTCCCCTTTCTCTCGCTGCACTCTTGTGCACTCTACCCCTCCCTCTGTATTCTTTAATCTCCAGGGTACGATGACGTGCTTCTAAGCACAGGAAGGCTTTGCTCCTTTGTAGAAAATGATAGGGGTGTGATTTTGTCACAAACGGGACAATTTTACTGTAATAACCAGGATAATGAAAACACTTGCCAGCAGCCATCACAAGTTTTATTATATGGCTTATTGTTTTTACCACTCCTGGCTGTTTCACTTGACAGCAAAGCAAAACAATGTGTTTGTGGTCAGCAGGTTTATAGACAGACCTAAAATAGTCCTACTTAAATCCACTGCAGTTACCATATCTATTCTAAAATAAAACAAATCTAGTTTTGTTTTTTTTTTAAATGTAGATATGGTTTGGTGGTTAAATGGTTGATGTTACAGGTATTAGCAATCAATTGACAGCTATCAGCTTATTTTGATATTACAATGTTAATGAGCATATACAGCAAGTTATATTCTATTATATGAGTAACAAATACTGAAAAGACAAGGCTTAATTTTTAAAATTCTAGCTAGTTACGTTTTTAAGTCAGATTTAAGGCTCTATTTAAAAGCTTTTCACTGGCATTTAAGTAGAGGAAGAACTAAATTTGTAAATATTCTTGTTACAAACAATTATTCTTTCAAGCCTGGGCTGCTACTAGGATACAGGATACACAATCTCAATATTTCATGACTATCATTCTTTTTTCCATTTACCTCAGCCCTAAACATACATTAAACTTATTCCTTACCGATGATACCAGGCAATGTTCATCTCTGAGGTGTAATACTTCATGTGGCACTGCAGCTGAATGCCCGTTGCTGTGCATTTAATCACCAGCTCTGCTGCACTTGTTCCTAGAAGAGGCGATAGAGGCGAGAGATAATTTCAGGTGTTCAAACACAAAATAAATATATTCCAGTGTTATCCTGCTATGAGTGCAAAAACTGCCTGCAAACCTCAGAATTCATTGTATTAGGGAGTTTTTATGATTGCTTGATTTAAAGGATAGTTTTTATACTGCTTGATATTTTGAAAATATGTTAATTCTACAGGTATAGTTGTGTACCTTTATATTGTCTCCTCTGCAATCATAGCTTTGACACTTGTGACATAACTGTCAACTGGCTGTCCCTTAAAATAGAAGTAAAATACTCTTCCACTCTGACACTGTGACAGCACAGAGGAATCTTAGATGATTTCATCACATGACGACATGATGGCCAAAAGCTTTCCAGCAAGACAACTGCCTCAAAGGTGTGCAGGTGTGCGCATGTGTGTTAAGTGTGGGCTTTTTATAAAAGACTCTGACAGCCAGCAGGTGATAGAGGTATTAAACATTTTTTTTCTGGGGTGATTGTTCTTTTTTAGAGTTAATTGAGTGTTTGCACTCCAGTGGATTGGAGATGGTGGCAATGACTACTACTGACATAAATTAACATTTTGTGAGTGACTTGATTGATGACTGCTCTGTATAGTACACGCCTCTCTACAAAACTGTGCATATGCGTGCCCGTGTGTGTGTGCCTCAAGAAGGCAGATACTAACCAGCCAATGTGGTAATCTTGTTTATGGCATCCTCAAATACTGCAAGAGAAAAAATATCAGATGAGTTCAGGAAGAGAGCCAAAGGATGTAAACTCATACTGCTGCCCTCTGGTGGCAAGCTTAAGGAGGGGTTATCGCGTTTCTGTGAAAACTGGACATATCACCTCCATGCAGGTATCAATTCCATAATTTAAGAGAACATACCTCCAAATGATTCAATTAATTTTCTATAAAAGCATGTATTTTTAGCTTTAAACATTACCATTAACTCAACTCAATGAAGATGTTTTGGTATCATTACCTTTTCCGGATATGTCAATTTGGCTCATGTCCTTTCCTCTGTCATCACTAATAGTGGCCTTATAAACTCCAGCTGTTTTCAGTGAAAACTGTAGTAAGAAATCACAGGTTGAAATAAGACAACATTCCTATGTAGAATTTATTTTGAAATTCTCCATTTCCATGAGATTCTTACACGTACACAAATATATACTGCACCATATTCTGAAATATGCACTTTCAGAAGGGTGAAAAGTACAAACACACAATTACCAGCTTAATTGGCAGTTTACAGACTCCTGATCCCAGGTCTGGTTTCATGTCAGGAATAATTTCAGTCTCCTCTCTGTACCAGTGGAACTCAGATTCCTTCTTCAAGTTGGCAACCTACATTCAAAAAAATTATCATGTTTTGAAAATAGTGACTATTGTAACTTAAACAGAACACACATTACCTACTTTCTTGTCTGTCAGATGTATGAAGTGCATGTATCGATTTGAAATGCAACAATATTAAAATATTATTTGTGCCACTCATTTTACACATTTCAGAGTTTATTCTTCATTATACATGACAAAAATTAAACAAGTCAGTAACTACTTTTATTTTGATTTAAAAAAAACTATGTGACATTCAGGGTATCTGCTATATAAAAGGCTGGTCATTCCCCCTCGACCATATTAATGCCTCTAGTAATCTTTAAATAATATATTGTACCCTAACTAATCATATATTTCACCCAAACCATTGATGCTTAAATGTATATAGCTATGCACAATATCCATCCATTTGTTTTATAAAAAAACATTTACATTACTTAGATTTTATTACACAGATATGATCATCATAAATCTATATTTCCCGAGGGACATAACATTGTAATTTTAATTTTAGAGTTGGATAAATCATATAGGACACGCTAAACCAAACAAGACTAGATAATATTAAAACTGTAGTTATTTTCAATTGCAGCCTTATCATTACAGAGCCTTTTTTGCATCCAGATTTCACCTTCCACAGCATGGCTAATCAGCTTCGGCTTAATTACAGAAAAATATCCATTGAGATTGATTGTGTTTACCTTGCAAACCAGAGTGACAGAACAGTCATCTCCAACCTGAAGGGACAGGAACTCACTAAAGTGAGGACCTGTTGTAGACAGTTGGGACACAAGTTGGAATCATAAATATAACACTGGTCAGTTATTTGACTGGCTTTAATATTAAAGTATTATTTGACTAATTAATGTTATGAGCCATTTAAAAGGAGTCCATGCAGAGTTTTCAGGTTCCACTTCCAAATCAGAAAGTCTCAGTTCATTTCCATACACTCAGGGACTTACATGATTGTTCCTCAGGTTAATTTTTTTGGGGTTGTTCCAGGAAAAGTCTAAAGAACACACAAGCTCTAATGGGGATAATGTTTTCGATTTCTTACCCTCCTTGACTCTAATGTACTCTCTCCTCTGGTAATCTGCTTCAGCTAGCGCTGCCTTGAAAGCTGTGCACATAGAAACAGAGAATCAATAAATTAACAAAGAGAGGCTCATACTTTGGACTATGTCCATGTGGTTTTCATATTAATTTAATCAATTTCAATGAATGTTTCATCTAGTTCATGCAAAATATGTCTAATGTGAATCATTAGATTACTGACATTTCCCTTTGCGGCCTATAGTGAACTGATATAATTCTAATACATATAACACACGATTATATAGTAGCCAGATTACTCTAATCTTGTCTAAAATCTACATTATTCCTAAACAAATATACATTCCCAGTCAATCAAAAGTCGATTTTTCTGCAGTTAAATTCAGACAAAACAGGTATTACGGCCATTGTCCAGTAACACTTTGGAAACCTACTACTTAATAATAAAGCCTCCTAAGACATATTTGCTTTGCTTCAACAACACCACATGTTTGCTCAGGATTTATTTTTTAACGAAAACATCTGAAAAAAGACCTGTAAGTCATCTTATCTTGAATGGGTGTGACCCCAAAGAACATTGTGTATATCACCGTCTACCTCTGGTTTTAAGCTCCTCTGCACTGGTTCAATATAAAGGGAAAAACATAATTCTCTACCCAGAGATTGTTTATTTGCCAACCACCATTATATCTACAATAAATCACAGTACCTTACTGCGAAACTATAGTCCCTGGATTTTTGACCAACTTTTGGTTCCTACAGATGGCAAACATCAAATAAGAGGCAGAGTTTTGGGCCTTATACTTTCGAAGCATTTTGCATGTTGGAACTGGGGAGCCAACCATTTTGAAAATGTTTACGGGAATGGCTTGCTCGAGCCTGTCCTGAACTATCCCCTGGTTATCTTGCTACAGGACTTGACTGCAAAGCGAGCAGCCATGATGCATTGGGCAACTCTCTCATAATATCTCCAACCATTTGTCTGCATTCATAGCCTAAACTCTCACTTGATGCAGGTATTTATATTTGTACTGCAGAGATGAGATTTATTAGTGCAGCAATTCATACTGAGCATCCAGTATATATGCCATTGAGTATTATCGGTGAAAAGGTAGAAGTTAGAAAACAATCTTATGGTAATAATCTTAATATATTAGGGTGTGACTTGTTCACTGTTATGGCTTCTTGTGAAAGAAAGTTTTTTTTTTTCCAGCAAGACTCTTCAACTTACACACAGTGTGACACATTGTTTGACTTGTTGAAACTCAGCACATCCGAACTGGATGATCTAGACCTGTCCACTCCCTAGGAAACACGCCCTCACATCATTTAAGTTTTGAATTGCTGCCATGTCAAAAAGATGTGAATCGAATATGATGCCACAAGCTCTGATCATTCTTGCGGAGACTTGCCATTTACCTCCAAAAACCAAAAATAATGATATGACAATGGCAGGTGACCTTTGCACAGGAGACTCTACATATCAGATCCAGACAGCTTTAGTGATTAACTTCCCTTTGGTGTGCATTGGCCAGGTTCAACCGCACTATAAAAAAGAGATGGTGCCGATGGATCTCTTACCATCTCCAATAAGAACCAGTGAGCTCTGTGCTTTGCCTCCTCCATCTGTGATCTGACAGGAATAGGTCCCTTCATTCTCCTGAAGAACACGGTCCATGATGAACTCAATGATGCCCGTAGACAAGTCATGACCCATCTTGTTTGGCTGGGAAGGGAATGTAACATTTAACTTTTATTGTCATATGACTTGGTCATGAAACCAGCAGGTGTGCAATGACTGTCAGATAACAGATGCTGCTTTGCAGTGATTTCTGTTGTAAGATTGTGAAATGCTCCTGACATAAATATTGTCACAACTGTTTCCTCATTCTGAAATCAGATTGTGCTTTTCCCCTCCATTTCTATGTAACAAGTTTAAAAAAACAGTGTTTCTTACATCAGCACCAGACAGTTCCTTGTCATTAGCAAAGAATTTGTAGGTGACGTTTGAAGAAATCTCTTCAGCCTGCAGCCAGAATCGCATTCTGCCTCTCTCCAAAATCTTGTAGGCCAACTCTGATTTCAGTGGGATGACTAGGGAGTCATAGAGGAGAGGAAGGAAGAGGAAGAGGAGAAAAGAGGAGAGGAGAGGCGAGGAGAGGAGAGGCGAGGAGAGGAGAGGAGAGGAGAGGAGAGGAGAGGAGAGGAGAGGAGAGGAGAGGAGAGGAGAGGAGAGGTCAGGAGAGGAGAGGAGAGGAGAGGAGAGGAGAGGAGAGGAGAGGAGAGGAGAGGAGAGGAGAGGAGAGGAGAGGAGAGGAGAGGAGAGGAGAGGAGAGGAGAGGAGAGGAGAGGAGAGGAGAGGAAAAAAGAGGAGAGGAGAGGAGAGGAGAGGAGAGGAGAGGAGAGGAGAGGAGAGGAGAGGAGAGGAGAGGAGAGGAGAGGAGAGGAGAGGAGTAGGATGGGGTGTTAAAGAACAGTAGATTTGAATAGTGGTTAGGCAGGTGATGCAAACACAGGTAAGACCCTTTTTTGATCACATAAAAAGAGAAATATGTTTCTGAAAGAGAAAAAAACAAGACATTTGAATGGTTCAAAGACTGTCGGAACAAAGAGGAGTGATGGTGTAAAAGAGTGAAAGAGAAAAATACTGTTGGAAAAACAGATTGGAGACAAAATAAAGAAAACTGCAAAGAAAGAGAGATTAAGGGACAAAGACGGATATCATGCAAGATTGAAAGAGTCAACCAGAGGTACTTACTCGGGTGTCTGATGTCATAACTGAGTGCCAGCATTGTTTTCAACTCTGAAACAGAAAGACATCTGCGTGAATGAGCATCGAGTCGAGGTAAGTCAGTGCTCTCAGTGAACCTCGACGAGGCAAAGAACGAAGGAATGAAATAGAATGAATAAATCCGAGATAGCCAGAGGGAAGGTAGTACATTTCGGTCAACAGTTTCTTCCCAAAACTTTTGCTTAAATTGCATTACGATTTTGTAGAATATTACAAGACCCTCCAATGTAATTATAATGCAGGTGAGTTGAACAGAACAGTCCAAGGCGACAGGGTTTGTAAATTAAACTGAAAGAAACTCCAGACATAACAGGAAGCAATCAGTGCATTGTTAAACAACATGTTACACTCTGACACAAAACCGTGAGATTTGTCAATAAAAAAAAATTGTTGCAATGATAATATAGTGTTTAAACACAAATGTTGCAGCAAGCTGAGAAAAATATAAGCTGTGCCAGTATTCATCAAACACGTAATGAAATCATTTTTTCCAACATTTCAGTGAGGATGATTTTGAAGCACTGTCTCATTACTTTCATCTTTGTTTTATCTTACACACCTCATTTCTCAACTACAAAAAAAAGCTTAAATATTCATGACCCAGATATGAAAGACTTTTGAGGTTTGCGCTTCTACATACAAATGAAACAAACATCTAACATAATGCTAATACTTACCAAAGGAGAACAAGATAAAGGTTCAAATATTTTAAATAACAATGTTATCTATTATGATATGTAAAATGGTTTAAGTCAAAGGCCATTCATTGATCAGCTGTTCTTCATGAACTGTTGTGGGTTTTTTGAATGTTGTGCACATTTGGATTTTGTTGGTTTTGGGCAGAGAGCAGTAAATTAACCGCACCTTCAGAGGAGATGAAGTAGCTTGAGGAGACACCCTGAGTGTTGGTGACGGAAACAGAGTATGTTCCAAAGTCCTCTTTATCTGCATTCTTAAAGACAAGCTTGGACCTGCAAGAAAGCACACAGGTGAGACACACACAAATTCATGTACCAAATCATGTCTGTGCGAGGGTGTGTGTGTACGATGACCGTACTGGTTTCCTTCCGTTTTAATCACCACTCCATGAGAGAAATCTGTGATCTCCTTATAATCTTTCTTCCAGATGAACTGAGAGCCCTCATTCATTTGGCAGGAACTGAAAGAAAGAACAATGTCACCGGACTTCTTGTCCACGGAGCAGGACACCTCCTCCGAACCTATGAAAAACACAAATGGCATTAATTATACAAAATAATTCCAAACAATTACTCAATTGTTCTTTATTTTCAGGTCCATTTAGATTGCATAGCTGTTCTTTATTTTTTCATCTTTTTTTGTTCCAAGTGCAGATTCAGATTAGGTGTATTAATACAAATCATTGTTTTTTTCACTTTACATTTTTATATAAATGCAGTTACTTGACTCAGTGTTAATTATATGAGGAGTTACCTTCCACAGCCTTGGCAGTTACAGGGTCAGAGGGCATTGATGCCATTCCCACTCCTGCAGCATTGGCAGCACGCACTCGGAAAACATATGAGCCACCTGCTTCCAGACCTGTTACCTGTAAAACAAAAAGATAAGGAATCTATATGTGATGTTGAAAGATGACAAAAGTGTTGTAATAGCAGTTGATCCAGAGGTTTTAAATATCCTTTTTGGCATGCATATTAATCATATTAATTCCATACTGAAGTGCTGTTTTTAGTGCTATTACCGATAATATCCCATTTGCAGCTATTGATCAGTAGCTAACAGTTTCCAAAACATTGATAAAGCCTTTTAATTTTTACCTTCTCTTCAGGCTCTCCATCTTAGAAATTAAAATTATTTTTGAAGATTTCATCTTGTCTTACATCTTCAGTTTTCAACGTGTCAAAAAATATTTGGTGTTGTCAGAGATTTGATGATTTGAAAATGAAGAAAATAGTTATGTTTATTAAATGCCTAATCATATATGAGAAAGAAGAGGCACTTGCTTCTCAGGGATGATAATGATAATGTGTGTGTGTGTGTGTGTGTGTGTGTGTGTGTGTGTGTGTGTGTGTGTGTGTGTGTAAAATGTACTAGCAAAAATCATATGTACATGCTTCAACTGTAATTGCTGAATTTGTACGCTAGATGTCAGTGCCAAGGATTTCAATATCTCCCTTTCAAAAAGTACCTTTGCAGAATGGTATCATTATGTTGCATACAAATACAGGTTGTATAATGTAAAGTAGAATTATAGCAAACAAACTACAAGCTTAATTGTATAACAAATAGTACCCTACTGTTCCAATAGCACAGTACAACCCGCTTCATTTTCCTGGTATGTTATTTTATCTGTTGTGTTTCATGAAGAACAGAATACAATGCGGAGATAACTGGTGAAGGGGGCTTTGAGCAATGATTTTCAAACTCTCCGAAGAGGAACTAGGAACTCATATTTAGTAAAACTTTATTAAAAGGCAACCTCACCTTGTGGAAGCAGTGACTGCAAGCTGTCTCATTGGCCACAGTCCATTCTGAAGATGCCTCCTTGGCAAACTCAACATGATAACCAGTGACTGGTCCAGAACCAGTGTAGACGGGTGCTTTCCATTCAACCACAACTGAATTGTCTCTCACTTCACAGTTAGAGAGGTCATATGCTGGGCCTGTTGGACATAAATTGAACAAGGAACCTTGTAATTCAAAGTAGTGCATATGTGAGCTTTCCATTTCAACAAGTACTTTTTTACTAGAAATCATACAAAGGTATGTCAAATGTTTCAATTTTTATATTAAACAATGGAATAGAGGTGCAACAATGCTCAGGAAAGCCAATTGCATTACCCAAGTTTGCAACCAGATACACAATCATGTAAAGGTTAAGGATCCTTGTTACTCACCAGGTTCAGGCATAGTCCAGGTCTCGCAGCTAAAGTCAGCAGAGTGTTTAGAGGCCGCACCAAGGCCAGCAATGTTGGCTGCATATACCTGGAACTGATAGACTGCCCCTTCTGTCAGCCCCTCCACCTGTTAATGGCAGCATTAAAAATAGAATTAGTGCCAAATATCACAAAATTATAGAAAAAGTCAAATGAATAATGAAGCGAAGCAGGCTCATTTTTTAGTGTAGCTATTTTTTCAGGTAATTACTTGTTGGTTAGTTGGTATTTCAATATGATCCTGCAAAAAAATATTTTATTAAAGGAGAAAGTGGGATCCCCAGCTAAGCACAAAAAAATTAATGAATAAAATGAATTTCTTTTTTTCATCTTTCTTTTTGTAACATCTTAAATAACCAGTTTCTCACCTTTTCATCTGATTATACTGGATTTATGTAAATGTTGTTTGACTCATTTAATGGCTTTATTTTGGTAGGACTATTGTTTAACTGTAATATAGGTTACATCTACACATCTTTCAAGTTTCTTTTGACGCCCCAGTGTGTGAGCACCGGCTTCACCCAAATGAAATCATGAATTTCAAGAAACAAGCATCCCTCCCAAATATTGCTCATAATACGGGGTGTCAAAGGGTACTAGCTGTGGAGAGCAATCTGAACAGCTTCCCTATTCACTCTTTCTCTGACCCATTCTATGAAGATGTAGAGGTACTCTTCGACCTAATAAAGTGTATGTTCATTTTAAAAATACAGATTACCTTGTAGAGTCTGTCTTTGAGTGGTGGAATATGAAGTTCCCTCCACATGGTTGTTCCACTGCGTCTCTTATCAACATAATAGTCCTTGATCTGTGCGCCTCCTGAGTTAACAGGCTTTTTCCAGTTCAGAACCATTGAATGTCCATCACAGTTCAACAATGAAATGTCATATGGAGCAGAGGGAGGGGCTAAAAAGATGACAATTTTAACCATAACACCATGAAAAATGACTGTCACAATCCACCCCAGAGTATGAAGACAGATTATGATAATTAATAGAAAAGGGGCTATTAAAATGGTATTACTGACTCAGGGCAGCCTTGACAGTCAGAGGAGCAGACTCCTGGGATTCATCACTGAGACCAATCTCATTGATAGCCTGGACACGGAACACATAGGTTTCTCCTTTTGTTAGACCACTAACCACAAATCTAGGGAAACAGGATTGAGAACAAAACCACCTTAGCATGATTTCCAAATGCACAATAATCCACTTGATTAAGTAACAATATTGAGTTCAGCAGTTTAATATACAACCATCTGACATTATTTTTTGGTTATAACACACATACTTAGTGTTCTTGCGTGGTTTGTGATTGGCTGAGATCCAATCTTTGGAGCCCTTCACACACTGATCAATGTAGTACCCGATCAGATTATTGGGTTCTTTCGGAGGAGCCCACTGAATCAGGACAGAAGTATCAGTTTCCCTGGTTGCAATCACCTGACCCGGAGCTGATGGCACACCTGAATGGATGTCATCGGAACAATGACTGTTTGCTAATTTCAATTATGATGGATACTGCCTTCAAAAGTATGTCTTATTACGTCCCTACAGGGAAATATATAGATCTGTTGTAAAAACAAAACAGACATTGACCTTTAAGTTCCTGAGTTTCGATGGGTCTACTCGGCTCAGAAGGCTCACTGGTTCCGTAAATGTTTGCAGACAACACCCTGAACTTGTACTGCTTGCCTTCTGCCAGGTCAAAGACAGCATAACGGGGGGAGCGAATAGGGACCTGAGTGTTGATACGCTGCCAAGCATCGCTGTCCGCCATGCTCTGCTGGGACAGAGAGAGGGACAAAGTGTGCCTGCAGTTACACTTATACAATATATAATTTGTTACTTTTCAATCTCTTATTAGTTAGGTATTACACAAGCAAAGAAGCCAAAACAAAAATTGATTCCAGTAATGAAATGTTTTTAAGATTTAATGAGGAAGATATTTGTTGTTTTTTTTGTTTGGTTTTTTTGTGTTTTGTTATTTTATATCACAAAAAAATGTGTGTTTTGCAAAAATGAAACCATTCCAAGATCAGTCAAATTATCGTTTTTTTCTATTTTATCGGCCAAGAAAAGCGAGGACCACAAGCCATCTGCCCTGCAATACAAACATCTGTAGTCTTATTACGGAATAGCTTCTTTTTTATCATACTACTATACTAAATTGCTTTGAAATGTACAGGAGTGGTGGACAAGTACAATAAAATACAAATGGGAGACATTTCACCCAGTGACATGAACAGCTTTTACAGCAATGTGGCACTGTACCTTTTCTATGTAGTACCACATGGGGGCCTTGCTGGAATACGAAGGGGCTTTCCAGCTAAGAACAACATATGTTCGGTCTGTCTCTGAGGCATAGATTCCTGATGGAGAACCCGGTGGTTTTCCTTCAGCTACGCGGAAACACACAGATGTGATTAAACATGCCCAGCATGCACTGTGTAAACCAGGTGTTTGGTCCTAATTCCTGCATAGGAATAACATGACAGACAAAAATAACATGAACAGTGTGCAGAGTGTGTGTTTGGACAAAAAACCCACCTTCCACATCATCATGGTAAGATACAACATCAAGTCTCCCACCAAGTTTTTTGACTACAGAAAGATAAACAACAGACAACAACAGAAAACATGACATGACTGGGACTGTCATATGAATCGCATGTCCCTTTTATGAACAATAACAAATTGAAGCATGAAATAAATGTACAACTTGCTATAGTGCTTCCTATAGTGAGTTCCTATATTTTTATCAAATAAGAATACCTAAAAGAAAAAGGTGTTAAAAAGCCATTCAGGATTTAATTTTGAGAGAGCTGAGACCAGCAGGCAATGAAACCTGAAATTGTTTCTTGTACAACAGTGAGGTGTTGAGTCTTTAGTTTTAAGAATCAAGCAAAAGTTTACAAAATAATAAAATGTTAATAATGGCCCTATGTCTGAATGAAAATAGCAAAACAATTATTGAAATTACTCCTAGCACAATATATTAGCAGATATATTCTATCGCTCCAGGAAACACTTATCAAATTTGCAAAATCATGTAATATTGATGATGTTTCGATACAGCGATCCTATTAAACTCACCATGGAGCCTCTCAAACTCAGTTGGGTCCAGTGCAGCGATAGGATCAGACATGCGGGACGCTCTGCTTATTCCGTGGGAGTTGACAGCTCTGACTCTGAAGTAGTAGGAGTGTCCTTCGAACAGCCCAGACACGGGGTATTTACAGATCTTTATCGGGTGATCATTGCACTGAGTCCAATTTTCTGTTCCAACCTCACATCTAATAAAAAAAAATAACAGAAGAAAATAAGTCAAAACATATACTATGATAATGTTTGAGATTTAAAATGTGCAATTTTGGGAAAATTTGAGAAGTGTGTGTCTCTTTGGACATCTAGGTAATAATAAGCATAATCATGTTGAATAGACCCATTTGTGCTCTAGCATGTTTGGAAGGAAAACTATTGAATAAAGCATGTAATATGACAATAGAAGACCCCAACAGGAATCAAGGGGTAGAGGAGTTAACTGTCTTTGACCAAAAGGCAGAAACTCCATTTTATATAAAGTAAAGCCAACTTAATCGGCTAACTTACAGTAATGTCTTTGTCTTTCTGTTGGTCTGTGTATCTATTTATGGTGTTTATCAATAACTCCTACTTGTCCACAAAGTATCCCAGGATTGGACCCTCAGTCGTGGTATTAGGAGGTTTCCATGACACAATGACATAGTCCCTATTTGCATCATGGATCTTGAGATCCATCGGAGCACCAGGTGCACCAGGGACCGGAGGAGGGCCATCTGTACAGTGACACGATGACATTGTTTCTCTAGTTATATCATATGTACCTAATATTTTGGTACATATGATATTATACAATATTTAGGTATTAACTGTAAAATGCAATATACTTCTATGCAATATATGAAAATGGCAATGAATCAGACATGTGTCTAATGCAATATAATTTCAACTTTTGAGGCAACATAGCTTAAGGCACAATAATGATATTCTGCAGGTGTTGATCTGAATAGGAGCAGTAGAAAATCTTCACAACTGTACAAAGGATGAACCCAAACACACAAGAGGTCTTGGAGGGTTGCACTTAAAGGAAATAATAAGTTTAAATTTCAGCTACCCACTTATTTGTCCAACCAACAATCAGACCTCACCTGCAACAGACACAAATGCACTATGTTCTGCACTGCCTCCTTTCGTCACCATGCGAAGTGTGTATAGGCCTTCATCATCTTTGGAGAGGTTTGGGAGAGTCAAGGTTGTGACCCCTCTGCCAGTTTCAATCTTCACCCATTTAGAATCGAACAGGCGAGTGTCTGTATATGAGACAGAGAGCAACAGGAAACAAAACTTTGATGTATCTTTACCTTTACTCCTTTATCGCCAAGGAACAATTAATATTGCTTGACTGTAGATAGGGACTTGTAGAACAAACATGAAAACATGTTTTACACCGCAGTCAATGTCATACCAAAGTCATCTATATATTATAGAAATGAAATTAGCAATCAAAAAATATTTATCTCAATGATGTATTCCTATTCTCCACTACAATGTCTCTAATTGCATGTCAGCTACTTTGAGTTAGTTGAATATTACTTTGATAATCAGATATACAATTATCATATTGATATAAATAATAAACATATTCCAGTCACCATCTCTAAACCATTGTGCCTCAGGCTGCAGGTTGGCCAGGTTGGGTTCCAGAGTCATGGAAGCAGTCAGAGCCGCAGATCCTCCTTCAGAGGAGAACACTGGGCCAAACTTATCCACAAATGTTATGTGGATCTTTGTGTAGTGGATTTCGGGAAGCAAGGAAGCTAAGAAACAAGAAATGAGAAAGACATTTTTAATGTCAGGCAAAGGTATGGCACTAACTTTGTATCTTGTACCACTGGAAACAGAGGTATGAAACACTAATTAATTGTTAACGCCCTCAGTCAGTTTAGATTATTACCTGTGAAAGGCAGCCAGGCATACAGACACGACTCGTCATCCTGCTTGTACCCTGCAAGATTTTAAAAACCTTTTAACCCTTGTCATTATTACAAATCGCAAACTCACAAACAGACTAACATGTTTGCTATTTCTACATGAGTATTTCAACACTGTGGGCAAGAAAAATAAAAGCAAATGTTGGTGAGGTGGAGAGAAAAGAAATAGAGATGGTGAGATAGACTGACTTACTTTTGACAATAACGGAGGCCTGAGTAGATGCCTGCCCATGCAAGTTACAAGCCACTGCAGTATACTGAGCGGTGTCATCAGTTGAACATCTAAAAAAAGAAAACTTTAACTTGATATACAAAGTCAGTGTTAAAATCTGGTCTAAATGTTCTACTATATCAAACTACAGTCTGGTCGTTTAAATTAATAATCAATTAATACTCTGAATAAATATTTAGTACATTGTATCACAGAATGAACTGAATACATTTCAGTAGGAAATGTGTCTGACATATGTGATATACATATAATAGGTGAGAAAAAATATGAAAACATTTATGCTATAACCTGCATAAAAGAGGGCAATAGCAAAATTGGAAAGAGTACTTTTCACACACACTGAAAATCAAGACATCAGTTATCAGATAAGTTACTGATTTGATCCATTTCCAACATAGTAATATGTTGTGTGTGATCCTATTCTCCTCCTTTCGGCTTTTCCCTTCAGGGGTCACCACAGCAAATCAACCGCTTCCATCTCACCCTATTCTCTGTATCCTCTTCTCACACCAACGACCTTCATATCCCCTCTCACTACATCCATAAATCTTCTCTTTGGTCTTCCTCTAGACCTATTGCCCGGTAGCTCCAATTCCAGTGTGATCCTATTTTCCTATTATCCCATAATTGTATGAAATCAAACTTGAACAAGACTTTAGACTTGGAGTCATGGAGTCAATGCAACATGGATGTATGACCATCTTCTATGTGAAAAATAACAGATCTCTTCAATCCTATATGTCAGTTTGCAACAATTGGGGGATTCAGAGTAAATACATAATAAACCCTCACTTGCAGTAGCTGAAATTCACCGCATCATGCAGTTAAAGAAAATACAAATGACAGAAGTCCATACGGCTATTGTCTCATGGATAATCAAAGTATGGCGTGATGTTGCATGATCACGACAATTACAATATTAATACAGACAACATACAACAATACCGTCACTGTTGGCAGAAGTGACTGCAATACGGCTGCTGAATATTCTGACCGTTCTCTTACAAAGCAGGCTCGTGAAACTGGTGTGTCCTGGTCTCAAAGTAAACTAAGAACAATTAAGTATCAATCAAAGATATCAAATTTCATGAGTAAATTGAAATGTAATATGATGAAAGTAAAAAAAAAGTTAAAATCACAAACATCTAAAAGCAGCAGGCCAAGTACCAGTCTGCTGAAGTACTTAGTTACATACCAGTGTAATTCTACTCCTGTCACTGCCCAATCCTGGTATAGAATGCCATGATGGAAGGATTTACACTTTAGACTGATCTCTTTGACAGACAGTGGTGGTCTTCTAAACCTCAAATACTAACCATATTTGCACATTTCTTACATGGTGTCAGCTATGATACATATTTTGCTATTTTTTGCTTTAAAGCTGTAATATTTAATTTGAAAAAAAAAAACTTTACTTGTTCCTAGTATTATTCTTTCTGACCGTTAAGGACTGATGGGATGCCGATGAGACTGAGAAATATTTTCCGGGGGGAGTCATGACATAGGTATACTTGATTATTTAGCTGTGGGTGACTTTGAGACAGAAAGAGTTAAAGGTGATTGGATGAGAGGAGAGAGAAAGAATCAGGTGACACTGAGGTCAGCAGTTGAACAGCTGAGCTCCACACGACACGCTTCCCAAATTGCAACCACATAGGCGACACATACAGTCAGCTGATCCTCGATGATGCCATTTCCTTGATACTATTTAGATTTCAATAGACAGCCAAAATGGAATGAAAAGGAAGATTTTCTCAGATCATGGTTTGGAGGTATACCAGTGTCAATGTGTATCATCATAAATATGTGGAACTGCAGAAAACTACATACAGTTTTGATTTATTCAGTCCAACACAAAACTTTGCAGGTGAGAAGCCAAGATCAAAATGAGTATAGTCAAAGCAAGGGAGCTCAGAATGAGTGTGAAATTCTTGATGGGTCTAATTACTAAGTATCCATGTATGTAAAAAACATGTGATGAGTATTCATGGTTTCCAAACATCCTCATGCTGACTAATAATCTGTCTAAATTTCAAAATATGAATTGAAAAACCAGCAGAGTGAGATTTCACTTTAAATGTGTAACATGTCAGTGTACCTTATGCAATTAATTTACATGCATTTTGTTATTTGCAGTTAGCCCATTGGTCCATTGTATCTATCAATTTTTAGAATGAACTGATGTCTAAAAGATCAACTATCAGTATCAAAATTCCTAACCCCATTGGATGTTGTTGGAATCATTTACCTTGGAATCAGGAGAGAATGGCTTCCCCCTTTGGATTCAACAAGGTAGTTTCCAGAGGACATATCCAGGGTGATTCCATCTTTATACCTGTAGAAGAGAGAATGCTTAGAATGTAGGACCACGAACAGAGAAGTGTTCGACTATTATCAGAAAGACAAAAAAATATCTATGAAGTAAAAACAAGGACAAACAAACAGTCTTGAATATGTTTTGTGCAGATACATGAAGGCTGCCATATCCAATACTGGTAGTGTGTTTTCAGGAGAAAAGTCTTACCATTTTACAATGGGTGTGGGAAAGCCCTCAACAGTACAGAAAAGTTTAATCTGACTGTTTTCAAAGACTGTGTGAGATCTGAGTCGGACCATGAATTGTGGTCCCCTGATCATGGGCTCCTCACGCACATATTTGTCTGTCATCTTCATCTTGACCTAAATATGAATAGGAAAACAACAAATTACCTTTTCATATACACACACACTATGATCCAATTGGCAAAACTAAATAGGACTAATAATAAATAAATATTAAGCAAGATAGTGATATTGATAGAACTCTACAAAATGATGTGCATACAGTGATGTACAGTAATGATCACATTTTGAGCAAGATGGAAATAATTGAAAGATTCATACCACTTCCTGGATGCAAGCTTTTGTTTTGTATTCATATCTGTCCACCATCTCCTTAGAGCTGAAAAGCATAGTAGTTAAGTAGAAATGAATTACCAATACAATCCTTTTTAAATACCTATAAAAATGTATATAACTTGCATTACTATCGTCACATTATGTCATAGTAATACTGCTGGAGGCACTGACTGTAAAATTATAAGAATTAAGAATCGAAAGTTAAGAGTCCAGATACTAGTCCAGTCCTTCAGTATTTGCATTGTAACCTTTTCTGAATTAGGACAAATGTAACATTTCTAAGAAAGCCATTAAAAGAAACCTTTGATTATAACCAGAGATTATTGTCCGCACATACTCTCATTATACTCTTCCACTTCTGGACTAAACTAAGCAGTCACACAATCGGACACTGAATTGTCTAATTTTAATTTCTCAGATTTGGGCATATTTGTACAAACCTAGGGGTGAAAATTCACTCACTTTCAGCCTTGATAACAATACCAACAAACACATAGAGGAATGCAAAGCTGGTCTCTGCAAGGCAAGCAGGAACCTTCCAAAGACATAGTAATAGGGACAAGAAAGGTAAACTTCCTTGATTAAGCCTGACTTCAATCACCTCTTGCCCCTCTATGAGGCACCGAGGCCCAACAATTTATGGAAACTAGAGGCTGAGAGGGGGAGCTCTCTGTTATATTTGGTGTCATCTAGACTGTTTTCTGGTCCTTCAAACCTTTCTCACAGATTTTGTTTACAGATATTGGCTGACGCATCCACAGAGAAATGAATGACTGAATATGCATCTATCCTTCGTATTCGCCGCAGTCAAAGCAACAGATACTTACCTTGAGTTTGAAATGAAAGGGAAAGGAATTTTTATTGAGAAATTTAAATTAAAATGAATGCTAAAATATACAAAACTTATGTAAGGACAAGAAGCTCGGATAAGTTTTGCATGTTGGAGCTCCGGTGTTAATGAGCATATTTTAAATGAGGCATTGAAAAGTGAACAACAGCAAGAATAAGATTATTTAAGAGGTTAGTAGAGACATTAAACATTGATTACACATACTTACACACAAACTCTAAAATACATATAAATAAGGCTATTAAGCAATAGATGTATTTAAAAAGTATAGCAATTCATCCAATCATGACGAAAATATGGAATCTAACAACTGATTTTTTAGATTTTACAACGATTATTTTTTTGTTGTTTTTTGTAAAACTGGAATAAATAATATTGCTAATTTCAAAATTGCTTTTCATAAGTTTATCATTGGAAAGTAATCCTTTCACAGACAAGGGCAAAAAAAATACCCTTTGGTTACAAATGTAATTTTGCAGCCCTTGTTTAACAGCAGAAAAACATCTAGGTTCAAACAAAAATGACTACCATCTGTGCAGAGCTCACTTGGGTTATTGATTTTAAATTGCTGATTAGCCAGTAAACAGTAGTAGCTTTGAATAGACACCACATTGGATAGTCAATAATTCATAATTCAGGACTGGTCATTAACCCTTGAGCTCACCAAAAAGAGATTTTCTCTGTGAAAATCACAAAAATATATCTTCAGACACGGTCAGGCCTGGTTATGATCACTGCTAGATGTAGCCTAACATCAACCAGGTTAGTACTGTTGTGCTGTTATGGTTAGGTTATGACAGTCTAATTACTACCATTAATGATGTATTAGCTGAATTAAAGTGAAGGTTTTAGATATTAAACATCTCATCCCCTCCTGTACCTGCTGTATTCTTTAACCACATATTTGCTCTGTTTGTGGTGGTATTCATGGTTGTAATTCCCACGCCTCATGATGAACCTGTGGGACCGTCAAAATACACAGAGACTGACATGGTGACAGGGATCGTTACCGATAATATGACAGTGACGCTAACTCACACCAATGCACATGAATGCTGCCAACCCTAAGGGACTTTCAAAAAGGCTTTGGGGAAAAGATCTTTTAAGATGGCAAAAAAAAGGCATTCTTCAGATATGATGTGCATCAACACTGCACTATATGTTTGAATTAACTGATATTCCCTGACCAAAATGAAAGCCCTCGTGGAAATTGTACACATGGTCACATTCAGACACATAAACAGAAGAGTCATACCGGCAGCTCAACAATGACAAGGTGACATATTAAT
This sequence comes from Fistularia commersonii, assembly GCF_037954325.1. Taxonomy (NCBI): domain Eukaryota; kingdom Metazoa; phylum Chordata; class Actinopteri; order Syngnathiformes; family Fistulariidae; genus Fistularia; species Fistularia commersonii. The sequence goes on along the minus strand of NC_141310.1, from coordinate 5,816,311 downwards.
TCGAAGACACCCAAACAGGTACCCAAACATACCCCTGTTTTTTGTTTTGTGTCTATGTTTCGTTGTTTATATCCTTTATGAGAAGGAATGGTGATCTGTAGTACAACCACAAAACACAACCAGATGAACAATTTGAAACAAGAGCTTTCTGATTTCTCTCAGCTTCCAACATCCTAAATTAAGACTATATGCTTCTTCTCCTCGGCTGCCAAAAATGTTTTTGATAGAACACGACCGTTGAAATTTACTGAAAGAACTCTTTAGTTTGTCTTACATTATGCACATACACACCAAATTCCTTTACATCAGCTCTCTTCAGACACACCAGATATGTGGTCAGATGAAACATGAACTGCTTCCCCCCAGTCCAAACCTCACCCCGAAAACATAAGATGTGCAGCTTTGGCAAAGATGGTCTGTTTCCATCCTTCTAAAAACATTTGTCTAATGCCCCCGGACAGCCAGTCAATCAAATATGGGATACCACAACCCCCTAACTACTAAGCTTGAGCCGCGGAGTCCCAGATTAATTACAACTATTGCATTTTTGCAGGAGAGGTTTTGATTTGAAATATGTTTATGCTCATAGTCTCTCCTTAGTCCCATTTATGAAAGTCAGTATTACCCTTGGTATATATTCTGATTAAAGCTTCGTTGTCATGTCTCAATGAAAATGTGATTTTACCTCACCTTATCCAGAAACCAAAAGACCAACATGTACAACCCAGAGCATGAAACTTATCATAGAAATCCCAACTGGAAAATGTTTTCAAACTGCACAAACATCATACCTTACTTTGCACTGAAAGACAGACACAACAGCAGTGCATGATCATGTTAATGAAGCATCAACTTCATCTGCCTGCAGGAAATGAATAATTGGAGGAGGTCCACACTCCAGCTCTGTCAGACCATCTGATCAGCAACCTTCTGCCTCTATCGCAGATGCCGGTACAGTAACAACTCAAATACATGCCAAATGAAACCTGAGCGTCTTTCTCTGTAATGCTAAACCTCTGCAATTTCAACCATAGCTGTAGAAACCTCCATGGTTCTTGATACTTTCCTCAATGAAACACTTGCCTGGTTCTAACATCTGGCAATACAATGATGTGTGTTTCTCAATTTATGATGAATTGTACCAATGTCAACAATTGTATCAAGTCAAATGAAACGAGTACATGTAAAAATAATAGTTAAAAAATGAGGAAAAAATTAAAAATAAAAAACACATTTAAAATCAAGCTCTCAATTGTCTGTTTTGACAGAATAACTTTGTGCGTTTGTTTTTCATATGAATATTTAGCCCTAGATGAGCAATTACTCACATTATTATAATAATGTTTTAACAACTTAATTACAATAATTGATTATATTGTCATAATCATGACTCAGATAATTGACAAATTCTATCTTCCATCACTCTGCTGCATGCATCCACTCTTGCCCTGTAGTCCACTTTCATTTTAACTCTCCCTACTTAACACACCTGCTACATGACCTGATAATCACAATACACAGAGGAGCTAGCCAAAGAAAAGACAGTATACTTAAATAAATGGTATTCTCACCCCTTGGGATGTCCTCTGCAGTGACTTCGGTTGTCAGCCTGATTCCACAAGGAGTCAGCCTAAACCAAGTCCAAAGCCAACAAAACCAAGCCCTTCTCTAGCCGACCCCCACCTGCCTCTCTCCGAGACCTTATAAGGCGAGAGAGCTGCCTATATATAACCAGTATCCTTGAAGGCCAGGGTTGTTCCAAACTACTTGATCAACAGTGATTCAAGTTCACACTTTTTGTGGAGACCATCATGGTCCAAATTCTTTATGCTTACCAAATCAATCAAGCTGAACCAGAAAATCTGACCTTTTCGATTTTATGGGCGGTGCTACTGCACAATTACAAGCAAAATTTTCTGATTGGTGGCATCAACATCAACACATAAAAATCATTTCCTGCAATCGGTTAGTTCTTTATATGCGTTTTGTGCCACGTTAGCAAATTTGTTGAAAAATGAAATATATCTTTTACCACACACCAGTGCACAATTTGTTGGTCATCACTTAAGTCTTTGCCATCTAATTGTGGCAAGAAACAGCAAGTGAAATACTGTTTCACACATACATTGAGATCAATATTGTTGCAATTTACAGATTTCTGAGCCATGTCCTCAGACCATTCTCCATCTGCACTCAGAAACATCTTGACGCACTGTGTACGCTGAACTTTGGCTAGGCCCTATTTTTAAATCTAGCTACGGTTACAGCACGGACTATTCCTGACACAGAAGGAAGCAGTGAAACACATTTCACTTCTGACAATAAATCAAATTATGGGATGACATGTAGTTACAAAGGGGGGGGGGGGGGGGGGTGCTGACGTGAAAGCATTTGGAAAAGAGTAAAATGGACAACAGGGTTTTCTGTCTCACAATAAAGACATCTCTCATATCCCAACTGCACCTCAATCTAGGTTTTTCTTTAAATTTGTAAAACTTAATAAAATCTAACATCTATGACGCTCATGTAGTCTGCACTACTGTTAACCAACATGGCAGCTCAGTCTGTTTTAAAGGATTCATGGAAAGATTGTTCATCGGCTTCCGATGAAAATACAGTCCTCTCTCTCTCTCTCTCTCTCTCTCTCTCTCTCTCTCTCTTCTCTCTCTCTCTCTCTCTCTCTCTCTCTCTCTCTCTCTCTCTCTCTCTCTCTCTCTCTCTCTCTCTCTCTCTCTCTCTCTCTCTCTCTCTCTCTCTCTCTGTGTGTGTGTGTGTTTGCATGCATATGTTCTTCTGTCAAACAGCGCCCCCTATTGGTCAAACAGTAGTATTCTTCCTCTGTAACTGAAGCCTGGTGTTAATTTTAGCATATTATGTTTGTTGCGCACAGTGACAAGTTGGTAAGCCCCAACTAATTCAGGGGTGTTACATTGTAAGCGAACTTGATGAGCACTTGAGCTAATAGTCAAATCTATCGGTGATATTTGTAATTTTTTTTGTCTTTTGTCAATTTTGACAAATCCTGGCAGCCCTTTAAGGTATTCCTTTCCTGGAGGAATAACAAGAGCAACTACCCTGTAATTTTCCTCTCCATATTAGTTTAATTTTACCCTTTCAATTACATTAAATCATTGATTAAAAAGTTGCCATTGGGAGATTCATTCATTCATATATATTTTAACGCTTCAAATACGTAACAATGCTTTCTCTCAAGTGTTATCGCTTTTATTCACCACACTTCACTGATACACCTGTACTCGACGCTGTGTTCCACACCATCCCCCTGCTCACTTCCCGCTCCTCACCTACATCGACCCCTCTCCCGATAACCACAACGCAGCCTGCTGTCCAGTGAGGGGCCGGTGAGTGACAGCTTGTAGTTTTTATGCCGAAGTCGCTACACTGTTAAATGCTGCTCACATTTAAGGCGAAACTGACAATTTCCTGTAATTGACCCGCTGTATCATGAAACTGGTAAACGGTAAGATAGGTAGGTTACAAGGGTGTCACAAATGGTGGTCTAAGACAGAACGAGAGCAGCGGGCTCCTATCACGTGACGACCTACAAATCTTACGACTGGATGAAAAACAGGAAGTGAAGCGGTGTCGGATAACTGTAAACAACGGTGTCGCTCACAGCTGATTTAATGCTCAATGGATTAACAACCGACTCTCGGAAGAAATAGTGGGGTGATCGAAAAGGTTTTTTCGAATTGTTTTTGTAACACAACTTCCATTTGGTGAGTTCAGTGTGAGTTTTATTTACGCTATTTGAGTGTAAACGTTTCTCGCGTTTGGTGTGTTTATTGAAGAAGTTGGCAGATTTACTTAACTGTTAACTAAGATAAATTGAATGATTTTAGGGTCATTTCCTCATCTCAGTCTATCTATCCGCTGTGTCTTTCTTTTGTGTTTTCATCTCAACGACATCGGGTGCAAAGTGCAAGTTCCTTTGTCTGACTTTTTCAGTGTTGTCCTCTAAACCTCTGTTGAGGAGGGCATTAAGTAGTGACCGACTGGCAAAGCTGTAATTTTCATTGTGATCTCACAGTAATTCTCACAGTGATCTCAAGCACTGTGCACTGTTTCCGGGCTATTTTTGGTCACGTTTGCACTGTCAAAGCCTTGACACACTACGAAGAGCACATGTTAATATTAGTTTAAGAATAATAAGAACAAGAACAACTTTATTTATCCCGAATGAAATTGTTGTGCCAGAGTTACAAGAAAAATATAACAATTATAAATAATAGTAGAAAATTGTATAAACAGTAAAAAAAAAAAAAAGAGAAAAAGGGAGTATAAAAAAAATACAAATAACCTATAAAGTATCTCAAGTAACAAGTGAAAACTATTAAGTGTCTTACGTAACAATTGAAAGATAAGGAGTGCACAAGAGTATAAAAAAAATATTGTACATGTAGCTGTTATGAAATATTGCACAGTTTACATCAAGCAGAACCATTAGCCTAATGAGTATTGTCCAATCGATTCTTCTTCTCTCGGCTTTGCCCTTCAGGGGTCGCCACAGCGATTCAACTTTCTCCATCTAACCCTATTCTCTGTATCCTCCTCTCTCACACCAACTACCTTCATATCCTCTCTCACTACGTCCATAAATCTTCTCTTTGGTCTGCCTCGAAACCTCTTGCCCAGCAGCTCCAATTCCAGCATCCGTCTACCGATATACTCACTATCCCTGCTTTGTAGATGACCGAACCATCTCAGTCTGGCTACTCTTACCTTCTCTCCAAAACATCTAACATGTGCTGTTCCTCTGATAGATTCCATCCTGGTCACTTCCAAAGAGAACCTCAACATCTTCATCTCTATAACCTCTAGTTCTGCCTCCTTTCTTTTCATCATTGTAACAGTTTCTAGTCCATACAGCATCCCTGGTCTCACCACTGTCTTGTACACCTTTCCTTTCATTCTGACCGATAGTCTTCTATCACATAGTACCCCTGACACTTTTCTCCACCCATTCCAACCTGCTTGGACCCGTCTCTTCACCACTTTTCTACACTCCATTGCTCTGGACTGTTGACCCCAAGGACCTGAAATCCTCCAGCTTCTTGATCTCCACTCCCTGTATCAGTAATTTCAGTAATTTACAATGATGATCTTTATAATCGTTATTAATTATTTCAGACACATTTGCTTTTCTGCGGTCAAATGTCAAATTTGGCTCAAAATCAAAACAGTCTGTAAACTTAACTGGTTTTGTGTAAATGCAAAATTTAACGTGTGTGTGTTTGTGTGTGTGTCATAAGAACTGGTGCCTGTTTGGGATAAAAGAAGTTATTGGACAAAAAAATTTCTTTCTTTTGAGCTGCCATGAACCTTGGTCATTCTCTGCTGCTCTGCCTGGCAGCAACCCTGTCGTCTGCTTTTTTAATTTCCCCTCCGTAAGTACAGAAACATCTCCTAGTGAATTCAAGTGTTGATGGTTTCATTCACAATGCAGCCTTCTGCCATCAGAATTTCTCAGTTGATCAGATGTGTATGTGTTTATGTTTCAGGCACTCATGGACCAAATTGATCCTGACCCACCACTGGCCAAATACTTTCTGTAGTGTGAGTTTATTTCTCCCTTTTCTTCATGGTTTACCTTATATGTGTGAAAAATTATAGTAATTGCCAATTACTATGGGTAATATCCAAGGTATCATCAATTAATAGCACTGTCTGACCTCTATTTATGCTTTTGATATAATGGTATTCTTTCCTCAGACAGTCTCAGAATTGTATTGACCTCTAAACTCCTACAAGTCAAGTGATTTGAGTCATGAGACTATGCACTTGAGTTTCATTAGGCAACATTGCAGAAATACTACAAGAATACAAACACTCTCCAACCCCTTCCTTTGTGCCTTTCAACTACCCCTTTTCATGAAAAACACAAACCACAAGGTCCTCCATAGCAGAAAAAGATAGAATTTGGTGATTTTGGTAAATGTTTGCTTTAAATACCTACAATAAAACTGGCCATTTTGTTGTCTGTTGTGTAATAACAGATTCTTAATTCGCCTATTGACCTTCAAATTTGCCCCACAATCCTGTGAATTGGTCCAGTCACGTGATCTGGGATATTCCATTCCTTAACCTGCCTGTTCTTGCAGTCTCAAATATTCTTGCAGCAAACAATCTCAGAATGACTAAGATAAGACAAAATTTTATTGATCCCCATATGGGAAATTCCTTTGTCACAGCAGCGTAACAGTTAGAGTGTCAAAAAAAGTAAAAATGAATATGAATATAAATAGAGGGACAGTAGATAGCAAGACATCCACAAATAAATAAACAGCAACAGCAGCAGCAGCAACAACAACCAGCACACTATACCGAAGAGCAGGGCGCTATCTACCATAGACTGGTAGAAGGTCTTGAGGGGCCTGCTACAGACGCCAAACGACCTCAGTCTCCTCAGGAAGAACATCCTGCTCTGACCGTTCCTGTAGAGTGCATCAGTGTTGTGTGACCAGTCCAGTTTGTTGTTGATGTGGACCTCAATGTACATGTACGAGTCCACAATCTCCACAGATATCTAGTTGTTTTTCTTTACAGAGGTTTTGTTTTGTAAAAAAGGATTTGCAAATTTTCTATTCTACATTTTGCACATCATTCCAACATGAATAAGCCTGTCTTTTATACTACAAGAAACCGCTCAGTTGTTGTTTTCTTTGTTTGTAGTGAATATCAATACATTGAAAGTAGCACAGTTCCTTTTTATCTATCTAGATCTAACATAGCAGATCTCTGGATACAAAACAGGAATGTAGAACTTTGTAAAAAAGAGACCATTTACATCTCATTGTATGCAAAGCACAGTTGCATTGATATAATTTAGTGTGTGTGTGTGCATGCATTTGTCTTTTCTCTAAACACATGAACATTTAAACACCTAAGTCAAGCACTCATCTAGTAAGCAGATACATACAGCACAGATAGAGTTGGTGTTTTTAATATAAAGACACTAACTACTTCATAAACCTATTAGCCGGGGTACATGTGTCATACATTTAGTGTTGTGACTATTCTGTTCAAATTAAGTTAAAATGATTTCTTGCAATTGAATTACAGATGTCACACTGTCATGCTAACTTGAGCTACTGGACACTTCATGGACTCTGGTAAGTGTGTGTGTCAGAGACAAATTATTCATGACATGTGTATGACCTATTTACCAGGTACTGCAGAGGTATCTCAGTGTTTGCTACTAATTTAAAAAAAGGAGACAGATAAAATACAACTAGATAATTCATTTTTTTAATGTTTTGGGTTTGTATTCTCCACTGTGAGTTAAAAAATGTTGAATGAGGCTTCTAATAGTGTGGTGATTGTGTTTCTTTTTACAGGCCAGATAAGGGAAGTTATTGTAATTCATCATGGCATTTCAACTCTTCTGAAATAGAGGTAAAACATTGTCCATTAACTGTTTTTCTTTGTAAGTGGGTGTTAAATGCTTAAAAACTGTTTTAATTGTGATTGTGTTAGTGGTACACTAGTCATTTTTTTAACTTCTTTGGAAATTTAAACAGACAACAGTTTATGCTGATTACCGTACTTCAAAGTTGTTCATATAAAAAGGAAAAACATTAGGACACCTTCAGCTGCCACATATCCTGGATAATGGATACAATATTTTTTGTGTATTTCAGGACCTTCTCCCGGACATGCACAAGAGCTGGCCTGACTTGCTGAAACCTTCATCAACTATTTTTTGGTATTTTATCAGTCAGTCATAGTTTCCACTTGCTAGATTATAATTCCAGCTCATCACTTTAAGCCCCACTCCTTAAATTCCACATCATCTACTGAAAAAAAGAATGAATTCAACTCTGTACTAATATCCTCAAGGCTTGATGAGAAGCACAGCTAACCTTTCATGCTTTTCTGTCATTTATATGATGATATATTGTATTATAAACCTGAACAAAATTTCAGGATTAGAACCCTCTGGCATCAAACTGCTCAACACTATATTTTCAGAATGTTGACTTATCATATCTGTTTGTCACTTCAGTACTTTCATTAAAAGGTCATCTGCCTCAAGCACAGATGCTGATTTTCAACTGGCTTCAAAAAGTTGGCACGTCAGAGGAATGTGGGCTTTTTGGGAGGGGTGGCATCAAGAAGCAAGTTAAGATGGTAATTGTAAAAGGAACTGATTGTTGTTTGTCTTTTTAACAGGAAACATGAGTGGAGCAGACATGGTACATGTGCAGCCATATCATCTTTGCTAAATACTCAACATAAATACTTCAGTCAGGCATTGGAACTGTATCATAAAATTGACCTCAACAGGTACCCAGCAGAAACACAACTTTCCTCATACTGTCAACCCCAAGCATGTTTTCCATTAATATTTTTTACACAATTATTTTCTTGTTTTAATTAGTCCAGATAAAAGTATACATTATTTTAGAGGTTTAAATGAAAACTTCTGCTTTTGTTACTGTAGCATCCTGATGAAGTTCAATATCACCCCATCACAGGACCTTTACAATGTAGGTCATTTTTTCTATCATTTGCATTAGAGATTTTTTTGAAACAGATATCAATTATAGCCTCACAATCAAATGTTTGCTACTCTTAAGTCATTTGAATATGGTAAGTATGGTTAAGTGGCTATATTTAAAAAACTGGACTATAAAAATTACACTGATCATCAGGTGATAATAGCCATCTTTTTTGTGATTTAGAGGGGGGGGGGGGTCATTACTAATTCTGCACAAACAAGCAAACCATGATAAAAGCCCAAAAATATTTTACAGCAATACTGCTGCCTCTGTGGAAGTTGCCAGTGGTTCACATACTGTATCACCAGGTTTGAACCACCACAGCAAACTCATTGATGTCACATTTTTTTATACCTCCCTTTGAATTTAAGTAAGAAAGAAAAGAACTGGTGCTAGATTTGCTTAAACTAGTGTCCATCTGGGTATCGATATTGATATCAATATTAAAAAAAACACCTTGGACAACAACTGATTATTTTAACATTGTAATAAAAAAACCTGCGAAAAGCCTGAAAGTGCCCTAAAACCACTGATGTTATCTGCTAATGTGTCTTTCACAGTTTTCACACATTGAAGGAGTCCTGGAGAACTTCTATGGTGTAAAGCTAAAGATCCAATGTGCCTTTACATCAAGGGTATGAGTTGTTCAGTTTCACAAGTATTGGGGTACTGTTATATGTTTTGCCAGTTATGTCTGGCAATGTTTCATTGAGGTTCAAAATTTTTATGTTTTCTAGAACACTGATGTCCAGACTTTGGGTCAGCTTGAGATCTGTTTCAACTCTGACCTCACCCTCTTGGATTGTGAGAAGGAAATCACACCAGACATGGACATTCCCTCTGTTCAAAAGGAATCTGGGTTCAAAGTCTGTGACCATGATGTACCAGTGTACTACCCACCTCTCTCTTGAAGCACACATGGAAATGCAACAGCTCTTGAGAACCCAGTGTGTGTGTTCTCGTGTCACACAGGGCATTTTTGTTTACTTTTCTACAACATCACTATTCACATTACAAATGCACTTTTCATTTTTTCAAATTTACGCTGACTTTGTAATTAATTTACCTCCATTCTCATTAATAATAAATGTCACTTTAAAAAATCATGATCAGATTGGACAACTTGAAAAGTAAATTAAAACCTGTTTGATACTTGAAAAATCAGCTTTTGACCAATCACCAATCAGCGTTTTCTACTTGTGTGCTACTGTATTACAACAATGGAACTGTGTCTTTCATCATACTGTCACATCCTTACACTCATATTTTCCTTGTAGCTTGATGTCAATTAATTTCAGACAGGCCACCTGTGTGTGTGTGTGTGTGTGTGTGTGTGTGTGTGTGTGTGTGTGTGTGTGTGTGTGTGTGTGTGTGTGTGTGTGTGTGTGTCACATCTGCAAAAAAGGCCAATAACTGTTCAAGAGCTGGCTGCAGATAATGCAACATGTAGTGGAGACAACTTTGAAGGCCCATTACTGTAGTGTTTTAAGCTAATTCATTGCACTGGTTTTTTGCAATCTGCATTTTTCTTTTTTCCATTAATCCCATGAGTGATTGCCAAGTAAACAAGCCATTATTCATTGTATCACTGTGTATGTATAATCGATAATTGCCCTTGGGTTTCTAGTATGTGCTGTCTTAAAATTTAATCCCTGCAGTTTTGCTCAAATTACAGAGGATGTGATTACACTGTCATGTTCCTCTATGATCCCCCCGAAACATGCACAAAAATGTCACTAAATGAGTAATTTCACTAACCCAAGATCATCGGAATGCATCCTGGATTCTTACAGAGGTGTCAGCAGCTGTGTACGTGGTTTAGTTTGGGGCTGCTTCCGTGTGCATTGAAATCAGTCAAGTGTGAGATGAGAGGATAATGGCAGGTTGTGATAATTTCACTTTGTTCAGAAAGAGCTTATGTTAAAAAGAAGAAAATCATTTCGATGATCCCTATCATCTGTGGGCTATGTGACTTGTTGTATTGATGAAGTACAAATGTTTACAATTCTGATTTATCTGACGGAGACTAGTCTACAAAGAGTTTGCTGGAAGGCACTCCTGCAATCAAATGTCTAATTTCAGTATATAAATTAAAGTTTATGTTCAGCATTTCTGTCTATCTGCCTGCATTAGTGTGTATGAATATTAATATTGTGATCTCCTTACTGAGGCTTAATCCTATCAGGACAAAGACACCCATCCATAATCCTGAAGCTCCTCCTGCAACACAACTCAGGCTAAATATGTCTCATCGCAATTTCATAGCCATAAAAGCAACATTTAAATACGTTCCAGCTGTATTTTAAATGGGAATCAAATTCAAACGCAACAAAAGTATCACATGATGCGCATTTTTAATCCTGTCCAGGATTCACCCCTGTTAAGCACCCCTGCAAAATTTTCAACATGTACATTTACCACAGATTCAAACATAGGGAGGGGAGAAAGTCTAGGGTGGCTGCGAGTGACTGACCCAGGAAGAGCTGGACTCCTGGTTTACCCCTTGTTTCATCTGATAAATCCCTCTCTCTCTCTGGCTCTCTCTCTGGTTATGTAATACTGCAGTTTTGCAAAGCTGCTGATGTGACAGATCCATGTACCTACAGACACTCACAGCCCAGTGATCAACCAGATCACGCTGTACTTTGTGCGATTGCCGTCCTTGCATCGGGTTGTTATAATTGACTTTAAAATTGATTGTCGTGCCCTCCACCCCATTCCCACCATCACATCGGCTTCCGATGTTGCATCACATTATTTTCCACAGATTCTCTGTCTCTATTTTCACATGCAGCATGTGTCACTGGATGCCATGCGAGGCAGAAGGGAAACAGACAAGGTTACACAATGTGACCTCGCCAGCTGTTCCTGTATGTATGTGTTTGGAGGGTGGATGTAGGAGAATGATGGAGGGAGGGGTCCGGAGGGAGAGGGCCATCACACAATGTGACTGGTGACAATCCCCTTGTTCTGCGGAGGGAGACAGGGAGGGGTGGAGGGTCGGGGCGACCCGGGATGAACACACGCATGCACAGTCAGGGACGTGAAAAGGGTGATCACACGCACGCACACGCACACCTCCTGATTCAGCGGAACAGATTTATAGTCATCACCTCTCCCTGCAGCAAAGAGCCAGCCCGCTGCTGCTGCTGTTGCTACCGCCGCCGCCGCCGCCGCCGCTGCTGCTGCACACCCGGCATCCCAGAGCCGCCGCGTTGGCGTGGATTAACGCCTCTGTCACAACTCGACTACGTGTTTACCGGCTTTCACTGCAGCTGGGAAACTGAGGGGAGGTGGAGGTAGTGGAGGGTGGACGTGAAAGCAGATCTGCGCGGAACCAGACCGGAGAACCCGAGCGACGAATGTGAAGGATGAAGAAACTAAAGAGCGGTGACCGCATCGGGGATGGCACCGCGGAGGACCTGCGGGACAAATAGATCACCATTACAAAGCTGCGTCTTGCGGGCTTCACATCGGGACCCCAAACCTCGTAGGGACATGTCCGTCATAATGGGATAGATTTACACCTCTGTACGTTGCCATGGATACCAGCACGCGAAAATTTACAGTGCGGAGATGGTTTTCAATCTACTTGAAGAACAAAGCAGCGAGGAATAAGAATACAACCGGGTTCTGCCAGCTGGAGGTCAGTGAGTGTTTGGAACTAGGAGCTGTGCAAACTTATGTCATGTCAACGTTATATCAAGCTCAAGGCTATTGGGCCCTTGTGCGTGAGAGGTGTCTGAAGGCCCTCTCCACACATCAGCCAACCAAACAAACAAGTTTCCTGGAAGCTATAAAACGTGGGGGCTCTACTTATTTAAAAACAAAAGATGAGAAATTCCTTCATGGCTGCATAAAATGCAAGTAGAAACTCGATCTGACATGATTTTTGCAGGCAAAAAAGGGAAAATGAATACATCTAAAATGCCACACACATCTCCTTGATGGAAAATCTGCAATATGAATATGCAAATAGTTTTCATTCCCAAAGCGGCATCGCCGTCATTACTATATCTCATTGCCACAAGTTTACAGGACGTGCTCTGTATCTGCAGAATATGAAAACAGATCTGTATTAAAAATATTTGTGGTCACATGTCACATCTATAGGCTCGGCTCTAAAAATCTGGTTTACAGTGAACAAAGAAAATTCATATTTTGAACAAAAAAATGTGGAAAAATGCACTTTTGTGTAGAAGTCCCATTTTTTTCCCCAAGGGAAAGCCCCAACTTTCAACTGCAGGAATAAGACAAACCCAATTTTACTTGATGGGGATTTCAGCCAAATCGGGTTTTCTTGCAATGACCCACCCTAAATATCACCGATCTATAGTGTAAAATCTGTGGATATAGCTAGTAACCCGACAGGTGAAGGGAATCCATTGCATAGGGAGTTTGGAGTTGCAATGACACCGGTGACGACACTGTGAAAACACTATAGAGGATGGATGCAGAGAGAACATGTGCTACTTGGACTCATATGAAATTCTGGGCAATGTCATTGCCTCTGCATTGTCTCAGCTGTTGGATGTGTCTGTCAAGAATCCAGAAGAGTTAGAGGCTGTCTTCATGGAAATTCTTTCAGACAGACAAAAATGCCGACAGACAAACAAGCAGCGAGCCAGGCAGGCAGGTTGAAAGATAAATGGACCCAGACAGATTGATTCAGAGGCCACAGCAGTGAAGGTCTATTTTTAGCTTCCATAAAAAAGAAAAAGAAACAAATGCAGGAGACTGAGGCAGCATGCAGTTTGTAGCCTATCAACCTGTGCATTTGGGTTATTAATAATAAAAGAACCCCTGCCTTGTTTTGACTGCATGCAGATGAATCAGCCTGACAGATCTACCTGTCAGTCTGAGGGTTTGTCTCTCTGGCTGGTAATGTCAGCTTGTTTGTTTGTTTACCTGGTGGGCTGTCTGTCCATATCTAGAACATGATGCTCTGATAGCCCATGTGGGGCAAGTTCTCTGTCCTTCATTAGAAGGCTGAAGTTAAATATCAGCATCCCAGAGGGTTCTGCTTGAGACTTGTTTTCCATCTGGCAGGCATACCTGCTGCTGTCCTGTTTGTGAAAAGATTAATTAATCACACAGAGACAGAAAGCGCTGCTAATCTTCTCTAAACAGGATGATACTTTCAAGTATGCAGCACCTCAAGACACACCCCGATCATCACATCAGTTATGATAAAATTGCCTTCTAAGATTCATATTTCATAGATTTATGATACTTACTACTGATCATATCCTCAGATCACCAATGGAACAACGCCACCCTGTCATCATGCAACCATTCTCATCTGAATTCATCATGCATGTTGTGTGTATGACTTTGACCATAAAATAAGGTAGCCACAATTTCTTAGGAGAAAGATGTACACTTTAGTGTTCTAATTTGTTGATGTGACCTTTAAAATATACAAAATAATCATATAAAAAAGCCCTCAAACAGAATCTTCTGGGTAAAGAGCTGCACTGTTGCTATGCTCTCTGCTCAGCTTTCCTCCCCTCTCCTTCTGAGGATTAATACGTGGCTCTGGTTGGTGCTGGAATTTTCCTTCAATCTACACTGTGAAAAAATGTTTTAGTCATTGCCCTGTTATTGTGATACAACCGTTTGTCCTGGATTCCACCTGTTTCTAATACAAATCTGCTTATATTTCAAGCCATCTGAGGAAACCAAGTAGTGTGATGCTTTAGTTAGCCTCATTGTGTGACCATGATTCAGTTCCCCCACTCACATGATATATATTTTTGCATTCAGAAATGCAAAGAGCTGTTATATGTTAAAAAAATGATTAATTGGGTCCATCATGTGATGTGCATTAGATGAAATCAATGGAAAAAAAGGCTGAATTTTTAAAAGAATAGAAAACTGTTTTGCATGTAATAACAGATATTATGTAGCACTTTCACTGCAAAGGCAGCTTCAAAAATGTCCAAAAGAAACAGGTAAAAGACATACTTTGATTTTTTTAAGTATTCCATCATGTTTCAGTCACGCAAAATTATTGGAATTGTCAAGCGAACTATAAAAGAGGCAGTAGTGTAATACTCAGTTTTAGAATGTATTTACAAATCACACCGCATCATCACCCAGTACATCAGATCAGACTTTGTATCCAGGAGGCCAAAACATTTACTGAAGCAACATTGGAAGAATGAAGGTTCTTTTGAAAAAGTGCGTGAAGTCAATGGACGATTATTAACCACTGTCCATGTTGCAATTCATTTCTGACTGAAAGCAGGGTCTTAAGCACTGACAGCTTTATTGAATTACAGTATGTTGTCTTACTGACAAATCTAAGCTGTGCATCATGTTGTCATCGTATGCCTCACTGGGCAGAGTGAATGGGGTGAAAAAGACCGCTTACACTTTGCATCACCACCACCTACCCATACCTTTCCAATAACATAATGTGTTATAATAACCAGTGGCGTGCATTAGATCTATTTATCATGTTTTTTCCATCACGGACATTACATAAACAGTAATTACAGACTGAAACCTGTAAATACAATTAATCATTTTCTAAAGATGGCTCAGATTTTTGTCTTGTTTTTTATCTTTTGAATACTGACACCCTCCTCTTTCTCCTCAGGATGAAAGTATACTGAAGGAGATTGACATCAGCCACCATGTTAAGGAGGGTTTTGAGAAAGCTGACCCCTCTCAGTTTCAGCTACTCAAGGTGCTGGGACAGGGATCCTACGGAAAGGTAGAAATCAAACTTTACAAACGCAATCTCTGACACATGAAGATCTCAGATCTCTTATAAAGTAAAAGAGCTTGAGTCCATGTTACGTGGGAACAGGGATAAGGATCTCACAGTGTGATTATCCCACGAACAGTACCCCAGTGTTTGCCCTCTTGTCTGGCTGACCGTGATATATTATTACATCACTTTATTACATCGCTTTTATTTATTAGTTCTAGAGCCATATTTCTCTCAGTTCTCTCTTGGTCCTTACCAAGTGCCTCTGAATTGGTGATGGTGGATCTAGTCTTATATATTAGGCTCATGTGAGACCTTATTTGATGGGAGTTGGTGAATTGCTTTTCCAAGGGCATGGGCAGGTACCACTGCCAGTTTTACAGTGTTGTTGGGCTAGCGTGCTTGCATAGCATGCCATACTCATGCCATTTGGCAACCGTAAGCCATGTACAGTATAGCTGTATCTGATGATAACTGGAATTAACCTTACTTTACCTAATACTGGTAAGGTTGTGTGTGACTGGCAGCCTGGCAGCTGCAGACATTAGTGTTTCTATTTTAGCTCCAATCTTATCCATATTTGTAGCAGCAAGGGTAGCGGTGTCATGCATAATAAGAAACAATTTAATGTTAATTTTCCATAAAAATGCTGACTCTTGTTCCATTAATCTCCCTCCTCCTCAATTCCAGTACCACCTTTGACACTATCAACCACTCCATCCACATCACCTGTCTCTAGTCCTCCCATGGGGTAACTGGCACTGACAGTGGAATTGTATCTCATTAATTCATGTCCATCAATGAATGGAACTCCTTAACTGCCATAATCCCCCATGCAGTCCGCCAGGGTTAGTACTCAGCTCTCTCCCCTTCATCCTCTGAATCCTTCCAACTTGGGCAGATTCTCAGCCATCATCCCCCCCAAGGTTTCCCTACCCTCCGCTATCGTCTCCCCTTAATATTGATATCTCCATTGCAATCTCCTCTATTCATGTCCTGAATGTTGGTACTGTCTTGACCCAGTTGTCTCTTTCGCCACTCATGTAAACAAAAACAGCCTTTTTCTTTTTGAGTAACATTGCTTCTTCCCAGCCCACTCAATCCTTTTCAGCTATTGGAACATTAACTCCTACTCTCATTCATCATGGCCTTACAATCAAAACTGCATACATGCTCACCTCTACTTGTTGTTAAAACCCGTCACATTATGATTTGATACAGGGATAATTTCAAAGCATAAGTGACTACCTTCCAATCCCTTGACAAGCTGAATATACAATCTGTTTTATCCTCCTGTCACATAGGGAGATCTATTATGTATGTCCGGGTGCTTTTCTTGGACATAGTTCACCCTTTCATAATTTCATACGAATTTCCTAAACTGGGCCTGAATTCAGCTATCAGCAGCTAGACTCCAGACTTCCTGACCAACTATCCCCAGATGGTCAGGCTGTGAAAACAAAAAACTCACTCTAATCTTGAATACAGTAAAATCTATTCTGTATGCCTTTTCACCTATGAGAATCAAAAAGTTCCCAGAAGAAAAGACAGTCGTAGGTCTGATCGTCAACAATGACTCAATGCTGGGAGGAAGTTCGAAACCTGCCACTGACAAAAATGGTCTCAATCATTACTTATGAGTCAACGTGACATTGTGGCTGTACTAAAACCATTGTGACTGAGGGATGGCGTGGCTCAGAGCAGTGGTCAGGTTGTGCAATATGTATAACTGAATGTGACAACAAGGTTATTGCTTCCCCAAAACAGTGAAACAAAGCTTTTTGCACCAATCCTTGAATATCTGGCCAACAAGTTCCAATAGTCCCTTGACTCATTAAGTGTTGAGACAACAATACAAGAGAACATAACAGTACTACTATCAAAGCTACACAAAGTACCTTTAAGCAGAGAAAGGAGGTCAATGGGAGTGTAAGAGCATTTTTGAATAAATTATACAATGCTATTTTTCACACCGATAAATTATCTCAGAAAAATAATTATGAAACTAATTGTAAATCATGATTTCCCAGGTTTTTCTGGTGAGAAAGATCAGAGGAGTGGACAGAGGACAACTATATGCCATGAAAGTCTTGAAGAAAGCCACCTTGAAAGGTAAAAAAAAGTATATTATGGGATAGGAATCTCAAGCTGGAAATTAAAAAGAAACCTTGACAGTATAATCATTAATTTATAGTAATGGGGGAAGCACTTTACAGTGTTACTTTGCATAAAGCAATTTAGATTTTTACTTATTGCTTTATGCAAAGTAACGCTGTACTTAAAAGGTAATGCCAGAAAGGATGTTATTCATATGACATAACCCTCTTATCACTTTCATTGACGCAAGCACTTATGTCCCAATGCATATAGGGACATAGGCCCTACATACATAGGCCCTATATACATAGGCCAATGCTATAGGCCCAATGTCAAATACTGTAATAGTTTATTGGCTTTTCTAGCTTTTTATGTGTGGGTAGCTTTCAACAATTAGTTTCCAGGGAGTGAGGATATATGGACATCTAAACTCACAACATGCCCTACATTCAGATGGATTTTGTTGAAAGAGGTTAGTTTGTACTTTCAGATAAACTCGTCAAGCTCAAATGAGATTATTGTAAACCATGCTGCACATTCAAAAACTGGTTGACATGTTGTGTGCTGATTTTGTGTCTTGGTACAAGACAATCTTCTTAACCTGCAACCCGGGAATTTAAGTAGCTGGGTTCACATTGTAGGACAGATTCATATGGCGCAATTCAAAAATAATGGTATTGATCTAATTTGATTTTAAATATTTTTAATTAAGTAAATGTAGTGTAATTCCATGCAAAATATATTCATGACATAAGAGGCTTCTCTCTGTCACACACACACACAGATAGAAATAACTGAATGTTATTAAATAGATTAATCTCTCCTGTTTATCTCCCTAGTTCGGGATCGAGTGCGATCTAAGATGGAACGAGACATTTTAGCAGAAGTGAATCATCCATTTATAGTCAAACTGCACTATGGTGAGTCTGATTCTCTGCATATGTAGGTAGGTTCTGCTTTGAATATCTATTCCTCTATAACCACGGTCAACTACCTCTAACTGAAAACATAGGTTTTCTTTTGAAGACCAAAAGTGTTTTCCTAGACTGCTCCGGTGAGCCCAGCTACAAAGCAACCGTAATTGACCATATTCGTGTGGTCTGCTGGAAAGATGAATCGGTTTGATATTATATTAAAGAGAATATTTCAATTTTATAAGTCTTAAAAATACATTATGACAGAGCAGAATATCTAAGTATTCCTTGACTGTTAATACTCATATTTTTCCATACATTTGTAACTTGATGTGTGTGTCTGCCTGTGTGTGTGTGTGTGTGTGTGTGTGTGTGTGTGTGTGTTTAGCCTTTCAGACAGAAGGAAAGCTCTATCTGATCCTGGACTTCCTCCGAGGAGGAGATCTTTTCACTCGCTTGTCAAAAGAGGTAGGAAAGAAATTTGTAAGCTCCTTCGCACTTGTTTCATCTCCACTTGAATAAATGACAAGCCTTTACTTTTCATAGACTAATTTATTTATTATACTTTATCAATCCCTTGTGGGAAACCCATTCTCTGCATTTAACCCAACATGAATGAACCATGAGCAGGGGAGCAATTAGGGGTTCAGTGTTTTGCTCAACAACACTAACACACTAGGAGGAGTCGGGAATCGAACCAGGAATATTTGGTTCCGAGGAAGCTCTACCGCCTGGGCCACGCCGCCCCTAAACTTACTGCAAAAACTGGTCTGGAATCATCAGTGTTAATATAGCAGACATCTCTTCCCTTGTGACTGCAGTAGTGATGGGAGATGGAGCTGTAAAAGAGTAGCATGTCTCAAAACAACTTGTAAAAATAAAGCATGAAACAGTTAAGACTTGTAGTTAAAATCTCTGAACACAGGAGCTCCTCTTGGCATTCTGAGAGAGTGAGCCAGTGAATATTCAGTTTAGAGGGAATAATTCCTTTAAACATTTTACTTTTGACTATGAAATAAACAGATAAATGAATAAACAGTGGGGTCACTAGCATCCCTATAGTAACCATTGCCTCTGGAATGCTGTTCCTTGCATTTTTGATAAGTTGTGGTGATTTTGTTGACATCTCTTGAAAAAAACATATTTCCACAAACATAACAAAATTTGATAGAGCGCACTCAACCGTAATAGCATCTTCTGAATGGCCCATTGACACAAGAATAAAGGAATGGGTTTTGTTTTCAAAAACTGTTTGGTTCCTAGGTTCCATAATTTCAATGTTTGGGTTTTTAATAAAATCAGAATAATCTATTTAGTTCTACAATCTTTTCTTGGAGAATAACTAGGGTGCACCAAATTATGAAGGCAGTTTATTAGTTTATTTTAGGCTCCTGTCCCAGAGATCACGCTTTCCAAAAAAAGTGCTACTTAGCATTTCAGACAGCAAACTCATTGTTTTGGTTGAGGAACATTTATTGAAAAAAAAAAAAACATTAAAAAAGTGATTCTAAAATGTCATTAATTTCACACATCTGGTAGTGCAGTGTCTGACATCTAAAACAGTCCATTTGAGTCCATGATTGAAGTGAAATCTATTTTTTTAGCTTACTTGCTATGTTTTTTGGTTTTGCCTCATGACATTGATGGTGTATACTTTGTTTTTTAGGTCATGTTTACAGAAGAGGATGTAAAGTTCTATCTGGCAGAGTTGGCACTGGCTTTAGACCATCTACATAGTTTGGGGATCATTTACAGGGACCTAAAACCAGAAAAGTACAGTCCAGCCCACCACCCTAGTACTGAACATGTCTTTCACAAATTTGTTGTTTTAAAGTCAATACTTTAATCTCCACTTTTCTCAACAGTATTCTTCTTGATGAAGAGGGTCACATTAAGATAACTGGTCAGTTTCTCAAAATGCTATTTCTCAATTTCCAATTCTCTTCATCATTCTTCTAAACTTCTCATTTTCTCTTTCTCTTGCTCTCCCTGCAGACTTTGGATTGAGCAAAGAAGCAATTGACCATGATAAAAGAGCTTATTCATTCTGTGGAACCATTGAGTATATGGCTCCGGAGGTTGTCAACCGAAGAGGGCACACACAAAGCGCTGATTGGTGGTCATTCGGGGTACTAATGGTATGATTATTATTATTATTATTATCGTTGTATTACTGCACTTGGTTTAACAGCGATAGTCACGATACCTTGTGACAAAAAGACGGTGATAATGTTACACAGTGGTAGTTTCTTCATTTGGCTTCCTCGTGGTAGAAAAACTGCTTAATTACGCCGTCTGCCAGATTATGTCACTTACATCATTTTTCGTCATCGTGCATCTGCTGGTGCTTCTGTTTGCTTTGTTAACTGGCAGATTCACTAATACTGAAAACGAGGTTAACATTGACCGACAGCTGGCAGCAACATAAGGACGCCAGCAAAAAGTGGTACCAATATCTGTCCTCAGCTAATGCTAGCAATCTGCAGGGAAACAAATAAACAAAAAAGAATCATAGCTGAATTTAAAATCCAAATGAATCATACAAAATAGGCACTAATCATTGAAAAATGTAATAAGACATCATATATTTATATATTATGACAATGTCCCTAATAGATTTGAGATTGGGCTCTCATATTAATAGGTTATTAATCTATACATAACACTACATCATGATAATACACTTACGCCTAAGGTAGCCCCGCTCTCCTACAATGGAAGAATTCAAAACTGGAAAGTTTTGAATTAAACTCTAAGAACACATATTTGATTATGTTTCCACTCCGTCTGTATTTTATGCAAAGGGTGCCCCAAGTGTCTGAGCTGTGGTCTGACAATTGTGATTTTTTTTGTCCTACAGTTTGAAATGTTGACAGGGTCACTTCCATTCCAAGGAAAGGATCGCAAGGAGACAATGGCACTCATTCTAAAGTAACAATTTTTCATATTATGTTTTATTCTTTTTCTTAAAGTCAATGTTTAAAGCATAAAGCATTTGTATACAGGGTTTATGATTGACTTTTTTATGTTATTTCATGCCTTCTTGGATTTGCATGTAGGCTCAATGGAAATGTCCATGTTTATGCACAAATTTTTCAAGATGTTATACATTTGGACTGAAGAATTAAAGTTCAGCAAATAATGGGCAGTTGTAGAAGTGTACTGGTTTGCATTAATACTGATGTTAGGATGCGCATTCTATGAGAATATCATAATGCTCCTCTAGAGGTGGTGAATCCCATTCATACTGCAAAACAAATACAAAAGTCCCATGATACAACACTTTCAAAGTTCAAGTTCTGTATGACTAAATGTCTGCCTAATGTGTGTTAGGGCCAAACTGGGAATGCCACAGTTCCTCAGTCCTGAAGTGCAGAGTTTATTAAGAGCGCTCTTCAAGAGGAACCCTGCTAATCGCCTGGGTAATGTCACACTGTATATACAGTAGATGGTTAGCATTGAAATGGATCAGCCAGTATTTCAGATTCAGATACACAAATAGTTTGAGGAGATGCAAAATTCTCATGGATGTTTTGCAGAAAGTTATAATAAATCAAACATGTCCAACCTCTCACATACACATGCAATAACTATTACAACTGATATGATGAAATATCCTTATTCAGTTTAATTGCAAGCATTGCATTCTTTGAAAAGCTTCATTAAATTGATTATTAATTAATTATTAAACTGCATATAATGTTGAGTTAATAATGTTTATGAAAACCTAAACTACACTTGAATATTTAAATACAGATTCGATTGCCCTTGTACATTTTCCCTTTGGTTTTTTTATCATTCTTTTAGAAAATGTCAATTCGTATGTCTTATAGGTGCAGGACCAGATGGAGTGGAAGAAATAAAACGGCATTGTTTCTTTGCATCTATAGACTGGAATGTGAGTATGCCTACAAAACATTAAGAATATACATTTTTTTATCATCCTTACATCCTTATATCTGATTTGCCTGATCCCACTCATTTTTGAAAAGCGGGGACCCATTAAACATAGAATGGCAGATGTACTATGCAATGCATCATGCAATAAATGGTCAGATGCTAAGATAAGGTATTGGAAATACATCAGCTACAATAGCCAAAATGTACAAGCATGTGGTATCAGGTGAGTGAATCCTACTACATGATTCTACTCATGGTGCAGATAACTTTACACTAAATGCTTAATAATTCACATTTCCGCACTGCTTCTACAGCGTTATGTCCACATCTGGTAGCAATGTAACACTGCAACCTATCCAATGTTAATCAAGCATGTGCAGTCATGAGTGTTATCAGCAGTAAAATGCACAGTTTCAACATCACTGTGGATAATTTCCAATGTTTTTAACAGTTACACTGACACAACCGACAGTATTGAGTGTGGAAAGTGCAGTACAAGTAAACCGTTATATGGAGCACAGCATGAAAACTGACCATATTAAATGACTGTTCACTTTTCAGACCAAGCCATCACTTGAATATCTATCTATCTAACATCTATGAAAGGGTTCATTCTGTAAGGTTTTATATCACTTAGTGATCTAAACAGGACACACCTGCTTTTGAAGTGTCCTATGCAAGCGCCACCTATATTGCCTTAACATAAATGATCACTCTTTCACCAATTCCTGCTAATCAGAAATGCTCTGCATTGACCACATTGGAGAATCTTGTTTGTCTGCCTTTTGAGCCGTGATGCTCGCATTTCTAACAAAATCCACTATTATCTGCTTTGCATGCAGTATTATCTCCAGCCTTATCGACTGCTGTCAGTGAATTCCTCTCTAACTTATCTTCTTATTTGTTGTCAAACACTGAATTTTGCCATTTGATGAGAGAGTTGCTGGCGTTGTTTGACTAGCTATAAGACCCTTGGTGTTTCTTAAAAATGAAAATACCTTACAATTTCCCATTCCATGTATGTTCTTTTTTCGTCTTGAGGAGAAATTCTTGTGGAATTATTCAAGAACAGACTAAACAAATTCTGATTAAAGAAAAGACAATTTTGAGACCAGACATTACACGCTTCAGGAAAATAGTACCAATGAAAGCTTAATTAAAACTCATGAATCATGAAAGCCTCTGCAATAAAAGACTGCTTTGGAAAGGGAATTAAAGAGCTAATTGAGTTAGCTGACCTGATTCCCTCAAGCAGATCATTCAAGAGCCCCGGGGCTCTGAATGCATATGTCCTTTCCCTTAAGTTTTTTGCAAGAACTCTAGAATACATTATAGGACATGAATAGAATATGAAAGCACAGCCCTGCGCACTAAGATTTCAGCAATACAGCATGGAGAGAGCTCACAAAGCACCTCAACAGAAATAAGTAAGATTTTAAAATCAAGTGTGAAAGCCACCAGGAACCAAGGTGGGAAGGTCAATAGTTTATAGTTCAGACAAGGAAAAAAAGGTTATTGCATTAATCCAGGAATGATGAAATGCATTTCTGCGTTGATATTGTGGAGGGGTGCTCAAAAGCATAAAATAAATAAGTTCCAATAGATAACCAGCAGATGGCAGAATTTCCTTGACAGTGTGCTGGTAGGCAGTAATCGTTGAAGAAAATTTTATATCAAATCTTGGGACATCATAAAGGGAGTTGAGAAGCACAGTCTGTATACAGCTATCTATAGATCTAAGATTTGCTACTATCTGTTGTCAGCTTAAAATTTGAAAGAAACACCTTGTCTCTGAATAATGTGGCCATCATCAAGGGAAAACATTTTAATAAAATAAAATTGGCTCCAAACACGAGATGTGTCAAAGCTCATGTAGAGATTTCTGCTTTGTTATTTGGACCTAACTTTGATCATCAGTGATGAAACTGTGATTGTGTAAATTCTGCAGAAGTTGTACAGGAAGGAAATAAGACCCCCTTTCAAACCCACCGTTGGAAGGCCTGAAGACACTTTTCATTTTGACCCTGAATTTACCTCGAGAACTCCAACAGGTAAGTATTTTGTAAGTATTTTGACATATTTGATGACATACTTGGACAAAAAGTATGTTTGTTAATACAGTGGTATGACTAACATAATGCACAATGCTTGCTGTTTAGCAAAAGGATCTTACGTCTGTGTGTTATTAACAGACTCTCCTGGGATCCCCCCCAGCGCAAACACACACCAGTTGTTTCGAGGTTTCAGCTTTGTTGCAACGGATCAAATCCATGAGCCTAGTGTTCCTTCAGTAATGCCTTCCCGGCAGGAGATGAACAACATTAACCCAATTGCACAGGTACTACATAGACATGCTTAAAAAATTAGCCAATGTTCTGAATGAATAAATGTAGCATACAACTAATAACAGACAGTACAGACATCATTACAGTTTTAAGTTAGTAAACTGGTGTTATTTAATTTTTACAAAAATTGTAACATTTTATATTCTAAATAACATTGTAGTTGTGACCATGTATATGTGAAAAAACTATGGCGTTCAGTCCCTTGAATTTGTCATCCATTTATAATAGTTGGGTGGCTATTTAAAATAGCAGCAGATGATTTGCTGTGGATGAAAAGGATACTTTGACTGGAATGTGTTTAATGTTCATTTCGATAATACTTCAATTTGTAACAATCTGTAAAAGAATAATAGAGTCAGAAATATATAACTTATCAACTGTGATACATGTAATAATCTTTCAATTATGGTCTTAAAAAACAAATAACAGAATGGATACATTTTGTGATATTAAGTAAAAATTTATAAATGTGTAGAACAGTTATCACTATGTTAGTTTGGAAGAGCAAAATGTCTGTCAAATAAAGTTCAGTTAACTATAGAGGATTACTTAATAATCATTACCTGCCAGATGTCCATACATAAGCTGCTGGATATAATTAACTTCAATTATTTCACAACTAACTGCTGTGGAACAAATGCATGCAGTATGTTTTAATCCGTGTGACAATGCCTCCATAGCATCTCCGTGGTGACGTGGCCTTCAGTGATGTCTATGAACTGAAGGAAGAAGTAGGACAGACAGCATCCACAGTCTACAAGAGATGTATGCACAGAGTAACTGCAGTGGAGTATTCAGTGAAGGTATTTAACTCATTCCTTTTGCACTGTTGGGTTTTGTCAGATAAATCCAAAGGCAAAATCATCTTTTTGCAGCAAATTTTGAATATTTTGTATGGATTACAGATTATTGAGAGAGCAAGAAAAGATCCATCAGAGGAGATAGAGATTCTCTTAAGATATGGTCAACATCCAAATATTATTACCCTCAAAGATGTAAGTTTGAAATCCCCATGCCATGCTTTCATTACATCCAGTGCAGTATAAAATTAAAAAAAAAAAAAAAATTAAATTAAAAAAAAAAGTTTTAAAATTTAAAATTGAGATCACATGTGTTTGCATCTGCCCATAGGTGTTCGACGACGGCCAGAGTGTCTTTCTGGTTCAGGATTTATTGAGAGGAGATGAGCTCCTTGACAGGGTACTGACACTGCCGAATTTCATAGAGAAAGATGCGTCGGATATCATCTGCACTCTGACCAAGACTGTGGAATATTTACACTCACAGGGGGTAAGATGGCAGGACAGGGTGATGCATGACACACAAAAACAGAGAATGTGCTATTAAATTGGTAACATGGTTTTGACAATCCCATTTTAATCCCATTTGTTTTTACTTCCATTTACAAATGTTGGTAGATATATAGTTGTTTAAGGGGGTTTCATTTTGTCTCACTTTTCCCCCAATTTCTCTATGGAAGTTTTGTTAGAGATATTATGTAATGGAGATAAGATATTGATTATCATTATGTTACGATGATGCTATTGTTACCATGGCATTCTTATAAAACACTACACAAATAAGATAGTAATGCAGCAAATCTGTGCAAAAACTATGGATAATCTTTTTAGATTCATATATACTGTGATGACTGCCATATCCAATAGTGTTGTTCAGCTTCTGTGTGCGCCTCTTGTTGGTTCGGTCAGGTTGTTCACCGGGATCTGAAGCCCAGTAATATTCGCTACTGTGATGACAGAGGACTCCCAGAATGCATCAGAATATGTGACTTTGGTTTTGCAAAACAACTACGTGCTGAAAATGGCTTACTGATGACTCCGTGTTACACTGCTACGTTCATGGCACCAGAGGTATAGGATCCCTAACCTTAAGGAGAAATATCAGTGCACCATTGACAAATACACAGATGGTATAACTGCATTTGAAAAAGTTGGTGTCAACAGTCCCCTAAGAAATGAGAAATGTGGTTTTGTGCATGCAGGTTCTGAAGAAGCAGGGTTATGATGCTGCATGTGATATTTGGAGCCTGGGGATCCTGCTTTACACCATGATTGCGGGGTCAGTTTATTCTTTAAAAACACGTAAAGAATACCTGAGTGCTGCAGACAGAGTTCTTTTGTAAAAAGTGTTAACTAATCATGATATGACCTATTTCACTAGAAGCATTCTGCTCCTTTAATTTTGAGTTGATAATTTTGAAGATTTAAAAGTTATAAACCTTTTTCTTGTTCCAAAATGTATTCAAACTATGGATTGTTTCTCTTTCCTAGTTTCAGCCCATTTGCCAGCAGTCCTGAAGACACGGCAGAGGAAATTCTGGCTCAAATCGGTTCGGGGAAGTTCATCATCACTGGAGGAAACTGGGACAGGGTGTCAGATGCTGCTAAGGTTAGATTTCAGTAAATTCATGTGTAGAAATAGTTCAAACCCCAGCATCCTTCTACCAATATATTTACTATCCCTCATGTGTACCTGAACCAACAATCTCAGTCTGGCTTCTCAAACCTTATCTTTGAAACATCTATCATGTGCACGCAAACACACACACACACACACACACACACACACACACACACACACACACACACACACACATACACAAACGGAAACTGAAAGAGAAACATGCACATACACAGAATGGCCAGAGGTTCTGTCTGTTGTACTTATTCCATTAACCGGTTCTATTTAATTCAACAGGACATTGTAACTAAGATGCTCCATGTGGACCCTCATCAGCGCCTAACTGCCCCACAGGTAAAATTAAACTTAAGGTTTTAAGATAAAAACTGATACCATGATACCAGGTTTTATTTGTAATTAATAATTTCACTGTTTGATTGTGGAGACCCTCAATCAGGCGAGTTGAAATAATCATTATATATAATGCGGATTACAGTAAATATACCCAAAATAAGCATTTTATTGTTTGTACCCTTTGTCCAAAATTTGGCTTATGTGGTCGAAGGTAGAAAGTAGAATTTATTCTGTAATTTTTTTTCTTTTCTTTTTAGGTGCTTCGCCATCCCTGGATTGCCGATAGAGACATGCTATCAGACAAAGTTTTGTCTAGACAAGACCCACTCACTGTTAAGGTCAGTTCATGCATGTTAATTATCCAGGCATATACAAAAACTTTCATCTTTTTAAGTTAATTTCAAAAACCCAGTCAACAAGCATGTCCATGTTCAAATTGAATTTAACTACTTCCATCACAGTTAAGCGAAGCAATGACAAGTGATGCCCTAATATACTTTAAATATGGAATTACTGAACAGTTCAAAAGCTTTTCTATATCAGATTGGATCTGATTGTCAAAGATATCATGGTAATAGCAATATTGTGTACACTATCTCTGCCTCGCGATCTGTCCGTTAGGTGGCAATGTCTACCTCTTTTTATAGCACGGGTTGTTTATTAATATTTCACAATATTATCCACTAGGGGGCGCTATCTGCCACCTACTCTGCACTGAGGCGCTGCACCCCAGCTCCAGTTCTGGAGCCTGTGCAGTCCTCCAGCTTGGCTCAGCGTCGAGGGATGAAGAAAGAAGGGGGTCCCAACGTAAATTCTGACACTAAGGAAAAGTAGAAGACTCAACAATTTCAAATAAAACTTGTAACAATAATAATACTTTTAAAATAAAGCCGCATAAGGGATAATCCTAATTCTCAGGAAGTACAAAACGGTATTAGACTGAAATGAAAAATTACAGGAAGTCACAACTACAGAGGACTATAACTGATTCAATGTGAAAGATTATTCAAAGTATAACATTTCAAAATCTTATGCAAATCTATGTTCTAATTTTAAATATAACCTGTCCATTTGCTCCTGTGATTTGGAAAATCAGAACAGTTTTCTCATATTTATCAGTACCCTCTGCAGTCTGTCTTACGTACAGCTGACCTCAGATAACTAAACTAAATTTTTGGATATTGATGAGATTTATGAGGCGTGAGACGTATGCTTTACAAAAAACGTCATCTTTTATCCACACATTTAAGAGCTCCTGCAGATAAACATGGACAAACAAGCCAGGTTTTCAGTGCCACAAACACATGCCAAATGATGTGAGTTCACCCTATCGCACGTATTTAGGACACACAAGTTCATCATCATCATGAGATCTGGTGAGCCAAGCATTCAGACGTCTTCCACACTTACTCATATACAGTAAACCTGAACGAGTCAGTAATCTTTACGTGTTTTTTGTCAAATGGTCTCCAGACATGCATGTGATAAATGTAAATATCCTACCAAAGGGAATGACTAATTTAGCTGACACCATAAAAGTGTAATTGCCCCAAATATGCTTCGTAAATGTAAAGTATGTATTGTTGTCTTCCACAAATGCAGGCTTTGGATCAAAATATATTGCTTATGTCTTGTTAGATGTATCACTGACTTACTTCCCTAATCAGATGCAAGAGCTGGTTTGGGAGATATTCATGTTTGACCTAGTTTGCTCGTGTAGCTTTAGAACATGTTGAAATTGATATTTGGCTTAAGAGTGGTCAGAGAGGCATGACAAACTACAGCGCGCAATGTGGCTCTCTGGTTAATAATGCCACACCCTTAGCAAACCCCCGCAGTCTATACTATTTTGTATAATCAAACAAGCATTTAATGTTTGCTTCTTTCTTTCTTTGCTTTCATTGTTGCGTGTCTGTTTAAATTGCTGTGATGAGGCTATGTTTGTTGATAGTGTCTGAAAGCCAAAATGTTGGACGATCACTGTGTCAGAGAATTGTATATACTTCCTATTGCTGCTATCCTGACTGTAAAGAAAAATTAAATAAAAATAGTGCAATCATAAAAACGAGGTAGGACTGAACAGGGTGCTTTGCGGATATGAGTAGCACCCTTTTGTGATACGATTTACCAGTAGAAGAAAATTATCGACGTATATGGTCAGAGGTACAACTACACTGTGAAATGCTTTCCAATCAATAATGATATATAGCATTAATGCCGGACATAAAGACTGTATGAGCTGTTTTGAACTGCGCTCTTGTGAAACGTTCAGGACAGACTGGACCAATGCATCGATGAGTGAGCTGATTGTATAATGTGCTGGTCAACCACATGTTGGAGGTAGTTATGTAAATATTTTTACTTTATATTGTACATACGGCATTGAAAAAACACCTGCAATAGAAGAGATTGTGTATATATCATCATGTACAGCTATCGAAAGCAGTACAAGTGTAAATATATTTATATATAAAATGTTTGCGTATATACTGAAGTTGTACATATTATTCTGTGTTGTGCATCCCTTGCTCTGACTGTAAATACTGTCTATATCTGGCCAATCATTGACATTGTTGGCTAGAATGCCATTGTTTTGTAAATAAAGTTAAAGGAAATTAATGTTATTGAAATGAGTGACATATTTCTTTTGTTTCTTTGAAATAAATCACAACTTCTAACCTTTTTTAGGAAACACCTAATGAAATGCATGAAAGCATACATTGCCCTACACCCATCAAATTGTTTTTTGACTGACCTGTCAGATACAGTCCGAAAAACTTGCTTTATACTGTACATACTGAGAGACATTAAAACATATTTAGTAAATCGGTAAACTACGAATATATGATTAAGTTAATTGTTTCAATCAATATACCCTTTACTTTAATCTCTCAGCATTTTCTCTGCTTTGTTATATCCAAAGTTACACAGTGGATATTATGTATTACATATTTTTGAGGGCAACGATAATCTGGAAATGACAAAATCAATCTGTATCCTGCTTTCCAGTAATCTCACTCCTCTGTTTGTCAGCATCATAACAACAGTTTGAGGGGTCATCTGGAATTATATGAGTACAAACAAATGTGCAGGCTAGAAAAAATGGGTGGGGGCGGGTGCGGATTTAAATTAAAAAATTAAATCTCTCAGAATTAAGAAAACATCTTTGTAAATAGTGTCTACATCATGTCATTCTCGGGTTGAAATACAATTTGTCCACAAAAACACCAAACAGGCCTGGTCAGTACGGCAGCTGTTTCTGTATTATCTCGGAAATATTGACCAGCAAGGCTTTCCTTAACTTATCTTCTATCAGAATCAGAATCAGCAAAAACTATTTGTCCCAAAGAAGCAAGTGGGGGTACGCGGGGTAGCAGCATCAAATTGCGAACATCATAGAATAGAATTTTGCAGGCTGGGGAGCGGAGTCTGCAACCAGACGGGAGCCACTCGAAGGCCGGTGTAAGATGTGGTAACAATCTGCAAGGATCTCTTTGGCTGTTTTTAACATTTGAGTGTTTTGGAAGCAGGAGAGAGGTCTGACGGGTTGGCCAATTATTTTGGAGCAGACCAAGGTGGTGCACTCCAGGCAATTCCTGTCATGTTGGGTGCTGGAATGGAACCAGCGGGCGAAGAAGGTCATTACATTCGCAATGAAGGCATAATAGAAAATGATCAGGATTGGGTAGCTAACCTCAAATGGCCCTAGTTTCCTGAGCAGACACTGCCTTCGGTGACATTTCCTGATGATCTCCTCAATGTTAGAGGAGAACTTCAAGAGGTTGTCAAAGACAGTGCCCAGGTATCTGTACTCTTTCACCATTTCTACTGGCTCCCCTTGTATGGTGGTGGTGATCGCCTCTGCCAGTTACCTCTGCCTACTGGAGAACGTGATGACCATGTTCTTAGTCTTGCTCACATTCAGCTTCAAGCTGGAGGCTTCGCTTCAGAGCGCGAAAGTCCTGTAGTGCTGAACCGTGGGGGAGTGAAGGACCAGACAAAAGGGACAGGAGCACAGTGTCGTCGGCAAACTTCACCAGGTGGCAGTCATGTTGGGTGGACCTGCATTCATCAGTGTAGAGGACGAAGAGCAGGGGAGACAGGGTGCAGCCCTAAGGTGAGGAGGTGGAGGTGAAGAGGGTATCGGAAAGGATCTTAACCCTAATCCCAAATATATGCTTCAGACATTACAAATTTAACAAAGAAATATGATCGGTGCAAGATTTATATCGAACGGTAATGTTCTGGCTGTTTTGAAATGTGTAACAGTTAAAGCCAGTGAAAAATGAGTCAGTGTGTCACTTTTAGTGTTTTATAACATCAGCCATAGCTTAGGTAAACCAGTAGATGGCAACCAACCCCGCCCAATGCCATTCTCTCTTTCTCTCGCTCTATCTTTCTTTCTCTCTCTCTCTCCTCCATTTCTTTACAGAAGTTGCTTTAGAGTTGTAATCTCTAAAAAAAGAGGGTAAAACTAATTTGTATCAACCACCAGACACGCACTCTATAAAAGCTTTTAGCAGGCACCGGGCTGATGTGGCAGGTGGGTGTGGCTGGCTCATCAGCCTTGACATTTAAGTGCAGTAGTGCTCCGAGCAAAAGGGGATCTGAGTATATGAGTCGATACAGATGACAAGCCCCCCTGCAAAGATGATTGCAGTGGAGTGACAAGAGGAGACCAAGCAACAGATAGAGCAAAGGGAAGGTGTCGGGAGGCAGGGGATGAAAGGCAAATGAAGGAAAAAGCTACGAAAAACAATCACTTAACCTAACAATTACATCATAGTGAAAGACAATGTAAAACAGTTTTTCTGTGATAATATCTCCCAAAATTTTATTATAGCACTTAGTATGAATCTGGCTGACTGTTAATTCTAATTTCAGTTCCTCATGTAGAAAGCAGAAAAGTACTAATTAATGAAGATTGAGAGCAGGAAGATGGCTTGTATCTGGGTATCCTGTAACCTCAAAGTAACAGTTAGGGCCCCTGATAACCACTGATGTGGTGCCCCTGAGACAATGAATATATCTGGGGGTGCTGAACTTGAAATGTGACCTTTCTTTAGTGGAGAAAGTGAACCACTTTCATGCTGTGTAACGGAGCATGTTGTGGTCTGCGGGATTTGTTCTTCCGATGAAACATTATACTTCCTCGCTTTCCACTTGATATCAGTATGATCTATATCCAGAGACACTGTCTAGAATAATGAAAAGGTTAATATCTTCCAAGTATCAAGGTTAAAGTGGTCTAAATTTGAAATGACATTGGATAAATGTTTTTTGTCAGTCTTAGTTGACCATTACTGTCAAACTGTAGCAAATTTTTCAAACAATCAACCAAAATAATTTCAGTCTTCCACAAAACTGAAGAAATCACACATGTGAGATACATTAAAAAATAATGTACAATTGAGGAAATTCTAATTTATACTTAATGTTACTATTTAAAATGCTGTCAACAAGTAATGTAAAAAAATGTTTTTCTAATGATAGTAAACAAATCTACAATGAAAAAGAATTGCAATAATATTCCTCATCTTTTGATATTGCTACCATTGCAATATCTAGAATTGTGTCAACAATTCTACTTACTGTTTCGAGGGCAACATTCTACCATAATTAAGTTTGTAAATCGCTAAAAAAAAGTGTGAGAACCAATTAAATTAGTCACACACCCTATAAACACGGTCAATAATCATTTTACCTCTTCGACGTATGTCACCCATAGGCAAACACAGAGCTTTGTGCCATTATAGTAACAAAAACCTTTGACTTTTAATGTTATTTGTGAACAAGGAGACTTTGATGCTGAAAGCAGAGCCATCTAGTGGATGATAATGTCCTATTTTCAACATTTTCTTTGCAGTGGATGGTAATAATATTAATACACAGGGAATACACTGGAGGTGAGACGGGAAAGTACAGCCTTCTTTGATGAAACATTGAAACAAAGGCCCTGTTACTCTTCTGTAATATTGGACTAGGAGACGAGGCACGTACACACTCTGACAGGAATGAAGAGCCCACCACCTATGGCATTGGGCGAGCGCACACACAAGACACACAGAGACGCACAGAGACCCACGGACACCCTGTGGCACTAAAGCTAGACCTGCCACTCGGACGTTCACCGAATCAGACGGACAAATCTGTAACAGACGGCCCCTGACAAAGAGATTATCACGGTGACAGCAGAACCTTGTGCAGCTGTGGGTGGTGTTTTACAGCAGTGGTATGGGGGGTGGGGAAGTAACTGAACATTGACACATTACACAGTACTTGCAGCACGTGAGCTCAAAGTCAAAGTTACAGCAGTCTATGTATGCATTTTTATGTCCATCAATTGCCATGTTTTTGTATGTCGCTAGCCCGTGTGTTTGGAGGAGGGGGACTAAAGATGGAATTGAGATTATTACTTGTTAAGTCACATTAGGAAAGGAATCTTGTCAATCTCTACCTGAGAGAAAAGTCCTGAGTGGCGTTTGTACAACAACTGCATCAAACCTTACCTATCGACATGGTAAGAAGTATATAACCTCATAGTGTAAACAGAAACTATTCTTCCAGTACTCTTACAAGCAGGGAAGTACTTCTAAACACATTAGGTTGCACTATTTTTTCAAATGTATTTTGTCTGGAGAATTATTTTGCCCTTGTGGCCTGATGTAAACCTGATCAACATTTCACATTATTCATTTTTAAGCATAATGCTGTTCTAAAACTGTTTGACTTTCTTTGTCTTGCAGTTTTTAATGCTCCGATGCAACACTTTTAACCTTTTCTATCCAACAACACTGTTCAGCAGTAGGTCAGCTGCTGATACTTTGTCCTCCCAGCTGGTGCCTCACTGCTCACTTTGAAACTCCCCTGGCTGCATATTTTTGGTAATTTGGGGTTCTCAGAATGTTGAAATTGTCCTTAAACCAATAAAATGAAATAAAAATCAGAATGTGTTGCTCCCTCTATCCATTTATAGGGATCTCTAAGTGCATTTGAGTGAGCTCCTACCTGCTGAACACTGGTGTATTAAAACTTGTTTCATAAAGGCCAACATTTACATATTTCACTTTTGTTTGTCTCACAAAAATGGCTAAATAAATAAAATATAGAGGGGCAAAGATTTCCATGTTAACTTTAGCACAGGGTATTTCTACTGGACAGCCTCTTTGTTTCAATTATTTTATAATGATACACTAGTCATGTTTTAACATGATGTGTATATAAAAATGTAATTGTATATTTACTACAGTAGACTACATGAATTGGCAACAAACACATAGGTTGGTTTGCCTAGACTTGTATGTATTAAATAATTTGTGTTTTAGACTAGGAGCTATAAATGGACAGGTATGAGTCATTGTCTGAAGATGAACTTTTTAAACTATTTCTGATTATCTAATATTCTGTGTATATGTAGTCTTATTGAACACCACATTAAAATTCTTACATCACAGAAAGTAAAATCTAGCCTTTTGTCCTCACTTCAGAATTGAGACAGCCACTTCCTTCTATGATCACAACTGAGTGATTTTGTTCCTGAATGCAACAAAAAGACTTGATAGCATACTGACATCCATGTAAACGCTGTCATTATCAAGCAGTTTTTCCGCAGTTTCCGCAGTTGACAAAACTTTCAGCGGGACTTTATGGTCCAAATGATCAAAATATTCAACACATGCTGTGACAATTTATTTTCCCCCATCGCGGGATCAATAAAGTCAATCTTATCTTATCACAATGAGTACTACTAACTCTGACTCTGACCTTATGGGTTAAAGGGTCTGGAAATGCCACTGTGACAATATCAACGTGTAACTGCGAATATGTTATTCTACAAAAACAAATTAGTTCCAAATCCTCGAGAATCAGAGAAAAGGCTAGTAAGAAGACAGACACTCTTTGATTACGGCACATTTTGGTAAACAGGAGGACACTCTATTCAGCTATTGAGCGTTATTCGAATTGACAAAAGAAGACTCACTATCACACACTGGTAGGCTTGCTACAAAGAGAAAAGAACAAGACACGAGACAAAGGGAGCAGATGGACAAACTGCATGAAGAAGGTGGAGATAATGAAAAGCAGGTGGAAAATCAAGGCAGGGAATGAAAATCACATGGGGAGGAAGCAAGTTAACGCTGAAACTCGGGTGAGTACAAGAGAAGAAAAAATATCATCTCGCTCTGAGACACAACATTTGTATTACTTATGGCCACAAAATATTTCATTGCAAGTAAGACATTTTAGTGTAATTGGATTCCAAGCATCCAAGCAGCGTGGATTAAATGGTTACAGGGACACAGTTTGATATTTCAAAGACAGTTTTGGGCAAACCACAAATTGCAGCAATAACTGTGATATAATCATGTAGTCCAAACACACATACACTCAAAAGTCAAAGGTGCCAGTGGAGGATAAGTAAAGCTCTGCAGAAAGTCAATTAATCTTTTCAGTGGTCCCCCTTCCCTCCACCCTGCTTAAAAGCTTCATTTACCACCTATGGAGAAGAGATAGAAACACCATTAGTGAGATGATGGCAGGACTGGAAAGGGGAATCTCACAGTTGGATGAGCTGAAACAGTATAGGCCCCATCCCCTCAAAAAGTGTGTATGTGCAAAAAGGCGAGAGCATCTTCTGCATGGGTGAGCTCAATTAGGTTTTATCTTGATTATAAAAAGGTGCTGGTGTACAACTTTTAAGGCGGAAGTGTGCATGAAATCTTGAGGATGGCAAAGGGGGGGCCTAGAGTTAAGACTCAAGCGCAGAGTTTCACCCAGAGCGATGTGCCACTTAAAGTATGCATTAGGTTTACAATACATTATAACTATTATTTCCATATCCAAACCACAGCTGTGTGTTTGTGTGTCACATTAGATGGTGTTGAGATAAATGCTGTCCATGTGTGTTTACGTGCACATATTTGGGTGTGTGAAATGCCAGTGAGCATATGGGCCTTGCTTCACTGAGCTCGGCTGGCTTCTAGAGCACAACTG
Source organism: Fistularia commersonii (assembly GCF_037954325.1). Classification (NCBI taxonomy): domain Eukaryota; kingdom Metazoa; phylum Chordata; class Actinopteri; order Syngnathiformes; family Fistulariidae; genus Fistularia; species Fistularia commersonii. Next base: position 5,780,046 of record NC_141310.1, on the reverse strand, counting down.
GGGGTCCCTCTGTATGAAAGAGGTCAAAACACACACAGGCACTAATACAAATACGGAAGTTTGGATGAATTGCCAGGCCTCCAGTAATCAAACAGTATGCAAATCCATATGCTGTCTTATATTTGCAGAAGTGGAGAAAATCCCCGTATGAATTATTGTATCAGTTTGTTTGTATATTTCTTGACATTTATATCACACAGAACCCACAACTTTTGAAATTATATAGCTACGGTGTGCTTTTCCCTCCCTGCGGTTCTCGGGGCAACAAGGTTTCATTGGATTTGCAAAGTTATTGCTGGAAGAAGGTCATGTTGAAGAGGTGGCCAGTGAGGACACAAATGTCATAAGCAGAAGCTTCGACTAGAAGTGGGGTGGGAGGTAGAACCATCCTCATAATTACAAAAACTTCAGTTCAGTCATAAGTTTAAACCACAAAAGCGATTTTCAACCAATGCCTCTCATCATGAAACATATTCTCAGTACCGCTTGGAAATTCTACAGGTGACCCCAGGCTGCTTGACAAAAAGTAAAATATTGGCATGTGAATTTGTGTGTTGCTATACATGTCTGTGTGCTCCTTTGCTCGACTGTAGTGCATAAAAAAGTGGTTAGTCCCAGTTAACTAGGTCCCAGTCAGGCAATGTCTGTTTGGTATAGCCAGTTGATACTGGTGTGTATACATTTGTGTTGCAGTAATACTTGCAGCCATATGTGCCTGTGTGTGTTGTAGCCAGGAGGACAGCATTCTGTTGCTGCTGACACTGGCCCTGTCTGCCTGGTGTGCCCCTTTCTGCACCAGTAGAGCTGGCACGGCCTCCTGCCTCTGCCCAGCACATCCACAGAGCGCCAGCTGGGTGCTACCAGGAGAGACCCTGCAGAGAAAGGATGCAGGTCAGCCATGACACAGGCACACAGATAGGGAAAGAGGAAGAGTGTGCAGTGGGAAGTTTGAGACACCTTGATGGGATGCTAACCTGCCGAGAGAGGATATTTATTTCTAAAAGAATGAATGATGGAGGGGAGAATGATGAAAACATAGAAATGCCATAGGGAATAAAGTTTATTTAGTAGTTGCAAACCATCCAAGGAATTTTGTTACAGTGGCTGAAGATTAGGCTTAGTTGTCATGGCTCATGAGATGTTACCGATCCAGATATAGGTATGTAACATTCTGCATAAAATCGTGGTCAGATTTATAAAGCCAAGCATAGTGTAGATATGTTTCATCAATCCAGATCACTGCATGCTTGTCTGGAGATGGATGATGGAGTCCCACTTTCACAAACTTCCTTAACCGCTTCATGCATGACGGTCACGACAGTGGACAGCTATTAACTTTTTTTTAACTCAGTATATCATGGGTCATGCATCAAAGGGTCAAATTGTGGGTGGCACACAACAAGGTTGCCAATTCTCATAAACATTTAAAGAGTTGTCCTGTCAGTAGAATGAAGTATGAACGATGGCACAAAGTGGCAGAGGCCAACAATTCAGTCGCTTCTGAGGGCTGATACCCGAGGACGTCTCTCCAAAGTAGATGAAAAACTAGCCACCATGTTACCAATACCAATGTAATAAGGCAAAGCTACTACAAAGGGCTTGGCTGTTTCAAATCCCACATTTGTATCTTGACTCAAACAAAATTAAAATGATTGTGATAAAAGTGAACACTCCTATGTTTCGTTGACAGCAAAGGTCAAATGTTAACTTTGTTATAGAAAATATTTAACTATACCTATGTGGTAACCTTTTGGACGAGTAAAAGGATGCCAAACACGGATGCAGTTGAGCAAAACAGTACACACAGGTGAACTTACACCCGTGGTAAACCTGTTATATTCTGCACAAGTTTATACCAGTGTTACTCAGTTTGGCAAACTTTCAGATACCCTTTGCACTTTTTGCTCTCTTTGCAGCCTGCCATAAAGCTGCCAGTGTCACAGCCAATATAAGTCACATTGTTTGGCTTTGAGAAGAAATCTGGTTGTTTGTTAGGAATCAAGAATTATTTTCTGTTTTTTCATTTCCTTGTTTATGTGAAAATGAACATGATATGCAAAGAACAGTGACACCAGAAATTGGACCTCTCCTCAAGGAAAATGAATGTGTCCATCAGCCAGTAGGAAGTGTTCAAAAGTTGCCTAGATTGTCAGCCTCAATGCCATAACATACAGTATCAGTGCTGCTCTTGAGAATTTTTTTGAGGAAGTGACTTATTGCTATTGTAAAAACATGTTAACCAGCACTTATTCTGGTTATTGTTTTATCAGACTTAGTTTATCCACAGGTAACCAAAGGCAATGCCTGGGATTTCCTTTATTCATAAAGCGGTTTTCAATTACTTTTTGACACATTTGCCTCTTTCAGCTACACACACACACACACACACACACACACACACACACACACACACACACACACACACACACACACACACACACACACACACACACACACACACACACACACACACACACACACACACACACACACACACACACACACTACTGTTGGAGGGCTGCGCAACAAGGTGGGAATCGGTTCATCGGGAGCAATTACGGGTTCAGTATCTTGCTCAAGGACACTTCCGCACAGTCATTGGGGAGCAGGGGGATCGAAGGAGCAATCTAATGATCACCAGACAGCCACTCTAACTGATGAGCCATGCTGTCCTGTGGTTTGCATTGATTAATTTGAGAGTGTAGCTGGTGAGATTTCATCCTTCAGTTACTATTAGATACAGAAATTGATTTCGATGAATCATAAAGGACACAAAGGAAAGGCTTGCCATGGTACTGTATATCACAAAGACAGCGTTAACTTCTTGTTTCATGATTCAGAGTTAAACAAAGCATTTTAACTGGACAGGGTAGAACAGCCCACAATGGAATTTGCACATTGCTTCTTTATATTAGAATTACGTCAATACTCATTTTCTTCAATTACACCTGCACTTGTCCGTGTACTGTAACCCCACCAGGTCTGACCGTCTGCACAGTTAGACTGCAGAGTCCTCCCTCAAGCTCAGTAATCAATGGGTAAGTCATTAGTCAAGTATGTTACATGTGCAAATGCCCTAAGCACCCTTAACTCCCTTCTAGCTCTACTCCAACCCTCCTGCCCTGCCACAGACACTCCCTGAACACTCCACCCCATCCCGCACCATCACCAAAGCGGCCCCTCTCCCACCCCCTTCTCCATGGGCCCTGGGTCTCTGGCTGGGGCAGGCTGGCACAGCTGTGCCGGGAGCCGTGCTGTCACAAACAGTTAGGGTGACAGCCACTCACACTTCATAATGTCCCTCTCACAGGTCACCGAGCGACAAGCTGGGTCACCTCGCTCCAGCAGGCAGCCCCAGGGAAAGCAGAGTTCCCCTTCACACACGCACAACACCACAACCCCCCAATCCCACCCCTCCCTCACCCACCACCTCAGCATCAAACCACCCCCACTCCTCCACCCTCCTATTGCCTCAGAAAATAGTGACATAGGGGGCAGGTGGAGAGAAAAGGTGCTCTATTCTGTGGGGCTGGGCAGCAGACACGAGACTCTTTCTCCACCAGAGGCTACGCCAGTGTCACGATTAAGGTAAGCATGCCACTGCGGCATCTGATAAAGATGATGCTGGCGGTCTTTGTGTTTGACTCAACCTGAGTTGTTATATGGTAATCATAGACCCAAGAGAATTTGATCACATGTTGTGTTTATTGATACTTTGTGGAATATAATTAAATTAGCTGTCAAACAAATCAATAGTAAAACAAGTCAAACTAAAAGCCAAATGCGGGGCAATTTTACGAAATACGTTGTTTTTATATTAATGAGGAATGCTGTACCCAAATAGACCTTTCTTGACATTCTCCATATGGACAAATGGATGACCCTGGTAATGACATTAAGAGAGCCCTATGTTCCTGATGTCTGCCATCCAGCTGTCATTAATGTACATTATCTCTTATCTCAACCTCACTGTTTAGTCTAATCTAATAGCAAAACAAGACTAAACAGACATTGAGATCATCAATGATCCCATTTTGACACTTTCTCTCTGTCTCATAGGTTTGTTGTTATTACCTGATGAAGAGCTTCCAATTCATCACTATTAATAGTCATTCTAAACTGAATGTTTTACTGATTTCAATGAAACAGAATCTTACCAAGTTACCCTGTCCAGAAATACATTGCAATTATTAGGTGTGTATGTGACAGCGTAAACATGGCACTCTCAGGGCAGTAGTTTTCTGTGTTTACACACTAACAGACAATAAGTTAAGCATGTGAATTTGGGGCCAGATAAGCTAATTGGATGCAATTGCTGCAGTTGGCTTCAGCTGTGAGTGAGAGGCCTCATACCTAATTCCCTTTATTCAAACAGTCACACCCTGAGAGCGGTTAATTCACCGAAGGTGCGCACACACCCACTGAACAATGTGTAGCAATTAATTGCGGTCCTTCTCCCACATCTGGCGTTTCAGTGTGACCCAGGCTCTGCTGTGCCGCATCGCTCAGCCTGGGCAGCCTCTGCAATTTCACACGTAAGGGACCCCAATGAAACGTGAAAAGAATACGTGGCATTGTTAAATTGCATTAAAGTGTTTAAAACAGTAGATCCGTGCCCCTTCCCCATTCTAGAGAAAACAAAGCAGTGCGTGGATTGAATTGTTCAGTGACGAGATGTGACACATTGTAATACGCACCAAGGATCCATTTTCATAAAAGGGGAAAATTCTTCATGAAGCTCTATCCAACCATGACACACCTCAGGAGAGAACTGAACTTGATAGTAGGAGTCACGCCAGAGGGCCTTAACACTGCATGAACACTGTGATAAATTGTATGCTTAAACTTGCAATATAAATCTCAGGGTGAGGCCAGTGAACTTGAAAAAACTTCAAGTTTGTAAAAAAAAAAGAAAAGTGAAGCAATTCTTTGTTTAAATAATAGATTAATCACGAACCATATTTAGAAAATATAATTTACAGCACTTCCTATCTACTTGGATAGTAAGATAAGCAGTAGATTCATGGACTTGCCAAATGAGGCAACATGCTGGATTACTGCAGATGAGAGTATATGTTTGCCCTGTGTTGTGAAAAGCACTCAAAAAGAAAATGTCAAAGTATGCCTCAGGTAATCTCCCTATGATTTCTTCAATAGAAAACACTGAAAAATTGATTTCAAAGGCAAAATACCCACTCAGTAAATGCTTTTGTCAATCATAAAATAACAACTGTGATAATAAAAACAATAACAAAAGGATAACATGTTTTAAACAATGACAATGTTGTCAAAGTTTCATCTAAAAAGTACTTTCATCTATAATTTTAAAAAAATCTATAGCTCTGAATTCTTGACTGTTTACAAGATAAAAACATTTGCATATTTTGCTTGTTGTCTCAGAACTCACTACAAATATTCCCTGCCTATAAATGAACTAATATAATACTGTAGTGATAACTGCAGTAGTCAGTGATTCTATGTCTGGCTATCAGTTTAGCAGATGCATGGTGCAGGTACTGCATTCCACTGCAGGTTGCTGACATCTGTCAATTTTGTACACTGAATTTGCTTTTCAAATACGTTACATGTTTCTGTATCTGGTACACAGCATCTCCACTGCACCCCCACTGTCTCTGAGTGTGCTACTGTGCCAGTCACCCTGCTTTAGGGCTCTGGAGATATTTCAAACATATGTGGGAAATCAATCTTACAGCAAACTGAAGGAAAACATCGAATGTCATTGAGCAATAAGTATGAAGCCTGTCAGAGGTGGAGCTGAGAGCTGGGCCTGCGGGTTGGCGTTGGGCCTGCTGATGTCCTAGTGGGAGGCATCGTCAGCTGCCTCCCCTGCTTCCCTCCCACAGTCGTTCTCTCTCCCTCTCTAAAATGTAGTACAATATATACAGCAACTCTAAAATAAAATACCAGTACTCTCATCAATATTTTTTAAGAAAAACATTAAGCATCTCGCCCTTTTTTTTCACTTAACTGGTATGGCAATGTAGTGGCAACAAAGTGAGACATCCGTCGTCCAGTGCTGGAAGCTCTAGGAGACCCCAAGATGCTCTGAGGCCAGTGGGGTTACACTAATACTTGCCTGTGTTCTGGTTTGACTGCAGGGTTTCCCGTTCTATCCCGCTGAAAAGACGTGCTAGTTCTTGAATATTTTAGCAGATACCCAAACCACATCAGCTGACTCCATTCATTGAGGAAAAAACAGTGGCTCAGCATCTCCAAGTGAATCTCTCCTACAACCAGGTATCTGCCAGCCGCTGTCTGTCTCCTCTATTGGGGAAATGGGCAAGGCTTATGCAGAATTGTTCATTTGTTGCTCTCCGGATTCTAACAGTGTCCTAAGTTAAGGTCAACCTTGCACCACATTGGGAAAGAAAGAAAAATATAGGGGGAATGGATGTCCTCCTTCACGGTAATTGGTCCTGAAAATCTCAAACACATCATAACATTTTTTTTTTGTCTGTTTGTTAATTTTATCTTTTAAATTTTGTTTATTTTCCTCCAACCAATAAAGCTCTCTTCAAGCCATTATGTAACTATCATCCATGCCTTGCGGTCCTCAAATATGAATAAATAAATGTATAGAGAAGAAATAGTGATGAGTACTTGTAATTCTGATACTTCAAGTAAATTTTTTGTCTTTGAATATGTAAAAACTATCAGCTAATAATTGAGCACTCCAAAATCCTAGCTCTGCTGACAAGTATTTAATAGGTATTTCAATCTAATTTAATGATAGTCACATGCAATGACTGATACATTTACAATTTTCTCATTCCGCTGCCAACAAAATGGGAAATTCTACTGTAAACCATAACCTTTACAAGGCATACATCCAGTGGCAAAGGCATGTAGACACTTAGAGGACAGAAATAGAAAACATGAGGCAGGGAGATGGATTTCAGAAGGCATGAGGGGAGAAGGACATGAGAAAGGGAGAGCCCAGCCCCACACAGACAAGTGAAAAGAAGCAGAATTTGATGAAACAAGATGTCACAATTGATGGGTCATTACACCCAAGTAAGCAAGGAACACTAGCTGGGGCTCCACCATCTCCCCATGCTTTTGCACTGGCAAGGAACTACCAAATGCATAGTTGCTTCAGTTTCTCACTACAGGGTTTAAGACTCAGTTGTGATTATCTTCACTGTGCAATAATCACAACCATTCACATTTACACCCTTCCGGTTTCTTCCACTCAGATACGCATTTACAACTTAAGGCCAATTGAATTAGATCTTATAATGAGCCTAGACGCTGAATATCAGGATATCGGGCATAAGCTGGCACAAATCAGGTGAAATCCAGTTAGAAGTGTTTACACTTCACAGCACATTAATCCAGTATTTGTCTCACAATTCCACATCGCACCCTTCCTGTTGCTCATTATCACTGACTTCAAGCCTGTATAGAAATCAGGGCCTCAGCATCTACAATGCCACAACAGTGGGACCAGGATATGAGATCAATAAGCGACACTAATTTGCAAATCTCGAGTGTGACAGTTTAATAGTAAAGCTCACCCATTAGTTGTTTTAATGCTCAAATATTTTGTGACCACATACACAATGCCCATATCACACACCCAGTGATCACATAAGATGACCCATTAGGGACTTGAGAATGCAAAGAGTTTCATGTTAATATATGGATAGAACTTGGATGCTGTTGTTCAAAATCATGTCTGGATTTCACAATGAGATGGATAAATAAGGGATCTGCCAGTGATCTAGACATTTAATGAGATGTTTGTTTGTAAGTGAGGGGTATGGATACATGATGAAATGTGAATATGACAGAGGGGTAAGGATTTGAAGGTCCTTAGGCTGTTCAGTGGTTGGGAACAGAGAGGTAATCACTTAAGTAACAGCACTGGAACAGATAGAGCCACTCAAGTGTTAAAGGTAAGGTTTTAAGTGTCGTCACTGTTTTTCAAGATGTATTTTTATCTTATTGTACTATATGAGTGAGGTGATAATTTAACAATATATTTAGCAGACACAATTAATTTACTTGGCAATTAATCAGGCAGTACCTTGGTATGGGTATGATATGCTAATTGTAATTTTCTACATTTTTTAAAGCCCACAAGCTTTGTTTTGACAAACTTAATAAACTCACTGGTGCACACAAATAAATCCTCACCCATGCGCCAACATCTCCATCAATCAGAAGGAAAATCTCAAAATAATGTAGTCAGTGTTAGATAAGAGTTTCAGGTTTTTACACATGAAGTGGGGAATAACCCACAGGGAGCTCACATCAGCCTTCATGCACATAGACTAGTGAGTGGAACTAAATCCTGGCCCACAAACCAACACGCTTTAGCTCCACTGGGACACACAAAAGCAGCAATAACAACCAAATTAACCATGCACATACAGGCGTTGGCGTGTTGAGCTGATATTGGGTAGCTTTGGGTTCACTCAGCAGCCACGGGTCCACTCTGGTCCACTGATCCAGAGGACTACAACAAGTCATCATGTGGCCAGGATTCTGTACTGTGAAATTGGACTAGGGTGTGAAAGTGGAAAATCAAATAAGCATGAGGTTGAAACATGGTATCACACTCTCTCGCCAGTCACAATCCTGCACCTCATCGCTGTCAAAGTTGATAAAGAACTTTGTCCATGTTCAGATTATCTCGGTTTCATCAGGTCAGCCATCAGGTCCCGCATGCTGAGATATCGCTAACATGAGATGTTCAGTTACACACATACATATCAGTGACTATTTTATCAAAAGTACTATGAAAATGCGACAGGGAGGTTTTTTTTTTTTAACCTTTTCTGTTTTATCCCATTGAATCAATATCAAAAGACCTTTGCTAATGATGAGATGGACATCCTCCTTCAGGGGCAATGTAGGAGGTTGTTCAGAGGCTCTCTTTAAAAATTTGTGTAATTTCTACATTTACTTTGACCCATTGCAACAGAGGATCCCTTGGCTATATTCTCTCATTTCTGATTTTTTTCTCCATCCATCTGAAATACTCTTTGACTCTCAACATGCCTCTGCCTTCATGCTGGCAGCTCTTATAGCATCCTATCCACAGAGACCAAACTAACACTGCTTGATCCACTATCAGACACACATACTCACTCCAGAGACCTTTTTGTATCTTTTTTTCCTGTGACAGTCTTCTCTCTTGCTTATAGCACAGAGGGAGGAAATACATCAAAATCAAAATACTGTCCAAAAAAAAGCATAGATGGACGATCATGATTCAAGAAAACACACAGCAGTCGTATTTAGTTCATCCAGCAAAACATACCCTTCCTTAAAAGGACAAAACAACAACGATCAATACACCACAGTATGCAATGTCCCATGATAGCACTGTTACCTTGTTGGCCATGTTGCTTTGGTGGCTTCCAAATGTGGCAACTCCAGTGTTGATACCCTTGACCTCTAGACCCACACACACACACACACAGTGGGTTAAATAAGAAAGCTGCAGAAACAGTCAACATGTGATGGCAAGTGCTGGTCTGCAGCACTCTCACCACACCAGGCCTAGTTATACTCTGCCTGTTTGAGGTACACTGATTACTTATATTACGCACAAACACACAGACACACACAGTACCTTCACTGCAGGGTATGTGTAAACTCACCATGCAGAAGCAGGTCGCTGCATTAAACACAAGCATATGCTAGCAAGGAGTCTTACTATGATCTTGCACAGAGCACTCCACTAGAGTGGGCTTCAGCACGCTACACTTGTCTGTATTCCACTGCATTACATTGGGCAGAACAGGCTAATGCTAGTTCATGCACTGCCACAATGTAAAAAAAAGTGCCAGGCCTTGCTAACGGATGCTAGGTTAAGCTAAGGCAAATCAGGGCCTCCTGTAGTCATTGGTGTGAGAGCCCATTTTCACAGTTCACACCCGACCTGCTAATGGCTGATCATTCTTTCATGCTCTCTGTCGATTGTGCAGGCAGGGGGTGGGCCAGTCATACAGTTCGCTAATGTACCGTACATAGTGAGGATAATCGGCGAGAGCAATAAGCATGCTAATGTTCTGTTGGCCATGAAAACTGAGGTCTGGTAATCTGGAAACACTTTACAGCAGGATCATCTGGTAAATTGGGAAAGCGGTGAGGGGGGGGCTGTGGGGTTGGACTCACTATGGAGATATGACGAAAATGGAAATTATCTCAGGGAAATGTAAGGATTCTCAAAGAAAGCTGATTAAACTGGTCATTTGGAATTCTTGTTTGAGATTCCGCAGAAATGTATTCAGGTGTGCCTGCAATGGGCCTTCCACCCCTCCATGTAGTTGCTGGGTCCAATAACCTCTTGTGCATGTTCATCACATCAGGGAATCCTGTCAACTCTGAAATACTGATACAAGTGAGACCAAACTAGTAAGCCATTTAATTTGATTGACAATTTAATAAAATCATTCATAGGAGATTTATGTATTTAAAGGGATAAGGAGTGAGTTTATGTAAGGGAGGAGGATGCAGAGAATAGGGTTAGATGGGAAAACATGATTCACTGTGGTGACTCCTGAAGGGAGCAGGCAAAAGGAAAAGAGAAAGAAAAGATTGAAATCATGAATTAGAACCAGCACAGTGAGCTTGTAGCCTATCAAACAAAATTCCATGCTCAAAATTCCTGCCTCGTTCGGCCTTTCGGTGCCAAATTTGTACTACCTGTGTCTGCACTGATTTTCTCCAAGTGTTTAGCCCCCCCCCCAGCAAACAAATACTGTAAGTTCAGTTCTATGGAGGACCTCAATGGTCTGAATGTGAACATGTAGAACATGGTTCATCTCTAAACCTCCCTGAGATGCTGCACAAGAGAAGTGGTATAGATGGAATGAAACATTTGACCTGCATGCTACCACACATTCAATGTTACTGCATTAAACCTGAGGTGCCAAAGCTCTCAATGGTTATCCATGTACACAAACCGGGAGACATGGAACTCCATCTCCCATGATTGTAAGAAAGTTGTTCTATTATTTAATAGTTACTAAAAAGATATATTCAAGCCAAACTGAGAGATCAGGAATAAAAAATAAATAGCATCTCTGGCACAGGAACACACAAATATGGCACTGTGGGCCACCTGTAGTGATATTACAATATTTGTAGCGTCAATAGTCAACACAAAGAAATAGATGTGCTGACATTTAACAGCATGTAGTGTGCTGTAACCCCAGATGTTATATCATCAAATGATAGACATAACAGGGCTATGCAGCTCCTTTTCATAGTGAAGTGAAACTGAGAACATATGTATATGCACGTTTACTTTGGAATACAGAATAATACCTGTATACTCATCCAAGCAGCTCATCTATAAGATCACATCCTCTCAATTTAATGGTATTACTTGGTATTAATTTAAGCACATTATTCAGCTCCATCTTAAGCCCAGTCTCTGAGGAAGGTGATCATTCATCATTCTCCCATTCTCTATAAACTTATAGAGAGTGATGAGGTCACAGCCTAGAAGTTAATGCAATGAATGGTTTAAATGTGTGTTGTCTGATGTAGCTATTCTTAGTAAACCTGAGTATGTTATGTGAACGGAGGGTCACATAACAAAATCATATTGAGGAAAAACTTAAACCTGACATATAAAACCCATTTTCAGCAGCCTGCCTTGGGCGTTATATGGGATTGTTAACAGTGAAATCATACTGGACTCCACATATAATTAACATCACAGAAGTGAAACACATTCTCAAATGTTTCCTCGCCTTCACCGTCTTCAGAAATTCAAACTGACAGTAAGTCTGTATCAGTTCAGCCTTTTCTATGTCAGTTAGAAGTTGTCAGGCAGGCTGATGTGAAACATGTTGCGCCTGCTTCCCTCACAGGTTTTTCACAGTGCATTAGGAGAACCTTGTACAATCAGTCTTTGAGATCACACTGCATTTTCTGTGCGACTACACATCTTTACCCTCTGGATGAGCTCATCTCTGCTGCCTTGTCCATCTGGATATCCAAGCTCATCCCAGGAAGTCCAGTTCGGCCAAACATGACAAAGTTCCTCGAGTAGATTGAATTAAAGCATAAGAGGGTGCATTTGGCCACTGCTTTAGACTAAATGCTCTCCAGGCCAAAAAGAGAGTGATAGAATGACAAGGAAGCAGAATTAATGTTCTTAATTGGGCCTTTCGTTACAGTTGAGAATGATAGTCCACTCATAGTCAGTTGTAGCTCCAGGGCCACTGCCATGTGCTGTTGATGACGTGTGTCCTGTACATGTCTGATCTCATACAGTTGCTGGCCTCTTCTTACATGGTTTTGCCTCATAAAACACTGAACCATGGAAGGAGGAGAAGCTTTAAGATGCCCCTTCAAACAAGACATGAAGCTGCAGACCCTAAACAAATTGTTCTAACTGAAAGTAGTTCTCTTACCAAACAGGTGAGCATTTATATCCATTCCCTGCTTGTTGAAGGTAATCCACCCCCATTGATTCAGCAAGTCCTTTTGGCTACCTTGGGGAACTTTGCTCTCATTATGTGTGAAGACTACACTGGAGACAAATGATACTTTCTAAAAATGAAACACAAGGATTGTACAAATCTATGGAAGTGCATTTAAAACCATTGTAAATTCAAATATCAGAACCATTCAAACCCATTCAAAATCCACAGAACATTGTTTGAATCCTATGCATATAAGGGCTGAAATGACTAAATAGACTGATTTCCCTGTGGTGATCCATGCTGGTGCAGGAAACCACTTGGTTGGTTCTTCTTTGGACCATTCCACTGATTTTCATAAAAATCACTCCCGTTTATTTGGAGATACTCTCCCAGATGACAGATGCATATCGTTGTATTGCATTGTATTGAGTTTCATTTTACACTCTGACATTTCAGCTTCACTGGCTCATTTTTTCTCATTACTTTATGCATTATCCAATAATTACATAAACTATTCTTTTTACTATTTGTACAATTACACTTTTTCACGGAACTCTGTGTCCATATTGTGTGACAACACATGTAATATTTTTTCTTAATATTGTACCGTGCTTTATATGTTTGCCAGTGTTAGACTTTTTTAGATTTTATTATGTTCATCCGTAGGTGGAGATTTTTAGGAATGTGTGGTTGGAATTTTCTTGCATGCAATACTGCAAAAATGATAAGGGCTGGAAGTCTTTGACACTTTTATGTTGGGGAAAGGGGCAGACAAGTTTTGGGGAAGGGACCTCACCCCCCCCCTCCACACACACACACACACACACACACACACACACACACACACACACACACACACACAAACACCTCTGATTGTGTGCATTAATTACACTGTGTGAGATCACCACGGATTTAGACTGCATCTGTTCCTCAGTAGATTACTTCCAACTACACACTGATTCTCTATCCTGTTTGATGTGTAGTTAATAACAAATCAACAGTAACTGTATAAGATACTTTTCTTTTTTAATTGAAAAATCACAAGAAAAGGAGATGATTTTAAAACCACTATCACATCATCAAATTATCCTGACCTTTTATACCTGTGAACTAGCACATCACCAGCAGGGGTCAGTAGTGCACTGCTATCTGGATTACTTCCATCACTTTTGTGCTCCATTCCTACCTATCTGTGATTGGCATTACATGCTCTTATGATATTTGCTTATGCTACAAACATTTAAATAAGATGTGCATCGCTAAAAGTCAATTGAAACATGAAAAATACATAGGATATATGCTGAAAGATAATTATTCTTATGCTTTCAGTGCCCCGTTAGATTGTCGACATGGTTAATCAACCCCCAGAAAACAATGGTATGGCAAGCCCTTATTTTTAATAAGTAAACAAGTGACTCCACAATGCGCTAATGTAGCTAGGCATTAATTTACGATAGTTCAATTTAATTACCATTTATAAAATTTCAACCAAGGCTACCACTGTCATTGTCTCCAATCCCTAAATTCACATCATTCGTATTGAGACGCTATTAATGCACACATCCTAGTACTTTCTCTATCTTGGCATGAGGTAATTGGTAATTGTTTATGTTTTTTTTTAAGTTAGTTGCAATTTAAAATAATGATGCATGTATTCAGATTAGGTAATGATTGCAGACTTTGAAACAATCAACAATTCTTGGGTAAATAAAGGCCATGGGAAACTACAGGGGACACAAGTCTGTTTACTGATATTCCATGTTCCTTGGCTTCAATGACCAGAGGGACGTAGTGGCAGAGTAGTGTCCAACGCAGAGAGAGACTGACACACTTTCTCTCTGTTTTTTACCCTCAGGGAGAGAGCTAATTAAGGAGGGACTCCGGTTTTATTTACTGTCAGCTTCTGGCCCCTGGGTGTGTGTTGGTGTGTGTGTGTGCAAGTGGGGCTGATTCTGCCCTATCTGAGGCCGTTCTCAGTCACACCAGTTTACTTGGGCCTTGCCATTTTGCCCACATTCAGCCAGCAGCAAGATGATGGGATAATGCTGACTGTTATCCATTAACTAGAACTTCTCTTCATAGGAAGCATTGCAGGGAGGTGCTGAGCATGGCAGGCAAGCACTGTAGGGAGAAAAGTAATTACTATGCCCTCAATATGATATAGATATCAAAGCTGTGATCTGAAGATTCATTTCGCACTCTAATGAGGAATTCGAATAGAACAGATAATTGGATAAGGCCACTGCTTAACTTTCTTTAAATATAAAGACCATGATATTGATGACACCTTTAAATATGCAAGCTCTGACTGCTTTCAAACACTGACGATTCACATACTTTTCTTGATGAAGCATGTGCATTAGTTTATTGGGATAATATATTTGTATTTATATATATATATGTGTGTGTGTATACAGCTCTTCATTGTTGTCATCGTGAAAGTTCCGGCGCTTCTCGCTTTTCCAAGATTTGACCTTGTCTAGTGTTATCACAAAAAGCATCTCCTTCCTTTCTCCATTTTCATCAAGTGGCAGCATAATAATAGTTATTTCTCCTCATTTTGATGTCATATTCTTGACATGTTCTGCTACTGTCTTAAAATTATCTTAAATGTGTAGCAGTTTCTCATAAACCTCTTTTATCTATGTTGATTGTGGATGGTGTGGATGGTCATTTGTAGTTAAGCTGACAGTGGACATCCGCTGATGTTGATCAAACAGAACCTGCAGTCCCCTGCTGGCCCCAAGCTGATTCAAACAGTACCTCAGCAGGATCCCCTTTACAGGGTTCCACTACAGCTCCATTTATTGGTGACAGCGCTGCTGCAGAGGTGACACACCACAGTGACAGGGGCAGCCCCCCTTCCTCCCTCTCCACCACCATCCGCTCACCCAGCAGTGGCACCCCAGTGAGCCCTGTTCCTCACCTACATCAGTCAATAAACTGCAGGCAGCCGTGCACATGCGCATGCACACACACAAACAGACATACACACACACACGCAAACACACATACACACACAAAATCATCGACAAACTGAAAACTGTGAGGGGAACAACAGGACAGAGAGGGAAAGTAAGTGGAGGAAAGTGAGTGATAGATGGATGGAAGAGAGTGTCGCACTAGTGTCTGCGCAGCAAGCGGAGCAAGGAGGACTCTCATTATGTGCTGTTGTGTCTGACAGCAACGATGTTGTAGCTGTTATAGGGAGTTGATGACCCAAGTGACCCGGAAAGCAAGGCGTGGTCGACACAGCTGTGGTCACCGTGGTGATCTCACACAGTGTAATTAATGCACACAATCAGAGGTGTGTGTGTGTCTGTGCGTGTGTGTGTGTGCGTGTGTGGGTGTGTGTGTGTGTGTGTCTGTACATGCAGGGGTTTGCCGGCTTATTACAACTAAACAGTGAGTTACAATCTGACAACAGAGAGCTCTGGGTAATTTCCCATCATGCCTCATCAGGAACAGTGGGGAGCCAAGAGCCTCACCACATCAGCTCACACTCGGACCTGGGTAGAAAATTACCATCATTAAACAGCAGTGTGTGAGGGAGAGAAAGAGGGAGCCAAAAAAGAGGGCCTTTGATAGACAATGGGACAGTCTGAGACAGCATGGAAGACACTTCTGAAAGAAAGATCTTGATGAAAGGGAGATTGGCTTCGTCATGTTTGAGACAACATGGAGCTCTCAATATTCGTATTCTCAATACACAGACAATTCCACATGGGCAAACAGCAAAATGACAATCAGAGATGTCACAATGTTCTTCCTTTCTTTACCAACCTGCCTTGTTAGCAAGTGGGTGTGATTATATTGGATGGAACGGTGACTCTCCATCGATCTGGTCAGCCCACCGAGGGCTAATGTAATCACTGCCCTTTGCCCCTTTGAGCAGAGAGGCACGTGGTGAAGAGGGAGATAAGCAGCGAGAAAGATAGGAGAACAGGTTTCCTCATGTTCAACGTGTATGTACAGTAAATACGATGGTGAATCTGTCTGCGCTCCAGATAAAGAGAAAAATATAAGGAAACGCTCCATTTTTTTTCACTCCCTTTGAGGTTACACAGAGTGAAAGCACTGCTTGGAGCAAAGGGGTCTCCTGTAGGTCAAATTTCAATATTATGTTTCTAAGGGATATCCAACATGATAGATAAAGGCTCTTCAGGGAAGCTCTAAGCAAAGGCCTAGTCTTTTTCATCACATCTCACTTTGATTCAACAAAAGAGCATTGCAAATGTACGAGCAGAATATATGAACATATATCAAAATTGTATTTTTATACTTAAAGACATTTCTGTAAAGTCAAAACCTTACTGTGAGCTAAGACATGTTCTTGTTATTCTTGGTAAGGCACAATGCTACTTGACAAGCTTAAGTTCCACAGCCCCATGGCTGTCTTGACAGCTCTACTAGGCCCATGGCACTTCTTAACTCCTTCTGTCTTCATTCCTTTTTTTCATTCCAATGCTGAAAGTGTTTAACCTCCTTTCCTCCACCATTACCTTCAGTGTCCCTGCACATATGTCTCTAGCTTGCAGTGACTCACCTTGACTCCTCTTCCTTTTCTGTATTTCCATTTGTACTGCAATGTTATATGCATTTCCCTTGAATCTCCTATAGTATTTTTTGTAAAACTTACAAAAATGTCAGTGTGCTCTCTTGGCTTCTCTGCTGGCTAGAGATTACAGAAAGGGAGAAATAAAAAGACAGAGAACCCAGGAGGAGATATTGACATTTGTGTATCAGAGTATACGTTTTGTTGAGGAGTGAATCCAGATTTCACTATATCCCAAGCTCTATAACAAATACAGTATATTTATTAAAGGCGCAGATGCACACACACACATACACACACACACACACACACACACACACACACGCATTTCCATATAAAGGCCTACACAGATGCGCTCTTGGTGTAGAGAAGAGAGAGACTCTTTGCATGGATGACCCAGTTGGGCTTGTGCCAGTTCTGGAGGAGCCCGGAGCCAAAGCTTAGACCTGGAGACACACACACACACACACACACACACACACACACACACACACACACACACACACACACACACACACACACACACACACACACATGCCATCTGGTCCCGTGCCTTTTAATAACTGCAACAAGGCACAAGATGTAGGCAGCATGGTGCATGGTTTCCCATCAGCCTGGCAGCAAGAGAGCAGTAAGTAACAATAGCAACAATAGCCCTGAGAACAGTAAATATACAAAGCACTACAGGTGTAGATGGAAATACAAGGCAGTGGATGAGACCCTTGTTGGCAGAAAATCCCGACAATGGCTTAATGAGTATTAATGTTTTAATACTCAGGATATTCCAGGATATTCAAAAACTTCCAGCTACACTTTCTCATCAAACCCTACATAATTCTTCTCTTTTTTTATTTTCCTTCTCTTTCCTGGTTCTCTGTCTTTCCCCCCTGCTGTGTACAGGAGTCAGTCTGACTTTTGATCCTGACATCTGCGTCTTGCAGGAATGTCTGTGTGC
The DNA here is from genome assembly GCF_037954325.1 of Fistularia commersonii. Taxonomy (NCBI): domain Eukaryota; kingdom Metazoa; phylum Chordata; class Actinopteri; order Syngnathiformes; family Fistulariidae; genus Fistularia; species Fistularia commersonii. The sequence goes on along the minus strand of NC_141310.1, from coordinate 5,762,123 downwards.
TCCCTCTGCCCTCTGATGTAGCTCCAGGAACTAATGGAATGTGAAAGAGACAGACGGGCTTCTCATCTGAAAAACACTGCCCTCTCCCCGTACACGTGTGGTATCTGTGTCTATTCATATTTGTGTGTACGTGTGTGTGTGTGTGTGTGAGACACTCTTACCGCCATATATATCTGCTGCCTGCTTCAATCCCTGCTTTTCCATAGCATCACCAAAATAAATTGAAAAGAAAAAGGGTGGAACACAATGAGAAACTGATGATAAGTTGAGGACCTCAATTTACGCTTTTAGACATGGCAATATTGAGTACTGTTTTAGATTGGCTAACCTTTGAGATGTAGTGTATGGGTTAATCGCACAACTCTTTTGCTCTTTCTCCCTCTTTCACTCCCTCTCTTTCTGCAGGGAGAGTCTGAAGGTCTAAAAGGGTGTTTACAATTCACTAATCTGACTTCAAAACCAGCTTAACTCTGGGAGACATCAAAGGTACGCGCGTGATGGCCCCACTGATCCCAGTAAGGGGGGGATGTATGATAGACTGGAAACATATCGAGAAGGGGTGGGGGAGACTGGAAGGAACATGAGGAAAGTAAATATTTCTGAGATCTTGTGATGAGTGTCTCACTTGATCTAAAAATCCAACTGTTCCGAACATATGATGAAGAGGAGAAACTAAAAATGCTAAATTGATCAATTAAATTCTTTTGAACCTGGGTAAAAAAAACAAACAAAAAAAAACAAAAAACAATACAATTGCACAATTGTTTGTTATTGAGATTTTTTTGTGGCTATGAATTGTTTCTACCTCAGTAACACATGTCCACCTCGTTTTATCGTATTTTATTAAAATTCCCGTAATGAAGAGACAGTAAATGTATCAGCTCTCTGTTTTTCATAAACATATTCATTAAGAACTGACAGCAGAATTTTCAGCTGGATTTCCAGGAAGTGGACAGGGAAGTCTTTGTCTTGGTGAGGCTAATGATGAAGAGCTCATTTAAACAAGACTTGCATGAATATCCGGACAGGACGAAACGCCGGCAAGGTAAAATTAGCCAGTAATAAATGAACATAGTAGAAATACATCTGGCATTAATTGTCATCCAGAGGTCACGGTTCATTGAATTACCATTAAAGAGTTTGATAAAATATATTTTGTGCTCAGTGAGGTATGCTGGCTTTGTGGAATAAAATGTATAAATAACTGTAATAATTACAGCTGTGTTTCTAAGACTTATTAATATCAGATGAAGAGGAGAAGCCTATTCTGCAGGGACATTATCAGGAGACTCACAATATTAACAGATGTATTTTTTCCTCCTTTTTGAACATGTGGAAATAATGCAAATTATAATAAACTGTTGAGTAATGAATGGCCAGGCCAAAAATGAGGACAATGTGATTTAATAGAGATGAAATGATGACAGTCCTATCAGTTATACGGATGCGTGCTGAATACATTTTGAATACAAGTTCTTTTGTGATTTCAAGTTTGTCCCACATTTCCATTGAGCTATCAGGGACAGACATGTGAGACTGCCTCAAGCAAACATCTGCTCACACATGTACGCTTGTGTATAAACATACACAGACTGACATACATGCCCACACTGGACCCGTTGAATCCAAAGCGCTTAAACAAAACAATGCCAATGAAGAAAAAAAGAACACAAAGGAGAATGTATGGTAGGTGACGATTCGTGTGATTCTGGGAGGAAGCGAAGAAGAGAAAGAAGCAATGTATGTGCATGTATGTGTGTGTGTGTGTGTGTGTGTGTGTGTGTGTGTGTGTGTGTGTGTGTAATAGAGAGGCAAGGCAACATGAGACAGAGAGACTCGGGTGGACAGACACTGATTCCCCCAGGTGCATGTTGGGTAAGTCTTCAATAATCTGGAGTGACAAGGAACAGAAGGAGCCGATTTCTCCTCATGTCATATCCTCTTTCTCTTCTCGCTTCTTGCTTCTTGTCAACAGGACTTTAAACTGGTGTTTGTTAAATTGGATGTCAGGGTCAACAGAGGACTTTGTTACAGCAAGCGCTTGTCTGTCTGCGTGCATGTGTTGAAGCGCGTGTGTGCATATAAAGTCAATGTAGATTTCAATGCTGATAATAAAAAGTGGTAACATTGTCTTGTAGCATAACAGGCGCGTTGATCGGAAAATAATATTGTGCTAAAACAAACGCTAATTTGAGAAATTCCCCTACTAGATTTGAATGTTTACTGTTTCAACGTGACTATGACTTGAGACACATTTCAAACCCACGTAACTTTCTATTACACCAATTTAGTTTTGTCACAGCCAGAGCAGAATTCCCTCTGTTTCAGATGAAAAAGCCCCAGAGTCCACCATTCAACTCTATCTGTCCAACTGGTCTTTCCTGTCTTTCTAGGAATCCCTAGATGAGTAGGAAGCCCCTGGACATTTCTGATTATCACTCACCCCTAACCACACACTATAAATGAGGAAATAAAACGATAGAGGAAGAACACACACAGCCAAACAGGCCCCCTGGGCCTGTAAGTGATTAAATTAAATTCCCAATTACTTTTTCAAAAATATACAAGAGGTGAATGTGTATGTTTGTTTGGATGGGTGTGGATTATTTGCCAAGCAGCTTTTTAAGTATAAATAATAAAGGTCACGCCCCCCCCATCTGAACTAATGTATGTGGATTTGTTCTGGTTAGCGGGTGTGATTCTGTTTTGACTTACTGTTACAAGCAAAGAGGCAGGTCACCTTCGTTTGTAAAATATGAAATATTAAAAACAGAGAATCAAAGTGTGACCATTACAAAGAAAAAAAAATAGATCCAACATTTCTTCAGTACTGACAATTTGATTGGATCATTGTAACAGATATATCTAGGAAAAAGACATAGGTGAATAGTTATTCTGACTCATCATCAACAGGCATACCGTACAAATAATACAGCAGAGAGACAAACTCACCTGCTTTTGTGCTCACCTTCAGTTACAATTCACGATTGTCAGCGCCCACGATCAAACAGTAAATTTGTCTTTGTGCATCTACCTTACTAGATACCATAATAAGATGCGAACAGCTTAATTCTGAACTTAATGTTAAACTCCACCAATTACATTTTACTGACAGTCATGTTGCACTAATGTTCTACTTTGAAATTTTGTTCATGAAAGATGTATATATTTGTTTATTCTCAAAACATGTGTACTTTTGCTGTGACAATTGTCAGAATCTTTCGGAAAAGACATGCTTATGATGCTGTTTTTACCTACCTACCATATGTAGATGCACGACAGTCACAAACACACACCAGATGCCCGATCCCCCTCAACTCATACATTATGTTCCATGTGGCAACAGGTCAAAACAGGTCCCACCTGAACAGGGCATTTCTGGTTCACAGGTGAGACCCCTTTTTTCCTCATTTTCCTCCTTTTCTTTATAGTGTGGTCCTGTATTTATGACAGAAAATGAGAGCAGATCATCATGTGCTGTGTTATATCTGCAGGCCAGATGGGATTCAGTGCAGATCACAGTCAGTGGATGACCCATCTGATGTAATCAAAATACAGTCAGAGATGTCTATTCCTGTCATTGCCATGACCAGAGAACTGAACACATGTGCACAAGAACAACTTCATATTGATATTAATTGTTCATGAGTTTAACATTGGTTCTGTGGCAAACTAAACAAGGTTCTAGCAACTGGATGCTGCCCTTGGTACCCCTCATCGCCGCATGGCTCTAGGTGGCAGTATTGTCATACCAACCTCTCTGAGCAACCTCTCTGCGCTCCCATCCTTCACAGCACATCTCACACCTTTAATCACAAACCACAGCTTGAAGCTCATCATCTTCCTCCTTTAATGCAAGACATGTTTTCAAGTTCCACACAAAATATTTCATGCCCCAGAAATAACTTTTTTCTTGGCATTTGACTGCATGAAAGCTTTTTTATTTTATTTTTTGAGATATGATCAAATATTTACACCAAACCAACAATATTTAATCTTTTACAATATAGCAATCTATTACAATCAATTTTAAATTGAAAATTATTGTATTATATAGAACATCAATTCCTGTATTATGTAAGGGAAAGGGGAATAATATTCTAAGTAATCATTGCACAGTGAACAAAACAAGGATGAAGTCAATACAACGCTGACAAATCCTATACATAGCATCAAAAATAGAAATATTTTGTCTAGATATAGTGCCTGTGCGTCTCAGTGTTTTTACTTTTAGCCTTGGTGGAAGCTTTGCGTGCAGAGCGGCACTTGTTCTGATGCTGAGTGAGCTGGTGAGGGAGGTAATAACAGCCACATGATGTGTACTGTACAAGTGAGTAACACACAATTAGAATCCTTGTATCCTGGCGATGAGAGAAGTGCAGTGTGGGCTCTTCCCTGTTTTGACTTAACCATCTTTGAATATGATGGATCTGTACAGATTTACGACAACAATACATCGAGAAAAACATCATCCACATGCCTTCAATCCATTTTTCACACTTAACGGTCAACACTTACTCTAGAAGTTTGTATTACTATAATATTCTGAATAATAGTATGCCATTTTATTTCCAAAAGATCATTCCCTATTCTTAAAGGACATGGCTGACAGTTGGTGTCAAGAAAGTATGCTCTGCTCATAATCTTAAATATTGTATTTGATGTATTTATATACTCAGACGTCACCATGTCATTGTACCCTTGCTTTCCCGTTCCTTCTTAGCAGTGGGTGCACCTGGAGTCCACAGTAGAAAGCTAGTCTGACAGCTAGCACTGCATTATGTCACAGTGTGCACTGATTGTCTTATCTGTCCATTTATCACAGTTGAATTGGAACCAGCCTTCCCTGAAACCTGCTTTCAGACTTCATTCGGGTGACTTGGGATGCATGATGCTGCATTTCTGGGGCTTTCAGAAAAGGGGTTCCATGACAGATGAATCCAAGATTATTTTAGCGCACACAACTCTGTGTGGATCATAATTGTATTTCACTGGCCAGGGATGAAAATGGCAATTAGTCTTCCACTTTACCTAAAAGCATGATCTCCTGTTCACATGCTGCTCCAGCAAACTGACATTAACCTAATGTCTGACAAGTGTAGGTTGCTCCTGTTTTACATACCCCCAAATACAATCTTGCATGATAGTAAAACTTTAAAAAATGCATTAGTGTGCAAGAAGTCACTTGCTCCACGAGGCTGTCCACACAAGCTGTTTGCACACAAACCAGCACTGATGTCTTCTGTCAGCCCTCATTTTGGTAAACACTGACGTCCATGTGAGGAAACGGAGTGACAGGTGCATGATTGAGGTACTTAAAAGCAGACACTCTCCTCCTCTTTCCTGATCTCCCAGGGTTGCTGTGATTTTTCTCATACACTTAGATCCTGATGTTATATGCATCACAGCCCTTACATCCTCTCGAACAGTTTTGGCCTCTTTTAATTTATGTGAAGCAGCTTTTGCAAGTTCTACTGTTAATTAAAAGATTGTTTGACCCAATCCTGATTATATAATTTGCAAATGCAGATTTTTCTGTCTATTCATTATAAAATAACAGTATCTCAGGGATCTAGGATAGACTTGATTGAATCTGTCAGGTGACTCCTGGCATCATATGGACTTTGCGATCTTTTCAAAGAGTTTTGCTTTATGAGCAGGCCCGCTTAAAGGAGATCTGTAAAAGATAAACATTAAATATGCATCCAGATCTTCTGCTTGGGCGAGTGGACTGAATTTGTATGAATGGCTAATGTGTTGCTGTGACGGCAAGCAACTAGATTGATCACTCATTACGATATCTGCTCCATTGGACATTAACAACCGTGATGAGTCTAACTGTGTTCCCTTTCATACACCAGGGTTAAATTGGGAGTGAAGAAGTGGAGTGCGCTTGTGTGCGTATGGAGACGTTGGAGGAACAGGGGTTGTATGATTCAAAGATGGTCAGCTGTCGGCTGCAGCAAAGTGAAAACTGGGATGGCTGTGTAGGTGAGAGGGTTCAGGTGCCTTGAATACATAAGCTGTACAGTTCATTTCTATAGTTTCTTGGCAGGAATACTATCATCTGTATTTATCACACCCACTGACCACATTAGGTCACAAAGCTACAGATAAAAGAACAACCATTGGCTCAAATGGCTTTTGAAAGACAGTCTTCTTCCTTCAGGTGCCTCTGCGCCCGTAGCCTTCCTGAGGCTCTCTCTCCTGGTGCCCTGGTCACAACTGATATAGCAATACGAAAGAACAACACATGTAAACTTAGGGCAAGTCAAGAGGCTTTCCACACCTACTGCCGCAGGGCTGTTGTCAAGAGAACAAAATTTAATAAACCTGTCTGTGACACCTGCACTGACTCTTTCACACACATTATCCTTCCCCCTGTCTCCGTCGTGTCTATATCTTTCTCTTTAACACACACACACACACACACACACACACACACACACACACACACACACACACACACACACACCTGAAGTTAAGTGAAGGATTTACTTGTATTACATACAGTACATTGAACCTGCCAATCATCCAACAGTGCAGCTGTCTACATTCCTTTAGAAATTAACCATGCAACTCAAATACTCTCAGACATGCTGTTCAGAGTGGTGGGGGCAAATATCATGACAAGCTGTTCTTTAAGTTGTGTGTCACAGTCCATCAAATTGTTTTGAATTAGCATAGATTAAGTAACTAATGATTGGAGGAAATAATTCATTTATTTGCTCAATGATTCATTCATTGCACGGATGAACAAAGAGGTTTTTTTTGTCCTATGACGCAAATATTTTGAGATTAAACACTTTATATGGTTAAAAGCACAAATGTTGATAACTACTCAAAATCCTATGCAAAATTTCAGAATAAATATCCAAGTTCAGAAATATTTTTCAGATTATCTTTAACAGATCGTTGTGAAGACGTTTTCTTTGAGCCAATGCAATGTCATTCCTCTTGGATTTGCTGGATTTGAATAACCTTCTCTTAGGTGGCAGGGAGATGCTCTGGTATTTTTAAGAAGTTTACGATGCTGGTATTGACAGAAAGACCGGTTACTCCACTGTACTCTCTCTGTATTTTGTCCACAGAGAACTCATATGGGGTGGGGGGACCCCTATTCATGGCCTCCAAAATGGGAAAGCATCCTCCAGGGGAGAGGGGTGACACAGTCTCTGCCAAGGCAATGGGGAAGTCCTTCTGCTGATAATGGCAGTCGACGGGGGGAACAACCTCAGCAGGCACCAGGCCAGACAACTTTCAATCAAAGTACCTCTTCTCTTCTTCCACTTTTTGTCGTGTGTGCCCTCCTCTCTTCATGCGTTTCTTGCCTCTATCTCCGATGCTCAGCTTCACAGTGTGCACACTCCAGAAAAATCTCCAGCCTGGAGATTCTTGCAGTGAACATAATGGGCATGATGCTCCAACAAGGATTGGTCAGGGCACAGATGAAGACAAACATCAATTACTGATATGTAGTTGTGATACAGCACTTCAGTGGGTCAACTAAATGCATATTAGTGGGACAAAAGCTAATCAAAAGCAAAACCCAAGCACTGGAACATTTGGTCCAACTCATTTTCCTTTCGTCCTTCAGTGATTTAGATAGAAAATAACTACTAGTAACTGTCAATCTATTTTCTTAATTAGTAATTTCCAGTATGATAATTACATGACTGGGAAATGGCATGAAACAAATTGTTGTGAGAATAAAGTAAATTCCCCTCCCAATTTGTTTAATTTGTTACTATAACTCCAATTCAAAACAGGTTTGCAACAACAACAAAAAAATAAAAATCAAGCAGCATGATGAAAAGAATAATTTATCAGGAGGCTTTGTCACCAAAAAAACATTGCTTCCTAGATGCACCTGGAGACTGAGTTTGAGAAATACATCAAATATGATTTAATTAATCTGTTGGTCTGTCAAATAGTACTGTGACAAAAACTGCCTCTAGTGAATTACATGCACTGCTTTTCTCAGGCAAGTTATGAATGCCACAAAACATCATGATAGAAAATCAGCGGAAAATTACATTGAGGTGGGGAATTATAGATTCGAGGCAAATTGAATCCATTGTCCAAGCCTATTAGACAAAGTGTCTAATAGGCTAAATGCATGTGATCTTAAATATAGTTTCATGCCACAATATGGACATTACCCTAGGAAACAAGGGTAACATTTGAAAAATAGCACGATAAATGATACATTTTTCCCCCAGTAGTGTTTGAGTGATAAAACAGGGAGGAAACACTTTCTTGACCAAACTAGAAGTGTTACCACAGCCCTGTAAACGTGGCCGAGGTAACGCCATGCTTTTGCTTTAAGCAGTCCATTAATGAGACATCATTCCATCAGGGATGGTCTGTTATGACAACAACCAGAGGCATTTTGGAAAGTTTGTTTGTTTGTGTGCCTGCACTTGTATTTGTAGTGTGGCCTACAGCACACAATTTATGAAATTGGTCTATATTATTTTTTTGTCTCGTATTAAGATCAAATGACATCTTCCATGGTGGAAATTATCAAAAACCTCGCTTCTAAGAGATGGAAGCAAAGATAATTTTCATTGTATGTTTTAGTTCCATAAAAATATGTTTAACTACTACCAAAATTTCTTTGTATCAATTAGTCTTTACGAAGTTGGGCCACTTTAATTTTAATTTTTAAAAGCTCCCACTCAATTCTGCAAAACTAGGGGAGGTAATGCAAAGACGTTTATCCAGGATTGTCTTGAATACTATTAATTGTGATATAGTTAAGTTCAGTTTGTTTACCAGGAACTGATTAAGTTACTGGTAGAGAAATGTATATATGGGGGGCACGTGATGGGGGGGGCATTGAACAACATGGCGCCCTCTGTGGCAGACGTGTATGCTCGCTTCGCAGTCGCATGCCATTTTTTTTTTCCTACAATCATATCTATAACAATTGTAATCATATTTATAACAATGTTTACACTCTCCTACCAACACATATCCCAATGCACAGCAGACAGTTTTACTGTACAGGGAAACTCGGTTCAACACTGCACATGTGACAATAAACGCTTTGAATCTTTGAATCTTAAATTGTATAAAGAAAAACTAAATGAAGAGAATTCTTTTTAGATATCATTTTGTATGATGTCTAAACAGCACTGAAAATGCTGATGATTGAATGTTGTTGGAGTTAAGCGCACCATTACCTGTATCTTCATATGCAGCAGCCTCTTTGCTCTTGAACTCGTCTTATCCATTGAAAACATGCCATGATGGAGATTCCTCCTCCCTTTAACTAGTAGCTGTCATCATCACGGAAGTCAAAAGCTCATGGCAAAACTAAATTGTCTGTGTGATAACTTGTACTTTTGACTTTTTTCATTAACGTAGCAATTACCTTAACCACGCTGGTATTCCCTTGTCCACGAATGGTAATCTCAATTCCTACACTGGAATAACTCACTTTGTTCTATTCTCTGTCCTAGATAGGAGTCCTTATACATATATAATACTTTTGGAACCTTAACACATTATGCCATGTGTCACAGATGTACGAGTCATCTTTAGACATGGTTTGAATAGTATTCAGGGCTGAAAGATTTTGACTCTCTTATTACGTGTCTGAACAACAATATGTTTGATCAATCTGAGAATCTGGCTGAAATCCAGGTACCTTTTGATCACTGAGAATAATTCTGGGTCCAGTGATACCAAAATCTTCTTTGAAGCTTAGCTGCACAGCAGCAGCAAATAAATGAAATGCATATTATTCAACTACTTCAATGTTTTGATTGTGAACTTTCGTTCACCTACATGATTGGTTATTGGCACACTATTGATTTCTTTTATCATCAAAATAGTTTTCATTGATTTAATTTTTAGTAATATCTGTAAATATCAATTTCATTTGTGAATAACTGCACTGTTTATCACTGTCTAAATTGCAGCCCATCCCCTGATTTTTAATGCAGGCTTTTTACATTCCCGAGTCAACCCATATGCGTGTGTGTGACTTAACCAGCTGTATGTATAGCAAGTATTTGCGTGTCTAAGAGTGGTATGGTATAAAAAGAAGCCCCAAGACTCATTAAATATATAACAGCCCATCTTGCAGATTTTACGATTGGAAACATTGTGTCTCACACACACACAGAAACACACACCAATGCAACCCAAAACCCTTTTTGTCTTTTTTTGTTTTCTTCACATCGGTGCTGGAAAAATACATACCTTGATGAACAGTTTATATTGATATAGTCAAAGGGTTTTGGGAAAATAAAGATGTTAATAATTCAATTTTTTTTCCATATTTCAACTTTGATAAATTGATTTCCCCTCAGTTTTGGAGACTGCTATGATAAGAATTAGGTCTTATTGACAGAACCTACCATTTTTATGAGTACACATTTAGTATATAAAATTATGACATACAGAAGAAGAGTTTGATGGGGGACGGCCCCTTAGCAGTTGGAAAAGGGAGAAGAGGAAGATACAGATAAGTTCATTAAGTTTTAAATAACGTTATCAATATCATAATTACAAATACCTCCATAGAGCATGACAATATCTCATATAGGTCAACAACACTCCTTTAGATTTCCTTTGCTCAAATTGTAACCTTTATTTCCAATGCCCAAGCATTGTGCTCTGTGACTCCTGTGCTTCATCACATCTCTTACTACAGTTCAGTGACTCCAGAAATCTCTCACAGTACTTCAGCTGACATCACCAAGAACTCATTTTATCAGTCTGGCAAAGTATCCGGCAGCTACAGAATGAACACAGCATTCTCTCTTACACAATGGGTTCCCAAATACACCCAACACTTATAATGACCAAGTCTCTCCATCCATGGATGTGGTTGATGTTTTGCTTGCACTGTTGCTGATATTGCCCCCCTCTCCTGCTTCCTCTTTTCAAGTTCAGCCATTTGAAAAAGTGAAAACAGCAACAAAAACACAAACAAAAACCTCCCCCAAGCTCAGGCACGCAGAGCCAAACCTGATGTTCTAATTAGTTTTAAAAGTAATTGCTCGAAATGATTAGTTGAGTTGGGCCACTTTCCCCTGTTACCTCTGAATTGGAAATATAATTGTGGCGGACAGTAATTGGCTAGCCATAGACTGTTGGTTATTGTAGTCTTTTGTGGCAGGTTGCATCATTACCAAAGCTTGGGTGCGGTTCAGCTTTTGAACTACAGTGAGTGAAGAGGAACACAAACACACACGCACGCAATGCTCTGCTTCTCCTTGCCAGCTCTCCATCACAACTCGGGTCCATTCCCCCGCTCCAAGGATCTAAGTTGTTTTGCATCCAGACCGCTCTATTTTTCCTTTCTTTTCCTCTTCCTTTCTTTATTCTTGCCCTCCTCTGTCTACCTTTGGGGCAAATGAATAGCTGGACAGGAGAAAGACGCCCTGAATCTCTAGCCTAGAAAGGAGACCGGTGTGCTGCTCTCTGGATCGCGCCATTCGACTCTTATGACTGATTAGAACCTTCCTCCTCAAGTCCGACATCCCAGAATTCTAGACAATGTTATTTAGAAAAAAAAGCCATCTTTGAGCTTTAGCGACCACTTTATACCGGCAGAAAAGGGGGTTGACAGAGAGAATGATGGGAATGAAAAAGCCATGGAAAAGACACAGGTGGATAAAAATCACTCTCTTCATGTCTATGGGCTTAGTAAATATTCAAAATGCAACATGGCAGACAAGAGCGCATGGAGATAAAGTTGAGAAGATACTCAAACTGTGTTTCATAGTATATTTACACTTATTTCCTCCAATTACGCTCTTACATATCTACACATGCACCTACTGTGTTTCATTGTGTATGCTCTCTCCATTATTGCCTGGATCACCCAGTGTCTGTTTATGTTTGTTGTGCAGTTTCCTTTGCTAAATTGTCTGGAAGCCGAACAGCCCTCATCAGTAAACCAGGCAGAAAGGACTGCGTATCCCGCTACAGGATCCAGGACATGCCAGGGGGACCACACACACACACACACACATACACACGCATACGCACACGCACATGCACATGCAATCTTATTGTCTGACTAATCTCAACCATAAACATACACACACTAAATGTCAGAAAGTGGGACAGTCAGATTTTCACTTGATTCTGTCAAGCAGCTGTTAGACTTAAGATAATAACTGACTAAATAAACATTCATCTGCAACTATCCCATTATATAGGTACAAGTTCTGGATACAAGATTTGTTCAGGAAATTGAGTGACTTGTAATGGTGACAAGCACTTTTTCAAAACAGACCCAAATAGCTGATGTAAACCTTCACCATCAGCGATCCCTAACAAAACAGAAAACACTCTAGAGTGAGAGAGTGCACCAAACAGCAAACGTCTATCTGCCAATTACTCTCTCCTTCTCTCTATTAAGCAAAAGAGGGATATAGGTCAGGCCTGTCAGACTGAGGCTTCTGTCATCTTAGCCTCCCACTTCTGCATCATTCCTTGCCCGAGGATAGAGGTCCCATAACTCTCCATTAAGACCCTTGGTGAGTGTACTGTATACAGCAGAGACCCCCACCACACACGTACACATAATTCCACCCACCCATGCCATTAGTGGGAAGAAGCACTTGTGAGCCTTGGGGAGAACGCAGTGAGGCCAAAGGCAGGACAACATTTATGCAAAAATCTCAGCTTTGCCATCCTATAAAAAAAAAAAGAATTCTAATATTGCATTAATGCAAAAAAAAAAAAAAAAAAAAAAAAAAAAAAAAATTCAGGTGAGGATTTACACATAGTTTGTCTTCTGCAACAAAACACATCAAAAAGTTAAGTTCTGCTTCTAAATTGTCTTCGTGTTGTGTTGTCTTTTTTTCATCATACTCTTTGATTAGTGGACTGTGAGTATTGACAGCTTGGTGTGTGTGATCATCACAATGAACTGACAGTAGGGAGCTCAATAGCCATCCTACCCAACCTCCAATACCATCTGTCTAGTATGGATCTCTGGAGGTTGATGTCTGTTGGCTTGGGAGATGTACCCACTGCAAGCCTCAAGGGCTGGCAGACCACAGTTGGAGGAGGTGTATCGGCCCCAATTGAAGCTGTTCAGTCATCTTCACACACAGAGTAGGGACCTAGAGTGTATCACTGCTTTTTCTTCTTCTTTCTCTCTCTCTCTCTCTCTCTCTCTCTCTCTCTCTCTCTCTCACACACACACACACACACACACACACACACACACACACAGGAAAGCAGGAGTGATCAAACACAACTGTGATGTCTTAATTAAAAAGTACTATCAGGCTTGATTAAAAGGACAGAATGAAAGGATCTGTCAATGAAAGGAGTAATTCCCTTATCCTCAACACTAGTGGATCCACAGAGGAGAAGGGCGCTGCAAGAAAAGGAGAGGAAGGAAACCAAATGCATCACAACATACAAAACAGAACAAAATAGAAATACTCGAAGAGAGTGAGAGGAAAATTAAAATGGGAGTGGATTCATGAAGTCAAAGTACTTGAGAAGCAAAAGTTCATGCGGTAACAGACATTGAGCTCCTGGTATATCGTCAAGCAAATATGAATTATTTTCCTTTCTTTTTGTTATTCTATTTTGTGTTGTAGACAACACTAAAGGATGCATTTAGCTGTCAGGGAAATGCGTCAGCATCCTTCCCCAGTTTACTTTCAGATTGCGGTCTCGACCATGGATAGGAAAACTGACTTTACCAGTGATGGGCAGGTCTCTGGGTCTTTTACACCATTGCTCACCTATTTCACAAAACCCTGCTTTTTTGAAGGATTCAATTAACCCAAATGAACCAGGGAATCAAGAAAATAGATGCAGCTTGTCCTCTTGTCTCTGCGCCATGTCTGACTATTCCCTCCTGCAGTCCCTCCTTGTGCCTTCTACCCCCCTATGGTTGTTTCTCCTCTCCCCAAGTCGAATCCTCTATTTTGTTTGTGGAACAGTTTGAACAAATGCAAAGCTGTGCCTGTGCTGTGTAAAATACATGGTACGTCTGTTAATCTATCTATCTATCTATCTATCTATCTATCTATCTATCTATCTATCTATCTATCTATCTATCTATCTATCTATCTATCTATCTATCTATCTATCTATCTATCTATCTATCTATCTATCTATCTATTATCCATCCATCTTGAGGGCAAACTTACAACCACAGTTCATTAACTCCAAAATGACCTCAATATTTGTCGCATACTGAAAGCTCAAAGTAAACTCAAAGAAAAGGTAATTGAAAGCCTTAACACAGTGGTGACTTGTTTTGGCATCATTCCCATCATCCTAGGTTGGAAAATAACTGAACCAAGCTAAGAACTGCCAAACTTGTCCAAAAAAAAACATTTCAAAGTACATTTTTAGAATGACTATTTTTTTCCCTTTATCAGTGAGTAGATAAAGAATGAGTGAAAATACAAAAGCACATCCGCAGGCGGTCAGACAGGGAGAGGGGGGCTCATGACCAAACTTAGGATTCAGTTTGACAAATTATACAAGACTTATGGTTTAGTGCATTGACATTTAGATTAAAAAAAATCACCAGTTTGTTCACATTTGGTGAATGGAAGTGACAGATTTTGTTTCAAATTTTCATGTAATTTATGATCAAATCATATTGTTGCTTCTCAGGCTTGAAGCTATTTCTTTTAATTTTCTAGGTGACTATTTTCACATTTGATGTTTGGTCTCTCTTAATCTCCAGTAATTCCTCACATATCTTCTGCATTTACAGGAAAAACAAACAGAAAAATTTGTGTTAATTTATTTGTTTTGCTTCATGATAGCTATTGTCTTATCTAAGATGTCATATTAGGTTTCCACGGCGCACTTTTCACACATCTTTTACCTGAAACTCTTGGCTGCAGCATAAAGTTAAAAAATGTGTTACAAATGAAAGTTACGTCATTGCATTTAAAGATTAAATGATAATGATCATGAACAGAGATCATGACCTTATAAAAAATACACGCACATCAGTTTTAATATACATGTGAAACATGTATGCCAAAAAATATAGGATAATTTCTAATAGTAATAACAAGGTATAAAAGTCAATACCCATATGAGGTTGGTTAATAATTATGATAGCTTAGAATACACTCAAAACATCCTTTTATAAGAATGCATTTTCTCTATGCCTGCGTGTTCTATTTTGAAGACAGCAGATGTACCTCCGCTCTGCTGTCAGGCCGCTGCCTGACTGTGCTGCTGCATAGCTCAGCACAGCTGTCTGTTGTCTGTTTCCTCCAGTCTCCATCTCTTCATGCCCCACTACTTCTTTCTGCCCACTCAGCATTATAATGATATACACCTCTGCCCGGTCATCTCTTTGGAACTCCCTACACAACTAAATATAAGACTATAAAAGCAACATGAAAGAGATTAAGATTCAGCTTTTTAAAAAATATCCAAGCAAAAAGGTACCCAACAAACAAAAAATGTTGCGGTAGACCAGTGGTATGTTCAGATTTAAGCTTGTTATATTGTTAAAATCATAAAAAGGTTTTCACCCACCAGCTACAGAGGATGACCAGTTAGAGCTCCCTCTACGGGCCAGTATCTTTTTCGGGGACACATTAAGATTACGTGTGTCAGCATTTCATTCCAGCTCTGGCACCATGTTGACGCACAGCAGATGAATATTAAACCTTGAGAAACAAAGATGTGCTTGAAGCAAAACCCTGCATAAATATTTTTCAGATATACACACACGCATGCAGTCACACACTCTTCCGCGTCCCTCCCAGCAGGCACAATCACACTCAGGCAGATAATTCAGTGTCACAGGGAGCCTTGTCTCTGACCCTCTGGCCCCCTCCAGACAGGGGAAGCAGCTGGACAAGGACCCACGGCTGCCCGGAACTCACTTCCCCTGGGGAGCTCCAAGGAGAAGAGTCCCTCTCTGCCTCGAAGAATGACCAGCTGAGCTTCCACAGCTCAGTGTGTGACTGTACTGTTATGCCCCTGTGTGCAGGAAGGTTTGAGTATAAGCGGGAAGCAAAAGAAATGACAGTGTTGCAGGCTTTTTCTGTGGGAGTCAGCAGGCTGATGAAAAAGTATGATATAATGACCTGCATGCCTCTTCCCTTTGGTCAGATTTCAAACATAGCTCTCTTTCCTTTTTCACAGCTTTGTATTATGTGTGCTCATGCTCTCATAAATGAATAGAAGCTGGACTTTGTAAGTCTTAAATTTCCTTAGTACTATCTATTTTTTAATGTGAAGACCAGTAGTATTTTGCCATGACCACACACACACACACACACACACACACACACACACACATACCCCCAAAACCCCATTTGAAACTGTTATAAACAATCATAAAAGTTCTTTAAGAGGAATCTAGCTCTTTACCTTATGTTTGCCATAATCTTAAAAGCATTAACATTTGCCTCATGCAGAAGACTGACAATGGTGTGAGACTATGGTTTAGTTCCACATACACACACACAACATATTCAGGGGTACACGTGGTCCTACTAAGTGCTTATTAATATTGTATGGTTAAATGGGAAATCTTAACATCTTTTCAATTGCCTTGGCAGCCTGCTAAAAAATTTAGCATGGCAAGCGCTTTTGTTTTGCCGTAATGTGAAGAAAAAGTAAATATGCAATTAATAACAATCTTAAAGGGATTGAGACATAAATATCCTGGGATCAGAGTTATTGGATGGAAATATCCATTCAAAGCAAAGAAGCTAAATGTAAAAAGTGTCTGAAGTAGCGGTGGAGCTGCGCTTGGCATCTCATTAAATATTTGATGCTGTATAATTCATGTCACAATCCATGTAAACCTTTAGGTATCATTCAATCTTTAATATACTGTTAAAAGTTTGTGTGTTACTGTTGAATAACTATGATCCCTCAGACATGTGCATCTTGTAACTTCATTTCAGTCTTTGATTCCAGCTAATTTGGCAAAATATAGTTTTATTGATTTAATGTTCTTAATTTATCACAACAAAGCTTCATATGACAGAACCTTGTCAATTACAAAACAAATGACATTTTGCATCCTGGAGGTGGTTTCTAACCATGAAAATCCAAAACATAAGGCTTCAAGCTGATAAAACAAAGTAATCAAACTATTTGCGAAGATTCTCATTCATCCAAGTCATGAGGTATATACTTATTAATTCACAGTTTGATAATGGTAGTGTATAATAGCTTTCTGTTCAATGACATTTTATAAATGAAATCAATCTGTGCGCAAAGCACAACCATTTTAGAATGAATAGTTTTATTTAAAAATGACTGAACACCAGGTGAAACACATTCATGCCAAATGTGTCAATCTGAATCTGAGTCTTTTTGAGAAGTAAGGATCCCACGGTTTGGACTTTCCCTAAGGGTCCCAAAACTATGAAGTGGCCAGAGCTGTGTAGGGAAAAGAGGGCACAGAGAAAATGGTAGAAAAGATTAACAAAAACATGTTCAAATGAAAAGAAATTCCATCTTACATTCCAAGTAATTTTACCATTGGTATTTTTTTCATATTTGCTACTATAGCTTCTCATGATTTGACTCCATTAAAAGATCTTCATCTGCTGTCATAATAGGCCCTCCAGTAGAGTGCCGCTGTCCAATCAGATGGACAGAAGGTTGGATGACCTGTTTCCAGGGTCGTGGTTGCTATGACATCCAGTGACATGACAACCGAGCAGAATGGAAAGCTAGACAATATGTTGTCCAGGCTTTGGTCAATCAAACACTTGCTTTGAACCTCTAACTGTCTCTTGTCATTGAATTGAGCTTAAAATAGCTATTCTGGACAGTGAAACAAAAAAATTTTTTAAGAAGAAACAAAAAAAGGACTCGAAAAAATCTAACTTGGTCCAGAGATAAGTGCCTAAATTGTAGGCATTCATATAGGTAGCCATTAAATAAAAACAATGTCTGCAAACAATAAATACCTAGAATCATGCATCACACAATACAAATTCCCAAGATACCTTTAAGCAAACACGTCCTCGTATGAGAGCATAAGGAATTGGGCCATAGCTCCTCGAGTCAGTGGAGTTCCTGGGGTTATCTCCCTCTAGCCATACATGGCCTTTTGGAACCTATAAACACCACAGACACATGCAGAGAGGAATTAACAATCAATAAAACTGTCTCTTTGTTTTGCTTGTTGTTGCGTTTTTTTGCCAATCAATAAAATAATATATTTTTTAAAGCATAGAACTATTATCATCATCATCCTAACATGTCAATGGGAACTGAACTTTTCTATAGTATGAATTTACCCTCTCATTCCCAGCAAGTTCCTTCAACCATCCCTCCCTCCTCAGCCAATCTTAACGTCAACCTGCCTGTCCCACTTTAACCCCATACCGTCTTAGGAGAAGGGTCATGGGTAACGGGCAGGGTTGGGTGGGATTTAGAACAACTTCAAACGGGGTCATTAGGCTGTTGGCTAAGATCTGCGCCTCTCTTACCCAGGGAGGGCAAAATCTCAGAGGGGCCTGAGATAGCTGGGTAGAGTGAAAGAGAGACAGAGAAAGAAAGAGAGAGAGAAAGGGAGGGAGAAAGAGGGCTAAGCTGCGGCTAGCAGCAGTGTCCAAGGGTCTCCACCGCGGTCCGACCTGCCAGTGGGGCGGTCATCCAAGCAGGCTCTAATTCACAATGACACCAATTATGATTAATCTCATCACTTTAGGAGAGTAGGCTTGTCAAGGTCCTAATTAAGTGCGCTGTCCCCCATATATGTGCAGACAGGATCAACAACACATTATATTGTCATAATGGGCATCACGATCCACGAGTCTATTTTTGTGTTGCCTAACTTTTTAACGGCAAAAGTCCTCTGGAAGAAAGAGGATAATGTGAATAAAGAAACAGAATATTATCCACACCGAGGTGATGTCATGTCTTTTGTTCAGCCTAAATTCCTTATTCCCATCACCCGACGCTTTGGTTGGAGTCGTCAGTCCTAATGTGAGATGGTGCGTTCCGTTTCATATTTGATAATTGAGACAGATGATGTGACATAATCACGAGCCAATGACATGTTGACCTAACATGAGGTAAACAACTCACTGAATAACGACAACACAAATGAATATCATTAAAGGAGTCATCTGAGAACCATATGTCAGCATGCTGGATTCCCACCATTACACCTCATTAACATGGCAACATATGCTGGCTCCCAAGCACAGGCAAAATAAGATCCACCATTTGTCATCTGCCAAACCAGAACCCTGTTTCTCCTCATCTGATGTCTTCAAAAAAGCAATCTTCCACATTCTTATCTATGAAATGGATTTGGGTAATATGGAGGGGGGGCACCACAACACTCATTCTTCAATATAAATGTACATTGATATACCTACTCATGTACAGTGGGGAGAACAAGTATTTGACAAACTGCTGATTTTTCAGCTTTTCCCACTTGCAAAGCATGTAGAGGTCTGTAAATTTTGTCAATTTTTGGCACTCACAGTTGAAGCCTGTGAGTGAGGGAATGTAAAACAAAAATCCAGAAAAACACATTGTATGATTTTTAAGCAATTAATATGCATTTTATTGCATGACATAAGTATTTGATCACCTACCAACCAGTAAGAAGACCTATTAGTTCTGCTTAAAGAAGCCCTCCTATTCTCCACTCATTACCTGTATTAACTGTGCCAGTTTAAACTTTTTTCCTGTATAAAAGACACCTGTCCACACAATCAAACAAACTCCAACCTCTACACAATGGCCAAGACCAGAGAGCTGTGTAAGGACAACAGGGATAAAATTGTAGACCTGCACAAGGCTGGGATGGGCTACAGCACAATAGACAAGCAGCTTGGTGAGAAGGTAACAACTGTTGACACAATTATTAGAAAATAAAAGAAGTTCAAGATGATGGTCAATCTCCCTCCGTCTGGGGCTCCATGCAAGATCTCTCATCGCAGGGCATCAATGATCATAACGAAGGTGAGGGATCAACCCAGAACTACACGGCTGGAGCTGGTCAATGACCTGAAGAGAACTGGGACCACAGTCTCAAAGAAAATCATCAGTAACACACTACGCTGTCATGAATTAAAATCCTGCAGCGCATGTAAGGCCACACTGCTCAAGCCAGCACATGTCCGGGCCCATCTGAAGTTTGCCAATGACAATCTGAATGAACCAGAGGAGGAATGTAAGAAGATAATGTGGTCTGATGGTACAAAAATAGAGGTTTTTGGTCTAAACTCCACTTGCTCTGTTTGGAGGGAGAAGAAGGATTAGTACAACCCAAAGACCACCATCCCAACCGTGAAGCACAGAGGTGGAAACGTCAATCTTTTGGGATGCTTTTCTGGTAAGGGGACAGGACGACTGCACCGGGAGGATGGATGGGGCCATGTATCACAAGCTCTTTGACAACAACCTCCTTCCCTGAGAAAGCGGAGATGGGTCGTGGCTGGGTCTTCCAGCGAAACAATAACCCAAAACACACAGCCAGGGCAACTAAGGAGTGGCTCCGTAAGAAGTGTTTCAAGGTCCTGGAGTGGCCTAGCGAGTCTGCAGACCTGAACCCAATAGAAAGTCTTTGGAGGGAGCTGACAGTCCATATTGCCCAGTGACTGACCCATATTCTGAGGGATCTGGAGGAGGAGATCTGTATGGAGGAGTGGGCCAAAATCCCTGCTGCAGTGTGTGCAAACCTGGTCAAGAACTACAGGAAATGGTCGATTTCTGTAATTGCCAACAAAGGTTTCTGTACCAAATATTAAGTTTTGTTTTTCTGATGTATCAAATATTTATGTCATGCAATAAATGCAAATTAATTACTTAAAAATCATACAATGCATTTTTCTGGATTTTTGTTTTAGATTCCGTCACTCAGTTGAAGAGATGATAAAAATTACAGACCTCTACATGCTTTGCAAGAGGGAAAAGCTGCAAAATCAGCAGTGTATCATTAATTGTTCTCCCCATTGTATGTAGAAGTCACATGTTAACATTGTGTGTCCAGCAGAATAAGGCTTAGCTTAATTTTTAGATTTAAATCAAGGAAAAGTCACAAATAAACACACTTAATTTTTAATTTCTGCTTATTTCAATGTAAACCGAGCTTGTCTTCAAGTCATTACGTAATAATGCTTATTACCGCTTTGAACAACTAAATTACATTCTTGGAACTTCTTGTTCATTTTCCAGGTGATTTCTGGATTATTTCTATATATGTTCTTGATTATTTCCAGGTCATTTATTGGTGGCATCTAGTTCTTTTCCTGGTGACTTCGAGGTCAATTGTCAGTTTATTTAGGGCATTTCCCCAGGACTTTTTATGGACAATGGTAAGTGTCTGGATATAAAGAAATGACTATTTATAAAGAAATATAATCAGATATCACATTTTGGCAAAATTTTATATTTATCATCATATTGGCCAGCAACAATTCTCTTTTCTCCCTCTGAAACAAAGACATGCAAACTGCCTCTGTTAAATTAGCTTAGAAAAGTAGTTTAAGTAACGGGGAAAGACATGATGAAGAACTATTGTCCAATGACTCATCACATCATACTGTACTACAGGTAAACTGAGGAAATTTGAAGCAAAACATCATAACTACTCGAAACAACTTGAAAACACACACTAATAATTTCATGAGAGAAAGAGCTGACTTAAATGACTACAGTGATACTTAAGAACCAGCTGGCATGAAATTACCATAACAACGGCAAAAGAAGGCACACGGATTTAACTCTCACAAAGCAAATCACCTTACACGGAAACCTAAGCCTCGGTAAGGAAAAATAACTTTGGGATGAGCCAGGCAGTGTTTAAGTGAAGTGGTAAAACTGGGAGATGTCTGAAACCTGACCAGTCACACTGTGGTAAAAGGCACGAGGTAAAAGGCTTAGCATATCAACTTGCAAGTGGCAGATGTGTGAATATGTGGAGAAAAAAAAAAGTGCACACAAAAAAAGAAAAACAAAAAAAAAATATGGCAGAAAAGTCACGTTTGAATCTGAATAAACATTTAAGGGCGGCGTGGTGCAGGAGGTAGAGCAATTGTCTTTGAAACAAAGCATTCCTATTTGATTCCCAGCTCGTCCTCGTGTGTCGAAGTGTTGTTGAACCCCTAACTGCTCCGCTGGTGGATGGCAGCCTACTGCTCATGGTCCATCATGATGGGTTAATTGCAGAAAACAAATTTCACCACAGGGATTAATAAAGGATAAATTATTATTATTATAATCTGAGATTAATGCAACCAGATAATGTAAAATCCACTGACAGATGTGGCTGCTTCATGCACCAAAAACAGAAAGCTTCAACATGCTTAAGTGTGACACTATGCCTCTACCCATGGCATATGTTGAAAATATCTATATCAGCCTTTAGAGCAGGCTGTAGTATTTTTTTGTAAAATGCAGACATTGTGTGCAACTATGGCTGTGATGGATGGCAGAGAATGTGTCTGCCCTGTGGCTGGAGACTGGTTGACGCACAGCATTGTGTACCTGTCAAATATGTTGACGAGCACTGAGACTGAGGCTCCCTTCAGTGTGGAGGTGTTTTGTTTAACATCCACACACCACTACAGTGCTCATTATGTTAACACGATTGAGGTGGCAAATTAAATACATGCAGGCTTACAAAAGTTCATCTTCCACTACCTGGCTCTGTCAATCTATAAGACAAGGAAGGTATGAGGAAATTTCACCCCTCTCATCTCTCTGTCACTTTTTCAGGCTCTCGTTCACTCGCTGTGCCTGTGCGCTAATATTAGGGATCATGTGTCATTGTTTTGACACAACACCTCAGATGCAAAAATGATTCCTAAAAAGGTGACAGGGCAATTAGTCTGCTGTAGGATTGCTGAGTGGAGAAGACATGCCTGTCCATCAGAACAAAAAAAGTGGTTATAACAGTGACTGAGACAGCTTTCCAAAACTCATCTTTTCAGGTCCAAACCTTAACGCCCCGCCATCATAATAGTAACACACAAACATACACATCCTCTTGGAAAAAAAAACCCTGAGGAAAGTAAAACATGTATGTGAAAGAACCATGGGTTCTTTCTAATTTACCTCAGTCATGTCACACACAGCAGGTAATCTGGCTACTGGTGCGGTAAAATTAGGATGGTAACAAAGAAATTAGGACTCATTAAATGCAAAGTTGATAACTTTTGCCTTCAGTGACAACTTCTGCAACTTTTCATAACATGGGGTACAGTTTAGTGATGGCCAACATTCAGACATCTGTGAATTGTCAAAGTTACAATGTGGTAAACTGATTTGTGTGTCTGTATTAACATTCATTATATAGTATTCATTAACTGGTGTGAACCAAATCCCCAAGATCATCGATAGGCTAATAGGGCGTACAAAATTAATTTTGCGGATCTGTAAAGAGACCTGAATTATACAACATAACAATAAAATCATACTGACCAGTTCAGGTCGCTACCATGTAAAAGAGAATGAGTATCTAAATCAATGGAGGTTATTATTCTGATCTTGATAGACAAAGCCTAACTGCTCTCCACCTGGTAGTTGAAAAAAAATGAATAGAAAAATACTGAGCCTGCCACTACATCTTGAGATCTTAAATTAAAACTCAATAATACTGCCTGTTACAGGTTTCCTTCTCTGTTTGAGGAAGTGATGCTAGAAGACCCGCACACCTATATTTCCTCTATAATTCACTGAATGAAGCTTCAACCTTATGCTACACCTTTGGTGAACCCATTCAACAGTCTCCACTTGGGTCTACAAAATACACATTAAATTCAAAAACATTCAACATAAACGCAACCTTTGGTTTGTGGAAATATGTACTGCGCACGCACACGCACACTCACACACACCTCCGCCCACCCATCAGTCTATCCATTCAGCTGGCACTAACTCTAACAGGCTTCAGAGAGATTGCAGGCCTGAGTTGTGGGCGTTGGGGAGAGTAGTAATAGAAAAGCAATGACAGTCGTTTCACCAGCAGAACCCCTGTTCACTTTCTGGTTTTATCACTGAGGAAATATAGGTGTTGTCAAAAGCTGATATTCGGAACAATAACACAAAATGGATGTGTGCGGACTAAAATGGAAACAACTGTGATAGCCTATGGACTTAGGGAAATGCAAAGACAAGCTAAGTGACTTTTTCACTATGCATAGAGATTGTTCTTGTTATTTTTGAGCGAAACAAACTACGTTGTTATGAACATGTTCTTCATCCATTTACAATTTCACTGAGTTATAAGAAACTGTGCATTGTGTTTTTTTGGAAGCAGCAACAAAACAAAGAGATGTGGTTTGTTTTACTTTTTGTAAATAACAGGACAGGAAATTATACAGAAAATAATGGCTCTTTCAACAATAAATGTTTGTGTGATATAATGATACTCACATATGTATGAGTCTTGAAAAAATCTGATGGACTGCTTGTGCAGACTTTGTCACCTTCCAGCCCAATAACCCTTTTGCAAACATTCATATTTGGGTCAAATGGACTTTTTGCAATGATTATATCACCCCTGAAAGAAAACAAGTCAAGTAAAATTTCAAGATACATATGTAAACACAGTGCACTAAAAAAAAATACATGAAAGATTTACACATATTCATACATGGATATTCAATTTTGCCTGCTACATACAAATCATATGACTAAGGCTCACTTTTGTATTTTGCATAGATGACGACTCATGCGCTCAGAGAAAACAACATCATGGTTGACAATGGTGGGCTCCATTGATGGGCCAGAGCACTGGAAAAGAGGGAGGAAAAAAAAAGTTATGTGCATTCTGTGCATCAGTTGCAGGCCAAAAATAATTAATTGAATGAAACTTTGATCTTGGTTTACAAATGTGATCTAATTTCAACTGAGTTTGCTGCACTCTCATTAGATAATTTATAAGACAAGCTATCAAATACAAATATAGTGGTTCACTAATTGATGAAGAGGTGTGGCAACCATAAACAAAACTGAAGATCCCTGACAAATGACAGTAAAATACAACATTTTTTTAAGATTCTATGAGAAGATGATGAGGACTCTAATGGGTCTCACCAGAGACCAAAAAGGTTGGCCTACAGTGGCATTGTTTTCGGATTCAAAAGTGAATGAACTCTTTCTCCAATTTATTATTGCAGCAGAAATAGATACAATCACTCTAAAAATCAAATGAAAAATGCATATCCAGCAACAGCATCTTCTGTTGCCTTACCTGAGTCATGTGCAACATAGATTTGTTTAGGTAATGTCAATTTGAAGTTAGAAAATTGAGGTCTTAATTTAATTTAACATTGTTCAGCTTGACATAGATATCTGCTCTCTTATAATACCAACCACCACAAATTCTCCAATGTACTCGAAGGCACAATGTGCAATGCAGCCATACTGGACACTGTAAGCCACGAAGCCCAATGTCTTCCCCAGTGCACGGCGTAACATCTCCACCTACAGCACATAGCATGACCACAGTTAAGGGCAGAATATAGAGTATTATACACAATGCCTATGTTACTTTGCAGCAATTAATCAACGTTTGCATTAATGTTAGACTTATATGTTCTTCATGACTTCTGAAAACTCTGATGAGTTCAATTTTTTTAAAGGGTGCAGACAAGGTTGTCACAGTTGCTAAGATGGCACAATCCCCGGTGTTTCATTCGCAGAGGCTCAGCAGCTACTTCACACCAGAAAACTGCCCTGAACTTTGTTCTTGTGTAGGATAGACACCAATCAACACCTTGCTCACAGGTGATGGACAAAACACAGAAACTGTGACACTTCCATCCAAGCTGTTGCTGACACCGCACTGACTCCTTCACCAACACAATCATCTGAGTATTTATCAACTTCTGTCAGCACCATAGAAACATAAAGACAACCTCAGCAACCATTCACCCACCCTGCAAACACCCCATCATACAAACACACACAAGGACTATCCATGTGCCTTCTGAGCAAACATCCCCCTCACACTCAGAGTATTGACTTAAACTGTAACCTGCTGTATGAGCAGAAGAAAGCAAGCTTATCTTTACGCACTGTCATGCACAGAGCATACACACCCCACCTGCACAAATGCAACTATATGTACCATCACTAAGGAACTGTATGTTTAGAGAAGAATAGCCTGCACTTCAAACATTTTTAGTTCAGGCCGCTGTCCTGCCAATCCACCACAGGGTAAAGAAATCTTTTTCTTCCATCTCCCAATTCTCCCCCTTTCTCTCTCCATGTCTTCTCTCCCTCCCAGGGTATTATTAACTAAAGCAAGCAGAGCAGAAACTAAAGCCCCAAATCCTCAGAGCCCCGGGAATGACTTCCCAAAGATGGACACGGATTAGACCCCCAATTTCTCCCTTGCCCCTCCACCCCATTCTCTCCTTGGGTCCCCAACAGACAGAGTGTCAGGTGGCTCTCCCAGCCCTGCCAAAGGTGTTACACCTAATCCCCATCTCTCTCTCTCTCTCTCTCTCTCTCTCTCTCTCTCTCTCTCTCTCTCTCTCTCTCTCTCTCTCTCTCTCTCTCTCTCCTCTCTCTCTCTCTCTCTCTCTCTCTCTCTCTCTCTCTCTCTCTCTCTCTCTCTCTCTCTCTCTCCTCTCTCTCTCTCTCTCTCTCTCTCTCTCTCTCTCTCTCTCTCTCTCTCTCTCTCTCTCTCTCTCTCTCTCTCTCTCTCTCATTTATATTTATATATATATATATATATATATATATATATATATATATATATACACACACACACACGTACAAACACACACACCTATCGCCTCTCAGTACCACTATTGTGCTCTTCCCTCGTTTCCTGATAACCCTGACAACCCTGTTCTTTGCCCCACAGAGAAAGACAGTGTTCAAATAGGTGAAGAGAGCAGAATTATACAGATATATGCTCTGCACAGAGACAAATGCCCCTTTCCAGGCACAGTCAGCTATGATCTCTTATTCTGTTCCACAGGAATTGTAATATTAGTTCTCCCCCAGCTGGTACAATGACACCTCTGTCCCTATAATTCCTCTGTTGGGAAGCAAGCAGTCTAAAGGTTAATGTGAATCTCAGGTCTGCAATGAGGTGACATGTTCAGCTCTATTTGTCTTACACTCAGCTTCCTTCTTCAGTGTTGCTCTCATTGCATAGGTGTAATGCACACTCAGACATGATCCCACATGTGCTCTCCCTTGGATGGGGATAAGGAATCTTTCCTAGCACTCATTCGCAAAGCACAGTGGACAGCCTCCCGTACAGCTGCCTTCATATCTGTGTTTGAGCGCTCCCCCCACCCATTGCAGTATGCATTCATCATAGGTAGGGATTAAGGGACTTTGCATAACAAGATCACACGGCCAGTGACTGATATCAAGAGAGTCCATATGCAGCCGTCTGGTTTTCTGAGGCACCCTCTGTCATTGATAGTGTGTATGTGCGTACGCATGTGGTGTGAATGTGCACAAACAATGGGCATTACCTACACTTATAAAAAGTGAATATGTGAGCTGCAGTGATTCCTTGGGGATTCAGCATGAGGTGGACATCCACAGAGGCACTTGATTGGATCTCCATTACCTGTAATTCCCCAGGGTCTGTAAATGCACACTATCTCCTGCTCCTAATTCCCAGAACAAGTGTGTTTGTGTTTGGGAGTACCAACAATAAATGAATGTTGTATTACAGCTGTAAATTAACACAAAGTATTCCCATTAATCCAGGATTACACGCTAAACATGTTCATGGGAAAACAAAGAAAGTCAGCGCAGCCCTCTCTGCAGAACCATCTGTAGCCACTGGCCTCCCACAGTCACAACACAGTGCTACAGTGGGGAGAAGAGGGGGATCCCAAATGAATAGCTGCCGATCGAAAGCCATCACTGTGTGTTTAACTTAGTGATCCTCTTACTAGGGAGCACAGCAGTCAGCAGCAATGAAAGGAAGTTCATGAAAATAAAAAAACAAAAAGAACACAGAAGCATGGGTACATATCCCCATGACAGTGTCCTTGCAGCTTTGAAGATCATGTTGTGTAAAGAGCTGGAGCTTCTCAATCAGGGGTATCTCTGGCTACCTGAAAGTCACTAACAATATGTTCTTTACAGTCATAATACAAACCAAAAAAACATTACATACAACAGGACGGTTTCATAGCATAATAAATCATGAAAACTTGAACTTAAGTGTTAATGCTAGTTGCCATATGATTATAATTGATTGCTTTCATATACTTAGAGTATAAAGTAATTAAAATTACAGCTCAAGTAATGCTGAGCAGTCTTGAGGCTTCATTAGATAGTCTAAAAAATAAAGACTTGCAATGAAAAGTAGATAGATCGATAGATTAGATAGAGATCAGAATACAAATGATCATAAGTATACAGAAATATTCAAATAAAGATAACAGGCGCTGGTCTCAAGAGAACTGAACCTGCCTTTGGCTAAGGAGACTTAATTGATATACATGGCCAGTCTATTAGAAGCACAAAGACAATCTCAATCCAAACAGCACACAGGGAGACTCCTTACACAACTAAATTAGGAAAACATGGGCTGAGAGGGAGCTGGGCAACAGGGGGGCTAAGAGGCTTACAAGCCCCCTTGTCAGATATTCTTCTTCTCCCAGAGGATCCCAGATGGAAGGGAGTCTGGAGGAGCAGGCAGCATCAGAGAGAGGACGAATCCCACTTCTGATGTCTTCCTCTGGGCAGCAGAAGGCAGAGGAGGGTGGAGCATTAGTCCTGTTGCGCAGAGCTTAATTTGATCTTAATGTGAACAATAAAAAGGAGGCGGTTTGGCATTAAGGGGGGCTCCATTTCAACTATCAGACCAATCGGAGTTAATCCTGCTGATTTAGACGGGGACACCTGGCTGGATGGAGAGTGACAGATGTAAAAGTCCCAGTCACAGAATTGTATGTCTAGCCCCAATCTCATCTAGGTATGCCTTCTATTAGAGGCTTAATTGAAGCTGCTGATCTCCATATTGCTCTTTTCATTGTTGCTAACAGCAACGCAGCCGTGAAACAGCTGAGTTGAGCTGCTATTTGCGGAGCTGTGGGTTTAAACCTACAATCAATGGGTCAGTCAGAGCAAATAAGAGGGAAGTGATATGAATACAACTGCAATGAATTGAAAGGAAGTGTGGTTTGACAAAGCCCCAAGCCAATCACATTGAATGGAAAAAACTAGCCACTAAGCCTTATTGTATTGACTGCATGCATATATGTGGTGCTATAGCCTGCTGGTGAGAGAGATGAGAGATCTTATCTTGTGTTGTAACAGATTCACAAAGGAGTTTGTATTTTTCTTTGCCCAGCTACTGACAAAGCCAGCTATGTTTTAAACACCAGTCAATGACAGATACCTCAACCTAAACATTAATGTTTAATTTTTTTAGAAAGTTAGTTGAAATGAGAAGTAACGGTTTTTGTCTTATATCTTATCATTTCTATAGATTCTGTGGATTGCATAAAATATGGCTCTGACATGAAGAAGCCAAAAAAGCCGCACACATGGAGCAAGTCAAATCCATGCACAAATCTAGCCGTAAAACCTATCTGAAGTTTATTGTTCTTTTGTCCTTTGAATATTATTTCCTTTAAAAACTACCAAAACAAATATGGTGCATGTTGATCATAATCTTGCGTACCCCAGACACAAAAAGTGTACTGCTTCTGGTAGCTCAAAACTGATTGCAAAATTAGTCTGAAGGAACCCAAACAGAGACCGGGAAAAGTTGACATGTTATGACTGCCGCCATTATATGGTTTGATCAGATACAGAGATTGAATAAAACTAACAAAAAAGCAAAACAACAGCATAAAAAACATACGATGATGCATTGGAAAAGAAGGTTATGTTATTTTTGTGAATAAGAATCGAAAATTTGGAGTGGAGGATGAGGTGAAAATGTTTCCACAGCAATGTTAACATGTTCTCATACTCAACTCCCTAAATATGGGCATAATATAGCAAATGACACACTTTCAGTGAAAGACTAGCTAAATTATACCAGCCTACAAATTGTAGGCTGTAAACGCAATGCTGTGTTAAAGCAAAATAAAACTGAAAGTAAGTTAGTTTGATACCAACTACCGCTCGACATATCAGCTTTGCTTTTGCACCATACATTGATGTTACCTCTTTCCATCTTTTTTTGGAAAAAAAACAAACAAATGCAAAAAAAAAACATGTGAAAATTGAACTGTTCCTATGGAATCATATTTGAACTCCAGCATGTTGCCCTGTCCTCCTCCTGCTGCTGCTGGGATGCAGGTCAGCCATAGCATTTTATTTGGCTTTCCACAACACCAAGTGTTGTCAGTCATGATACATTCCCTTGGTCTTCTGTCAGGACATATAAATCTCAACAGTGCTGTCAAAACAGCAGGACTGCCTTTGCTGAGAGCATTTGTAAAGTGAGCAGTTGGGCAATTGCTTCCTCTGGAGTTTTAGAGTATCCTGTGATCTTGTGCTGCCTCTGGCATCTCTCTGCCACAGAAAGCTCCTTCCCAACTGTCCTAAGAATTACACTGACCACTTATTAGTTAATAAGTCTGTGGACAGTGGACATTAGAGCTTAGAAAACCTGCTTTTGTTAAGTGGGTGGTTTGCCTATTCTGACACACTTAACTGTAGAAAATCCAAGTATTAAGTGGCCTATCTGTATTAACACACATATTTGGGAAAGAATAGAATGATTGAAAGTCACTGAAAATTGAATTTAAACTTGGGTCTGTCACAGGCCACAACCTCTTTCTTAAAGTTAATTTACGAAATTCCTTCATGCCAGATTTTCCATGTACAATTGTGAGCGGAATTATTAAAGCCTTAAGGAAGAGCCACAACTCAGACATGACGTGGCAGACCCATTTAGGTCACAAAGGAGGGTCACCAAGGGTCCAGGCTTCATGGAATGGGTTTCCATGGCTGACCAGATGCTTGAAGACTTACATCACTAAGCACAAAGCCAGGGCGTCAGGTGGAGTGGTGTAAGGCATGCTGCCACTTGACTCTGGTGCAGCAGAAAAGTAAATTACACCCCTCTGGAAGGCAATCTGAAATCACCTGCTGGACTGAAGTGTTCCAACTGTAAAGTATGTCTCTTTTTACTACTGATTTGCAGGGGTTGGGCTAGGCCTCTAAGCCAATATATTGCAAAATGTCCAACTAGATTGTTTTGACACAAGTAAAACTGCCACAAGAAACACAAGAGTTTCACTTTCTCATGTTTAGTTGCACTTGGTGAGTAAGACCTTGTCTGGCCTGTATAGAGGACTGACCTCAACAACACCAAACACCTTTGAATTAAACAAAAAAGTAAAATGCAAGATAGGTCTTCTGATCCAAAAATATGCTTGCCTCACAAATTACAGTCTTGACAAATGTCAGATCAAACTTGTTTGTATAGGGCTAAATCAAAACACAATTGCCTCATAACACTTTATCTGTCAAAGGGAAAGTCCTTTGTCATGGCTCAGGTGATGAGAGAAGTTGTCTTGGAACCAAAAAGTTACTAAGCTCCTCTTAGTTGGTTAAAGTATGGTTGAGCAAGACACTGAACTCCTAACTGCTCCCTGAGCTCTGCCCATTGGCCGTCCAATGTTCATGGTTCATCCAGGATGGGTTTTGATGCAGATTATTGACAATTTTCCAGAAGGGATTAATAAAGTATTCAAAATAAAAAATAAAACAAAATTTAAAAACCTGAACATGCAATGGAGTCACAATATTTTTTCTTAATTTAATGTATGAAAGGGTGAGTTTATATAAATTTGTGCAAATTATCATGTGCTCTATATGTGTATGTGAATCTTTTATGATTAAGCTTCAACCTACACTGGCTGAGCCTCCTCTCACCCAATGACAGCTTGGATTGGCTTTAGTATCCCCCGACCCTGTACGGAGTAAGTGGTATGAATAAAGAAAAAAAGGCAGCTTCGATGTGCAGTTATTTGAAAGACAATACTGAGGAAATGCTTCACTTTTTTTTTACATTTGTGCCAAATCGGCACAGTATATAAAATGTGGCAACTGCTATCAAACAAGACGAATGAACTGACAAAGTAAAGCTAACACACTCAGAATTTATCAGACACCTCGCATCAAATTTTAACTTATCCCATTTACACAACTTCTCTTACATTACCCATGACAAAAACAGTGAACATA
This sequence comes from Fistularia commersonii, assembly GCF_037954325.1. NCBI lineage: Eukaryota > Metazoa > Chordata > Actinopteri > Syngnathiformes > Fistulariidae > Fistularia > Fistularia commersonii. The sequence goes on along the minus strand of NC_141310.1, from coordinate 5,730,029 downwards.
AAGTTATACATACATTTACTGTGGTATGTAGGATTATGCTATAATGATGTTGAGTAAGGTGGAGATGATTACAATGATATGTTGTCACAATAAAAGTCAGTGTAGAAATCCACAAATCTATCCCTTGCTATTTTTTAAGCTAAAGATGTAACAGTATTCTGATATTATCTCCCCTCACCTTTATACTTGATGAGTTCCCCTAGCTGAATGTGACTGGAGCAAATATAAAGCTACAGTACATTGTGACCTTCTGTGACCCTTTAGCAAACATTTTCATCTTATCCTTATAAAGGGCAACTCCTGTCCAAGCAGGAATTGAGTAAATTAGTGAAATTCAGATTAGCTTAGTGTAGCTGCTCGTATAGTTTATTAATCCATTTTTCCCTTGAAGGTATGGAGAGGAATTTCCATAAACTATGTCCTTCAAGACATAAAAATAACATGTGCTCTTAATCCCTTAATATGACAAATACTAATTTATGGTCTAATTCAATACTGTAAGTAAACTGGTGTAAATCGGATGGTCTTATAATCATGTACTAATAATTCAACTCTACTAGTCATTTGAAGTATTATATATACATACATACACACATACATACATACATACATACAGACAGACATATATATTTAATTATTATTATTATATTATTCAGGCATTTTGCGGTTATCTTGCGCTACTGTGAAATTAATATATAAGGTCAAGGTAAAGCCAAAAGGTTTCGTCATTTGATGGTACCAAAATGTGATGGCTGCTGTTTCATTTGAACGCACAACAGGTGCTCTGTTTACAATGGGCAGGGGAATTGACCAATTGACGTTAACTAATGTACGGCAACAACGGAAAATCACTCACCCACACGGTGGCTGTGCGCTCCGATCATGCATAAACCTCAAGTAACGCTTCCTCTCCACTGTCTCTCCACCCCGGAACAATCTACCTTTTGATTGGTGGTGGTTTACCAAAGTTGTCGTGGATTGGGCAAAACGCTTCAAAACATGGCGAAGCGTTGACGCGCTACAAGCATTATGGCAGCCCCCATGAACAGTTTCGGTAAACCGTTCAACACCACAGGTTTTCAGAAGAAATCGAGAAGCAAGTTGTTAACTATCCCCGGTACCAGACTTTCGGTTCAAAATGGACAGCTTTTGCTTTCGACCGGTGTGACGTCACTCGACTACCTGCTTGGTCAGTTTATGAATGAGATGTAGCATTAGCGCTAGCCGCTGAGGCTAACTATTCTTCTCATCGTAACTAGATGCCACAATTGGACATTTAATACTCTGAAGGCGAAGCTGGTCACCTTTAACTGAGTGTTTTTTTTGTTCAGTCTTTTTCTTGTTTATTTTTTCGATTTCGTTTTGTTTGTTTTAACATTTGCGTTATAAGATGTATCATGATTAGGGGAAAAAATGAACAGAAAAAAGTGTCCTAACCAGTTATATTATTCATTACCTCTCTGACAACTCACACCAAAGTTTTGTTTTGGTCATTTGATTCCTACTCTAAATTGTGTCAGTTTGTGCAAATTTGACCGAAACTGTAATTTATTTTAAAATATTTTTTATTTTTATTTTGTCAATACGTCACTTTCATTATCAGCGTCATTATTCGTAGCAGAGGTAGTAATTGCAATATTGATGACAGTCAATACAAAGTATTACTTTTTGGTATCAATATGTGTGTTTGCTCAGTGCTTTAGTAATGTATAGAGCAATGGTTGTTAATTCACTTTTAAGTTACTCTACAGACCTGTATGAACCAGTAAAGCATGTAAATTACTACCAGCTACTTAAAAAGAGATCATTTTTTCTCATCCATATTACATGTCTCATGCATATTGTTTCACCTTTTCAAACAGGTGGTGGATTAGCAGTTGGAACAGTACTTCTCATAGGTGAGACGATCATAGTTATTTAAAACGTGTTCAACACAGAAAATAAACATTAACATATAATTGAAATGTATTATTGTTTGCCAGAAGGCTAGTTTTCATCTGAGATTCCTGGAGGGTTCTTGCAATGACTTTCAAATGTGAATTTGAGCAGTTGTAATTTCAGATAAAATAAAATGCATTGAAATCACTGCTAAAACTAGTAACACATTCTACAATGTCGTATGAAGATACATTTAACACACACTCGAAAAAATATTACAAAATACGATATTTATTGTGGAATTTCTGAGACAATCAGAAACACAACAAGCAATGGTTACTCTTGCAATCAAATCTGAGTCAAATTTGTACATATTTTCAATATTCAATAAGCTTTTTTCTGCATGTCACATTACAGGAATCTTATTTGTCAACTCCAAGGCTTGTTGATGTTGCTGTCACTGTTTTTCCAGCGAAAGTAGACCCATTGCTCCTAACTAGAATTTCAAGCGTTTGTGCCTGAGCTGTTGATAAATATGCTTATCAGCAGATGTAATGGAGAAATTTTCAGAATAACACTTAAGGTATTTTTTTTGCCTTGGACATAAATGCTGCACACTGTATCATCATCATCATCATCATCATCATCATCATCATCATTATTATTATTATTATCATTCATCATAGACAAAGCTGTATGCACTGGTAGACAGTAAGGTTAAGGTAGTCTTGTTTCCCCTTGAAGCTGTAATTTGTGTGTATCCAAGGCCTATACCAACTGATGATATTGCTTTGCCCTTTAATTCATCCCCCCAATCGATGCAGGAGTCAATGATTACACACTAATGCGTTCTTCCCTTCCATTTTGCGAATCAATGTACGGTTGGTTTCATCTGGTAATGAGAGACACAGTAAAGGTGAAATGTGTGTGCGCTTTGCTGTGTTTGTCTATGGAAGAGTGGTGTGTGTGAGTGTGCATGCACGTACACTTAGCTGTCTGTGCATCTGTTTTTTGTCGTCATGTGTGTGTGTGTGTGTGGGGGGGGGGTGTTGGAGTGTGTGTTTGTTTGTGTTTGTTTCAGGCAGTCATCCCCTACAGTCTGCCCCTTTAGCTGTGATGGCCTGTTTGTGAGACACACAGACATAAAATTATCAGACTGGTCGTTGTCTGCCTTTGAAGTGTCTTGAGCTGTCCATCCTAATTTGTCAATCGCTGTGAAGAGTGGGGCTGTGGAGGGTCAGCCCAGTATGGCTGCTGTCTGAAGATCTCTCATCTCTTGTGTTTCTAATGGAAGGAACAAAGCTGCAAGCTTTTCCTAATGTTGACCATGTATGGTATTTTTTGAGATGTTTTTTTTTTTTTTTTTTCCCCAGAATAATTACAAAATTAAAAACCTTTTTTGATATACTGGTTTATAATCTTTTGCAACTTAACTTAGCTGGTAGGTTTATTGTTGAAGACCCACAGGTATTTTTTGTATCCTTTGTTGTACTTATTGCTGTATTATAGTTATACATACACGCGTTACATGCTTAATGTTGTCTGTAAGCCTGTCTTATGCAAAATTGTAGATGAAGACAATTTTTTAGCATGTCATGAAACATTGCAAACATGCATATTATTTAACATGTACCAGTACTAGTTTACCAATTACTAGTAAGTTGTAAGTCCGGGTGTGCTTAATAGTTCAATATTTATTGTTTCATGCTTTCATGTGGAGAATGGAACAATAAAGCTGACTGTGACATATTAGTACATATTTTAAGATGGGTTACACTATACCAGGCTGCATGCTGTTAGTTTAATTTAGGCCAGTCCTTGACCTTTCAGTCAAAGAACATTCTGTTTTCTAGAAACACCTAAATAAAACTAGGAGTATGGCACAGTCAATCACAATCAACACTGGGATTTTCTGAAAAATTGAATTTGTTTGGTGCATGCTCTATCTTGTCACTAAATCAGGGGTGAAATTGTGTCTTTAGGTTACATACAATTCTGCTTACACATTGGTCCTCTGAGAGATAAGACCTCTGCAAAATAAATCCAATATTGAGTTTTTTTAAAGGAATCGGCCCTGTGCTCGGTTTTGGGTAAAATTGTGTTCCACACCTCTGCCAAATTAAGTGAAAAGTGTGCCAATTTTATTGACACCAAACAATGGACAGACATGGATGGAAACAGGGCATCTTGTTGGAATATGATGGTTATGTTATTTAATAACTAAGATTTTTAACCATTTCAAATGTGAGGGTAAAAAAACAGATACTCATGTTAGTCACATCTGAGTCATGTTTAAAGAACCTCAACAAGGTCAAAGTCCTCTCAATAAAAGGCAGGTGCAAAATAACTGCACGAGTAGTAACATGTAATTTGACATTACTCTACATACTTGATGTTGATAACAAGCAATAACACCTACACTCCAAATTTTGGACAGTATTTGAATTCTTGAATATTCTTAATTGATAAATTAATGTAACAAATTATTATAACTTATTTAAAACGTCCAGACTGTTTTTGATAATTTCTTTACCTTCCTCACAGCCTGAATACCTGAAGTGATGTATTTTAGTACATATGATAATACTGAATAGATTAAGGTCTTGTACAAGGGGTGAAAAACATTCTGACCTAGATATTTTGTCTCCTCCCCCTGCAGCTTGAACAGATATGATTCAGGACTCTTGCACTCCCACTCCAATGTTGGAAAGCAAAGCAAAGCAACTAAAGGCATTGCTTCCTTTTCTCCATCCTTAGTCAGAATAGGCAAAAGGAGGAAATAATCATTTTGTGACTGTCCAGAGTGACTGATTTACCTCAGAGATATGACTGCCCCCCACTCTTGTTGCTCTGCCACCTCTAGCCCCCACCCCTTACCCCCTGCCTCAACAGCCTAATGACTCCTGGAGGTTCCATTTGTAAGGCTCCCATAGAAACATAGCTACAATAGGCCCCATCTTGAGAGGGCCCATCTGGGAGTCTTTGTGGGGCCTGCTGAAAGCCACAAAGGCCTGCTGACCTAGAAACCCATCAATAAGAGAACAGGGAGCCCCACCGACAACAAATTGAAGAGCCATGGAATTTCCTGGGCCATCCTGAGTCCGTAGGTGAGGACAGACTCAGAATGTGGGAGGGGTAAATTCCCTGGATGTTCGAGGATGACACGTCAGGATGTCATTCCCAAGCTGTCGGCTGTATGCTCGTTACCTTAAACTGTCACTGCTGCCTTTGTCCTCCTGCCCACTATTTGTCTTTGTGTTTGGAGGCCAATGAAACCTTTATAAAATGCTGGTTCTGACAGGAAGCAGCTGTGGTATGCTGGCTAGTGTTAACTGTCCTACTGGAGGTGGTTCATGGTGATAATGCTGACTTTTTGGTGTGGAATGGCCAAGTGGCACCTTTCTCCTTACTGAGAAAGGGCACCGTAGGGAAAATGTGTTTGATGGTTAGAAACACTTGCCAGTCCATTTAATGCTTTTATCACTCGAGATGAGCATGTAAGGTTGGTCGAGATCTCACTCAGGATGAGACCCCTTGGATTTAAAGTCTTCCAACTTCTGAGGATTTTCATATGTTTATGAGACTCCTATTGTGAATGACACTCAAGGAAAAAAATCTACAGACCTGATTTCATACAAAAATCAGTGACTAATGTGATGTAGAAGCCATGGGCCATCTTGTCTGTCTGGTCTGAGTACCAGATATGTCACGATTCAGTGAGAGGGGTTCAGGTGAACACTTAAGACAGGTGTCTCCAACCCACTTCTGCTGCTAGCTGATAGTTTGAATGTGAAAGGATACAGAAATACTGTTGATTTCTTGACACGAGAGCCTGAAATGAAGACGCACACACTGGTAGTCAGATCACGCAATAACCTCTGTGTCTGCATGCCCTGTCACTCGTTTCCTACAAGAGGTAGACTATATTTGATCCTTATAACAATTGCAATTGGCCACTGTGATGTAGTCACAGGCACATTGACTTGTGTTGAATACACTGAGAAGATGGACAAGCTCCAGAATATAGTACGATGGACTTGTCTGTTCCTCGTTAGTTGCATGACCAGATGTTGATATATTGGAAAGGTAGTGAGGACCCTTCAGACTTGAGCTCTCTTTTTTGTAGTGTCATCTTGGTACACCTGAGTGTCTGTCGCTTTATGTCTTTAACTGTGATTTAATTTACCATTGTTTACTTGTCACAGACCAACTTTGAATATCCAGAATGAAAATAAATAAGTCAACAGTGTGAAATTCTTGCCATCCTCTGTTTATTTTTTTTCAGAGGAGGACCGCTATGATAGCTACTCTCGTATGATCTTAAAATACTTCCTGGCAGAGGGAGTGGTGTGTCAACATGAGCTCTTCATAGCAGCAGCTCAAGATAATCCAATTGACATCTTACAGGTATGGGAGGAGGAGGTGTCTGTTTCTGTATGCTTTTTGGAATAAAAGTCACTGTAACGCAAAACCATTATATTTTCTGTCAACTTATAGATAGTGACAGACAATTTACAAAAAAAAACTGAAACTAGCTCAGTAATCTGAGTTTGATTTTGACTTTTGTTTCAAGGTAAAATGAGTTGAAAAACCTGTATGTTCTACATGCTAAACATGTAATTGATACCTTGAAATTACATTAAAAGAATTATGCACACTTTTTCTAATTCTGTGATTAAACAACGCATTGGAGATTAAACAATTATTGTAGGAACATTGTCTCCTCCAAAATGTTTCAGGGTTAGTGGGGGTATCGCAGGGGTCATGGGTGGAATGGTTGAAATGTTTCCCGGTGCATCACTCTGTGAAGAGGACCATAGCTTCAGAAACGTCTGCCACCCAGTATACAGGAGGTGGGCCTCTCTCCTGCTGATTGATAGTGGGAGGGGTCACAGCCTCACCCTCTCTTTACATATCAAAGGTTTATTAAGACAGGGGGACTCCCAGTGGGGATATATCACATCATTTAATGTTTTCACAGCTAGTGTCACAGCTTATCTATGAATCCAAAGGTGGTGTCTTTTTATGGACACAAGAAAAAAAAAATTGGAAAAGGTAGAAATGGGAAATTTTGTTCCTAAATATCCAATAAAATGGCAATCCTAAAACTCAAAGTTGCTTCCATTTGGCTGACACAATGAAACATCTCCGCACTATACTTTACCCAAAGCCACAGAAAATATCTCTTTTGTAGTACACCTGTGATTTTTTTCTTGATTGTTGTGATGATTGTTTCTCTTTTAGGAGTTGTGATGAAAATGTCAGTAAGCATAAAGTATAGATGATTATTTACCCCAAATGTTACTGCATCAGAAATACTCTTTCTTCGCCATAAATCTTCACCATTAGAGTCCCAGTTTTGTAAAAGAGTTCAAGAAACAAGGATTCCTCATGCGGTGTTTGGTTTATCTTCCTTTTTGAGTTTTGTAAAATACATTTCAGATATCACATTATTGCCAAAGCTTTTGCGTGAGTGTGATATCATTATGCACAACTTCAAAAATGTGAGAAAAACTCATTAGAAATGATACAGTAATGAATACTCAGAAAATGTCTGTTACCTTGAAGATCTGCTCTGTAAACACTATCATCACTGTGTCATTTTATGAAGGAGCTACCTGATCCTATCTTGGATGATGTTGCTATTCCCAAACCAGCAGAGCAGCCCAGGCTGTCATGTGATCCTCAGGACAGTTTGGAAGCCATGAAAATTGCATGGCGTTACCAGGGTCTTCCAAAAGTGCAGGTAATGCCATGGACGTATGTGTATATGTGTTTAATCATAGTTATTGGGTTTTACGGGAGACAGTAAACATACTGTGGCGATTATGCTCCCTTTATTAAAATTTCAAGTCATGCCTGTTAATGATAGAATGAGAAAGAACAGCATTTGCTTTCTGGTCTTAGTGGCTTTGCAATTGTCACCACCACGAAATCCATCAGGTTCTAAACTTCTTTGTGGACTGAATGAGGCCTCAACCTCTTTTCATTGCTGGACCAGATTACTCACACTTAGCTGGCAATAGGTAGGCTTTTCACTGGTCCCCAGCCCACATATACACACGCCTGCACCCCTGCTTAGCCTGGGAAACAAGAGTACTTTGCAGCCTGTGCATTGACATGTCTGCTCGCTCAACCCTATGACCCAGACCTGCGCCTCTGTCTTCCACCAAATCCCTGCCTTTCCTCCTGCCAGGTTCAGCGGCCCAACACTCTTTCTTCCGCTTTAAAGAGAGGTGACCCTCCCCTTATACTTCTCTGCAGTCTCCCCCTTTTCGGTCTATAATCCATATCGCTATGTGGATTAACAACACACAGTGTGTCCCTGGGGATCCTCTCCCTCTTTCTCTCTCCCTGGAAACTTCTTTACATCTGTGTCCTTTCCTCACCTCTCCCCCTTCCCCTGTAAAATCGTCTTTACAAACCACTAGTAAGCCCCACCAGAGGATTTGCATCCCAAATTCACCCCCAGAGTCAACGCTTACTTTCTCCTTACACACACCTCTCCTGCCATAGCCTACTGTGTCGTTCTCTCGATGAAGACATCAGATCAAAGGTGAGGCCGTCAGGGCGGGGAAAGAACGCTAAGCGGGTTGCCCAGCACACAAAGAGAAGATGAGCCCCTGACCCCCCTGCCCTGCTGACCCCCTCGTCCTGCCAGGAGAAGGACACACCAGGGGCCCTAATCCAGATTAGGAGTAGATTAAGGGTGCCTCTAACAATGGAATCCCTGGTTTCACTGAGAGAGAGAAGCTAAAACTCTCTCTTTCAGCTGCAGGAAAACATCCGCCTTCCCCTGCGTCCCTGACACGTTCTCTTTCATAGCCAGAAGTGGACATTTATGTGAAGAAATGATTAAGAGTGTGGTCGTAGTGGTTGTTTAACTTCTCTGCTGTAGGAATGCTGAGGAATGACCCTTAAACAATGCAATTGCATTGCCATGGCATTGTGGAGCACTCTCATTTAACATATTAGTAAGACAAATAAGACTACTTTCTTTAGGATCTGACTTGTTCTTATTGGAAATACATTGAAATCAATCCTGCAAAAAGATCTGAGAGCATATGCGTCTTTTTCTTTTCCTGCCTCAGAATTCCTTGTGCGTATGCTTCAGTGTGAGTTGTTGATCTCTTCAGAGTGCCCTGGCATCCTCATCGCGCTTCGGCCACTACTATGATGTCTCCAAGATGATGGAACCAGAAATTCGCCAGACAGCCAGATGCCACCTCTTCTACCCTCCAGACCATCCTGCTCAGACATCAGCCACACACAGGTAAAACAACAAGACATCATCTGTGCGACGCATTGAAACCAATGAGACATAATCATCAGAACTCAGGCACAATATACAACATAGACCACAAAACATAGTTATAGAAATAAGACATACCCCTTAGAGCACAGGCAAGCAAATGTGGCATTGTTCACAGAATGCAGGCAAACCAACAATGTTGGCAAATTGTACTTTAAATAAAAGCCACTTAAAAAGCGTTCAGTTGGACAGTGCAACTGAAAAAACCTGGATTGATGTTTTGTTTATTTTTTTATGCATATAAAGTACCTGTTGTTTTTCTACCTGTAGTTGGAAAAAATAAAAAGGAAGAAAAAGGAAAAAGTGTAGCTGCTTGGCTTAAAAAAAAAAAATTGAAGTCCTACTTCAAGATGAGTATAATTTCTGTTATTTTTAATCACTGAATCTCTCACTACATTATTACCATTTAATCGGCTGACACATACTGTTAAAACATCTTTAAGTCAGTTTCTACTGGCTTAAAACATTCAACCTCCTGGAAAGGTTGTGTATGTCTATTCAAATAAGGGTCTTGTTTGCTCAGTGACTGTTTGATTTCTCCTGTGTTAAGTGTACTTAGGGTTCAGAGGTCATGCAGGCTCTTTACTTAGAGAGTGCTGCTGAACACACAAGGGCACACGAAGGCACACTCAGCCGTGCTGGGTAAATAAAGCAATCTGGAGCACAGTGGATGCAGAGGAGGCTTTATAAAATCTCTCTTCCTTTATTTCAGCAAACACAGAATGTTTAACAGAGCACAAATGCAAATACATTAAATGTTACGGATGTTCCATTTAGAATATATACAGTTTCACTTGTGTAGATGTTGGAGGACACCACATGTATCAACATAGATAAAACCCGTTCACAAAATAATAAAGCAGTTTCTTCGGTCTGTGCTGATTATCTTCAAAGCATGTTGTACCAAAAGACTTGGGAGTTAGAGTGACATGATTGTGCTGTCTGGGCATCTGAAGGGGTTTGAGAGCTCACAGACGTTTTGACAGCAGGAAACTACACCTGCACTGCAAAATTGTACCCCCAACCCTGCCCTAACACTGATATTCATGTACATCCACATACACCTACACACACACACACACACACACACACACTCACTCACTCTCAAATAAATACACATACACACACACACACGCACATGTACCACTCAAACTCCTTAGCAGGCTTCTCCCCCTTGCACGTGTCCACAGCCCCATGTTGCTACCCTAGCTGTTAAATTGCTCCGTTTCACTTGAAGGCATAATTGGCACAAATTGCTCTCTAGGTGATACAGATCCTGTTGTTTAAGACTAAGCATCCCCCTTCTCTCCTCCTTTCTTCCTTTATTGAAAGAGGAACATTGAGATAAAGAAGCTTCCCTGTGTATGATCCTAATTAGCCCACGCAGTAGCCCCTGTAGCTAAGCACCTAGACCTTATTGGTACCTGAATGAGGGGTGCTCAGTAGGGGCAGTTGAAATACAATGCTTTCCTACACAATGGCTGCCAACCACAGGCAACCTTTCGCTTACTGCATGTCAAACCATCCCAACCCCCTACCTCAGAGCACGGGCATGGGCAGAGAGGCCTACGAGGGTAGGTGTCCCTCTTTCACCAAACCAGCTCTATCATTAGCCCCAGCGGGGTCATGAGGCACTATTGTTGGGCTGAATAAATGCAATGGAGTACATGGATATACTTGCCATGTGTAATCAACACAAGTGTGTATTACTGTTCTTTATGCAGGGCTATTGGCGTGTGACCAATCTATGTGTATCAGCTTTTGTAGCTTGCAGGTCGAATTGACAGCTGACATAGCAGCCCACTGTGACTCAGTACAGAGTGGTCATTACAATAGTGGGCATGCTTAAGTGGAGGGTCCTGTGTTAAAAAAAAAAAGATGGGGTTAACATTCCCATTGGCCATCCTATAGGCGCATTGTAAGCTCAGCAGTTGCTCTGATAGAGTGAATGCTCTTTGTCAGTTGTGCAGATGTTACTGCTCATTAAACACCAAAATGCTGTTCCCTGTTAATTTTAGATATCAGCATATGCACATGTCATCTGTCTGTCTGTCTGTGTGTCTAGGCACAAACAGATCCTAGGGGAGCTGACAGAGAACCAGTCATGCTGTAATTTAATCAACCAAATAAATTAATTGGATCTCTTGATATGGATCATCTGTTTGTTTTAGTGGGCCCAAAAAAAGCACTGTCAGGATGAACATGCACCAGTCACTGAATATTGAGCTTCTGTGGTGATCGACTTATCTGAGGTTTATCAAAATATTGTCAAATACAGTACTGTCTCTGCTCATCCCATCTGCTATGCTAATTTTCTCCTCTATCAACCTTCCATTACAGTCCCATGCTTGATTCTTACTCTGCATTGTTGAAGTCTCTTGAAGACGTCATTCACAGGGAGGGCTTTGACTTAACAGCACCAACGGTAAGAGCAAAAAAATCCTAGCGGTCAACATGGAATCTTTTCTGAAGATTATGAGGGGTACACTTGTTAAAGCAATGATACATTTTATTCACCCCATTAATCTCCTTGGTGGGTTGATGTGGAGTCTGTATCTTGAGGGCCCATATTTTGTTGATTTGTTTGATTCTAAAGCCCTTAGTGTACTTCCATAATGCATCAAATCCAATAAACAAATCCAGAATCCGCAAAAAAACTGGTCCCCTGTTTTTTTTTGTTTTTTTTTGTTTTTTTTTTTTTCAAAAAGAATTAGCAAATTGCACTGTAGCTTTGCAAATCAATGTAGAGTTGGGACTCAACACAAAAGGCAGAACATCTCTTAATAAGTAAAACAATCTTTTTCCCAACTGGTACAATTTTGAATATCTGCCACAATGACTGACATTACATATTGTAAAATGGGCTTTTGCTTACAGTTAGTGATATTTGCTCAAAGAGACTTCTATAAAAAAGTTTGTCATAGTCTCTAAGCCTTTCTGCTACATTCAGCTATCACTTGATTTGAGTCTGTTTACCTCTACATCACCTGTGTTGGTTGGCCTCAGTGTGTCCCATCTGTGTCTTACGTTTGACATACATTTTTTTAATAACATCACCCCTCTATAGAGTGACAGAATTATACATGATGAGACTTTTCTCTTCTGACTTAACTATTTGGTCATGTACTACATATTATTAAATATACGTTATATAGTCACAAAGTTACCCCCTGCATGTCTGTGTGTTTGTATGTGTCTGCATTTAGTGACCCTCAGCTCATCACCTAAAGCCACCTCTTCCCCTGTCATTTACAGAGGATTTACCTCCTGAACCCAACACTCTTTCTCCCAGAGTGCTGTCACTCACACGTCAGATTAACTGCTGACATCATTAAAGCAGTGTGGCCTCCTTACATGCTGTTGGCTCAGTCTAGGAATTCAGAACAGCGCAGAGTTGACATGGGCACTGGCACAAGAATAACTAGTATGGGTGAAAGTGTGTGTGTGTGTGTGTGTGTGTGTGTGTGTGTGTGTGTGTGTGTGTGTGTGTGTGTGTGTGTGTGTGTGTGTGTGTGTGTGTGTGTGTGTGTGTGTGTGTGTGTGTGTGTGTGTGTGTGTGTGTGTGTGTGTGTGTGTGTGTGTGTGTGTGTGTGGGCTATAATAGGCTCTGGATGCTAAGGATGCAGGTTTATTATAGAAAAAAGTCAGTTGAGCTTGCAGTATTTAGTTTTTTTAATTTTAGTCAGACAGGCTCTTGTTAGTCCAGTCATAGTCCCAGGCTGCTTTTACTCCACAAGGGTGGCTTCTTGTCCTTGGCTAGACTCGACTGGCACTGTTCCCTGATTTTTCTATAGGCTAAACTATAGGAGTTAGGTTTGGCCTCTCTTCTTGATGTTGTCACAGCAACATGTTACCATAGTTCCCCCATGCCAGGTTCAAGTTGTAGAAATAGAGTCTTACACTGTTGCCCCAAAGATCTGTGTATGCAAAGAGAGGACATATTTGATGGTTCAAAACAAAAAGAACAAACTCAAACACAGCACTGGCACACAAGTGGAATAAGGTAGAGAAATGCATTGCTGCTTTTTATGATGTAGAGTCGAGCATGACTGCTTTCCCTTGCAAAATTGACCCAACAGTGGGGGGGAAAGCCTGTCTAAAACAATGAAGTTTATTTTTCTAAGATGCCTGTGCTTCTGATCAAGATCCAATTGAAGTATACTATCAGTAGAGGAAGTGATCCAGCGCTGGGTGGAGGATTTTGATTATAAAGTTGAGCGATAAATGGAGCTAGAAGAAGTGAGGTTTAAATATGCTAAAGTGTGCAGATTTTAAGCAAAAGCTTTGTTAATCACTCATTGGCCTCACCTCAGTAATCAGGAGACATGCTGAAGAAAACCCTTACAAAAGACAATTGTACTAAAGGTTAAAGCCCTCTCACCGTTTGGGACAAACTCTTTCATTCTCTAAGATTCAATGATATATATCCCACAACAGTTTGGCCAGTTTTTTCTGTCTTCTTGAGAGTGGGTTACCGTTGATCTGTTGTTTTGGGGTGGGGTGTTTCAAGGGAAGTCACTCCACCCTTACCCAGGCCCCCTTGGCTGCAGAGCATCACTGTGGTGCCAAGAATGTGCTGGGGTTTCTGGGTGGCGGCCATATTGGAAGCCTGTCTGACAGGTCCATTGTGTGTATGTCAGATGGCCTCTGTGATTGGGCAGTTGTGTCCAGTCACGTTTGGGCACTGTATTGCAATTGTCTGTGCTGGTGAGCTGACTGTCCAGTCTCTCATGGAGTTTAAGGAGACTATCCAAAACAGCAGCACCATTCAGATAATAAAAACAGTATCATGTAAATTGTTACGTATGTACTTTATAAACTTTAAATGAATGCACCATAAGATCACACGATAAATGTAAATGTTTTTAAAAGTTTCGTGTCTCAGATGAAATTTCAGTTGCAGAATTTTCATGAATTAATTTTTTCAATTTTGCAGTCAAAGTCACTCAACATCCTACGCATTGGGCTTCACTCTCTTGGCTCTGCCCTCTGGGGTGATGACCTATGTTGCCATGACAACCCAAGACACAGTCACGCCCTCACCACCTTCCTCTATGGACTTCGAGCTTTGCTGAGGTCATCACTGGCAGTTGCAGTAGTTACAGTGCCTTCACATCTTATCCAGGTAAGATGATATTTGTCACGAGCATGGTTCACCAGAATAAGGGAATACATATTGTATAAAAATGTATTATGATTGTGATCCGATATAACAATGAACTAGAAAGCTTTACATGTTAAACCCTGAAAAACTTGAGTCTGTAGTTTCTTAAATAGTGTCTCAAAGAATAAAATGTAAATGTTGCAAATTATAATTAAAGACACTTCTAGCCCACTCCTTTATTTTTTCAAATCTTCTTCCTAAGTCCTTCTGCACTTGCCATTGACCTCAAAGCATTAAGCAAATTGATAAATTTGAATTGTTTAAATTCTATGTGTATATAATGGGCAGCACAAATCAATTACTGTGTGTTTCTAATCGGCTTGTGTATGATTTCTATGTATTACCAGGATGAGCATGCAATTTGAAAGGCACTTAATTGGGTTATTGCCCACTTCAATTTTGGCTTTGTGTGGGCCAGGAACGCAAGTGACACCTTCCTCCACATCAGAAGCATTTTAGTGCTATCTTCTTTTAAAAGACTCTGAATCTATGCTTGCATGTTTGGGTTTTAATTACACAAAGCTCAACACAGTGTGGTGTATGGCGATGCAAACATGTTGTCTCTTACAAAGATCCCTTTGGGGGTGTGTGTGCCTGTAATTATTTTGAGTTTTCTTGTTTGTTCTATTTTTGTCTTTTTTTTCGTTTATTTGTTTGTTTCGTTTTATATGTTTTAGGGGATGGGGGGTTGAAGTCCACATGCATGTGTCTGTGTCCAGTCTGGCCTCTCAGTGTGAGGGTGGAGTCATCTGCTGAGGCATATGGCAAACCACAGTCTTCCCCTAGACAGTGGACCATAGAAGCACACTCACCAGAAAAGCCATCTGAGACTTTTTACCAGTACAGTTTTACACTTAGTTTTAAGACTGTTCCTTATAATGATCTCTCTTTATAGTTATTTTATGTTCAGATATTTTTGATCCCATTTTAAGAAGATAAAGGATGATGCTTAACTTTTAGAACAGCTGTGTTGTCACAACATGCTCTGGCTCCCAGCCTACATGCTCAGTGCTCTGTGGCCTTGGCCTAGTGAAGAAAGGTAGAGTGGCTAACTAGCAGATGTCAGCTGTGGTGGGAGCGGTCCTCCTGTCCCTCCCTGGCCAGGCCTCCAAACCCTTAATCTGCCTCCTCCCCCTTCTCTACCCTGGGGAGAGAAGTGAATAAGCGAGGAAAAGAGGCAAGGGGGAAATTTTGGATTGAATCAGATTTTGATTGACTGTGCCAACATTTAAGCAATGAAGACTGTTAAGATGGACCTGTGTTAAATTATCTCATAATTAATTTAACAAAGTGATTCTGATTTACCTTAGTATTTTCAGATGAATTATATTTTATTAACTGAGGTAATTACAATGTGAAGGATATACTTAAAGTTAATATTTTTGGTACCTCTAAGAATTGACACATTAGTAGACTTTTTTTCTCAGTCAATCTGCTTCAATCATTAGCTTAGTTAAGCTAATTGTGGGGCGTGTGGCCCCTGGAAGACTTTCTGCACAGAAAGTGTGGGACTCGCTGGCCAATACTGCTGTGGACTCACTATCCATTATTGAGCAGCTTGGGAAGCTGAGCAACTCACTGAAAGCCTCCTCACAGCAGCCCAGTGCCACACTCCATCTGAAACATTAATTAGCTTGTCCCACTCCAGTCCCTTTCTACTATACTACTTCATGCTACCACACCCATTGTGTACAAAAACAAACTAAACTAGGATATTTCAAGATTCCCAAATATACCTCACTTGCACCTCAATCTATGTTGGTAGTCTGACCTATACATGAATGTTAGTCGCTAGCTTGGTATATTCAGACATAATTTGTACAGTAATATACAGAAGACATACCTAATAAACTACCAAATTATTGTTTTAGTCATAACTTTTTACTCTGCCTACTGTTGTTTCTCTTTCAAAGACATTTTGATTCTCTGTCAAATTAGTCTTTTTGATTTTTTTCTTTGTTTGTTTTTAGTACATTACAAGACTTGCTGTTGAAATGTATACTCAATATTTGAAATGTTTATTTGCTCCAAAATAGAGACAAGTTAAAATATTTTTGAATTCAAATGAAAAGAACTATGCCTAAATCCTAGTTTTTTACATTGGAAAAAATAGTAATGTTGGATGAAAGAGACTAATTACATTGCTTAGGTGTGAAGTCAGGGATCAGTTCTGTTTTTTGCTGCAGCATAAAGGACAAACATTTTTTATTTGCTAAATCAGTGATTAACTGAAGAAATATTTTTCCAAATTGCTTTACATTCAAATTGTTGATTGTACTGCTATTTTATGTAGCTCTGTCTAAATAAAAGACAGAGCTTTATATCAGTTTTCACTTTTAAAATGTATCTAAAAATTTGTGTTCTCAACCCCATAACGTTTTATATCCACTGCAACATTGGGTAAGCTATACTTTTGAGAGCACATTTAACTGAGACCATTTTGGGCTTATTTTGTATCTGGTTAAAATGAAGCAATTCAGGTTTTTTTTACTCCTCACATTTTGAACACTTTTTAATGAGCTGACTCCTATGACCAATAAGGAACAATTTTTTATTCTTATGTGCATGGTAAAAAAAAACATTAAAAAACCTAGAAACATTATAGTGCTCATAGTGTTGTTTTTTTTTCTAGATAGTGCTGCTTGAACACAAATGAAACCAAGTGTCACACTGGATAAACCCCTAGCTCTCCTATTTGGGCTTCCCTTTGATGTGATCAGTTAATGGTAGTTAGCTGATGCGCTGGGCATTATAGCGATTTACAGTGATAGAACCTGAGCTGGATGGACCAACAAAAATGTTCAGTTTTAAAAATGAATAAACCCGTGTCCCATCCCCCTTATGAATTACAAACGAGGCTGAAAAGTATGTACGGGGGAAGTGAGCGTGTGGCCAATCACCCCTTTCAGCTAAAGAGTTGAATCTCTTTCTGACCTCTTCCTTCTCGGCTGCCAGTGTACTGAACAGCACTGTGTTGATATTTTGGATTTGTCTCACTCTGAATCTTTTAAGTCTTTGCCAAAGACTCTCATCTTTGTCTTTAGGTAAGCAAAGAAGAGTCATTATGACATAGACTTCCGAGCACCGAGTTTTAGTTAATCTTCATTGGCTACAAGGGGATGTTAGTGTTTCTAAATAATTTTGTGCACCGTAATTTTTGGACCACTTTAATTGGTACATGTGAATGACCCGAGATAGCCTGTTATTGCTGGTACTTCTGACTGTTTGGATATGCATTCTGTAGAAGTAGGACAAAAAGGAAAGTCAGAAGAAAGAGTAGGGAAAAGACATGAAGGCATGAAAACTGCATTAGGCGGTGGCAGCCAACACACAGAGAAGGATTTGAATGATTCAAGAGGCAAAGCGATTAATAATGCAGGACTCCCTCTCTCCCTCCATCCCAGTGTCCCTCTCTCTTGTCCCTCCACCCGTTATCCTCTGCCTCTCCACCCTTTTGTATATAATTCTTCTTACCTACTATATTCACCCAAGCTTTGTCCTCTTCCCAGTCTTGACAGCAACCTAACCAGTAGGGGGAGCTCTCCCCATCAAACTTCTGCTGTTCTCCTACTTCCCTTCTCCCTGTTCTCTTCCCTGCAGTGTGCAGGTTTGAGAACAACAAGCTTTTAGCCCCCTTTTCATAAGATTGTTGTCATTTTACTTATGGTTTTACTGTTGTTCAATTACTTTTTCAGGGCCCTATTTCTAGATTTGAAGTTAGGTTGTTTGTCCATTTGCTGCCCTGGCTTCACCTGTGTTGCCCTTATCATTACTGTCAACCCTCTGTACTTCATCTGCTGCACCTAAGCCATGGGCAGAGGTGACCTGGCCACAGGAATTATGACCTAATTTAATTGCAACACTGATGGCCCGTCAGGAGGCTTTTAATTACCTGCTCATATTTTCCCTCTCTTCCCTCTCTGGATCCTACAGAACAAATCTCTAATGGGCAGCATAACCCGGCTATGTGACAATGCGATCGCCCTGGAATCATTTAAAGGCTCTGAGAGAGAGACCAACCCACTCTACAAAGATTACCATGGTAAGAACACACACACACTCTTATCTTTCTGTCTCTTTTCCATCCAGTACGCATACATACAGACAGGCAGTGCATTAAGGCTGTAGCTGGGCTGTGGATGGAGGCAGGGCAGCCCCCTTGCAGGCCAGGCTGTCAGTGCGTGTTAGTGTGCTGCTGCTCAATCAGACGTGCTCCTCAGTAGACAGGCCGGGGGGGATTCAGCTGCCACGCTGAACCCCCTCCTCCTCGCACCCTCAACCCTCTATCCCTGCCTCCCCCCTCCAGCGGAGCCTCTCTCCCTCTTGCCTCACCCCCCTCCATCCCTAGTCCCGTACCCCTGAGGCTCTGGAGCAGGGCAGACCAACGCTGGGGAATCGATATTCTCACCATCACTCTCTCTTCCTCTCTGCCTCGATCTCTCTATCCCTCGCTCAATGTCTCCATGGCCAGCATGCCCAGTTAATAAATGGAGGGCAAGTCTTTTCCTCCTTCCGGTGGGGAGGAAGGTATTTGTAAATGACACTGGAGACATGGAGATGTAGTGAAAGAAAGGGAATGGGACTGCGGATTGTCCCTGCTTTCCAGATCCTCTTAGTTTGACTATTCCCTCTTTCCCCTGATTGCGTCCCTATTTTCTATCACTCTATAACACTCTCCACACATAAAGGTCAGTTTAAGCGAGGGGTATTTTTAGCCATGCCTCTCCAAATCACTCTTGCGCTTTTCCTCTCATTTCCCCCCTCCCTCGTCTCCCCGGGTTAGACAGCCTTGGTTGTGACAGATGAAGGGATGAGGAGTAAAAACATTAAATGGCAGATTTTAGCTTCATCCAACAACATGTTTTATTTAAATACGGCACACCGTTGCGATCACATTCCTCTGCCGTGTAAACGCAGTTAGCCATTTAACATAGATGCATTGTAGCCAATTATTTAAACAAAATTGTCACACAAATGTTCTTCTGCATTTGCAGGGTAATGATAGTGGAATGTCTTGTTCCAAAGTATATGCTCTCTCTGTTTAACCAGCCAGAGGAATTCAGCTCAGGTTATGAAATACATTTATGTGTACAATTGTTTGAATGTGTGTTCATGAATGCAAACGCATCTGGTGTAAGTGTGAGAGTGCGTGTTTACGCACGTGTGTGCGTGTTTGCAGCAGCAGTTCAGGGCTGCTCAAAGCATGCTGGGAAGCCTGTCACTGCAAATCATGCAAGGGGAACTCACCCAAGTGCACAGAGGAGAGAACCCACCATCCCCCACTTTCTCTGTCTGTGTCCCTTTCTCCATTACTCCCTTGATCTCTCCTTTTCTCTCCCACGCTCATTTATACCACCCCTCTTCTACAGTGCTTTTCCAGTTTTATGAAACTGTAACTTTATGGTTGAGATGATGAGGAATGGCTATTGTTATGGTGAGCTGCAAACTTTTTTGAAGTTCCAGAATTCATTTAAGCTCCTTGCTCGAACGTATCAATTACACATTGTACATTAACCTTACTGTAAATCTACATGCCAGACTAAGTGAAAAAGAAAGCATCCAATGCAGAGGTATACTTTTTTTGTTTTGTCTGTTTTTTCATCTAAACCGTGTGTGTGTGTGTGTGTGTGTGTGTGTGTGTGTGTGTGTGTGTGTGTGTGTGTGTGTGTGTGTGTGTGTGTGTGTGTGTGTGTGTGTGTGTGTGTGTGTGTGTGTGTGTGTGTGTGTGTAACTGAAGTTATGTCATCTTACAAGAAGGAACAGGTTTAGCCTACAGCTCATTATAACAGCATCAACAACTCCCCTGTGAGCACTTGATGGCAGTGGTCCGGGAAACCCCCCTTTATTTGTAACCATGTGCTCATACTGATGTGCACCCTCTCAGAAGTCACTGAGCATAGAGGTGACAGAGACTGCAACCGCTGTGACTGGTATGCTTGGTAGCATCCCATTTCATCCTCTGGTCATAGCTCTTTTCAGCCTTGAAGTTGTTGTTTGAGGCACGTGTGAAAAATCAACATAGAATAATAGCCTTAAATGTTTGCAGGGACATGGGGCACTTTTTCTAACACATGGACTTCACGTTGAATTAACACACAATTGCAAATGGTTTTAATGCTCACATGCCCAATTGGTCTTTAATTTGCTCACTTTATTCTTCACAGGCCTGCTACATGTGCACCAGGTACCTCACTTGAACTGTATGGCCAGCCAGCTTCCTGACCATAAAGACCTGGCTTTTAAGCTCAAGAGGAAGCAGTTCAGCATTGAGGTATGTTGTCTGAAGTAAAATAGTACTACATTCATACATTTAGTCATTTAGTTCGCTGATCTTCCACTTGTATCATCCCTACTTGTGGCAGTGAAGAAATGCCATAGTAATCTGCCTTTTCACCTACTTCAACAATCAGTTAGTTGTGGACTGTCCAGTGTAAATATTGGCACATATTACTAACATGTCAATAGCACTGTTCCTCTGCTGATTCCTAGCAGAAATTAATTCTTTATAGTTTTGGTTGTACTGTCCTTAATTTTAGTTAAAGGAGCATTATGAGTGGTAAAAACAAAACAGTTCTATACAAGAAATAGACAGCAGCATCTCTGTGAAATGTCTAAAATATACCAGTGTTCCTTATTATAAATAGCAGTTTCATTTTCAAAAATCAATCGACTCCAATTACTGCCGAATATAGTGAGCCATTGAAAGTAAAGTATCAGGAGTTAGGGGAGAGTAAGTTTACACACTTTCTTTTAACCAAGGCAACAGGTATGCTTGAAAAACTTTTCACTTTAAAAAGTGAAAGTGAGAAAACTGACGTACTCATGCAAGCGTTAGATACACTTAAGAGAGGCAGAACTATCAGCAACTTTATATTGTGAACAAATGGGGAGTGAAGAGTTATTAGTGCAGTTCAATTACAGGGCTATTTATTACAGGGCTATGTTATTTTACAACAATCAATGCTCCAAACTCATCAGATGGGCAGCATCAATAGAATAAGTTTTAGTTTAAATAATTCCCAGTTGTTGAAAGTGTGTGTAATTTCAATTACACACAATTATTTGTTTAGTCATTATAATGTTGTTCAGACATCTCATCGTCCATGTGTTAAATTACCTTTCGCGTGTGTGTGCGTGTGTGTGTGTGTGTGTGTGCGTGTGTGCGTGCACGTGTGCGTGCGTGTGTGTGTGTGTTTACAATTTTTTTTCCTATCTGCAATGTCATTATTCCGTTGAATTTTTCCTGACTCAACATGTATTCATTAACATTAAACAAGAGCGTCATTTAGATGAAAAGTAATTATTTTACTATGAAGGCCACATTTGTTTGCACTTTACATTTGTCACCACAGCATTCATCCAGTTCATAAAATGAAATTAATTGCAGATGATAATGAGTCTCTCACATTTGCCAAGCACTGCCAGCTGGTGTTTACTTTTGTGTGCATATATTGGGTGACAAAATGCAAGGTGAAACTATTGATTATACACTTTCTTGACAGTAGTGTCAACCTGCCAAAGTGGTAGACAAATAGGTCAAGAAAGTCAGTGGTGTTGAGCAAGAAACTGAACCCCTAACTGCTCCCCTGGTGCTGGTAGACTGCATGCCTACTGCTCATGAGGGGTTAATTGCAGAAAATGTGTTTGCCCTCAGGGATTAAAAAAGGATATACTATTATCATTATTAGTATTATTAGTGTTATTTCTATCTCTAACAGAAATATACATATATGTAGTGGGATAAAATTAAAGGAAAAACAGATTCTAGTTATGAGAATGGTTAAATCTCAAGTCTTTATATAACTTATATTATTTCTGTGCTTGACCTGCCTTACTCAGTACACTACAAAATACTGCAAGACTTTTCCATTTCTCCTTTAATTTTGATTTATGAATTCTCATCCTCTTTCTCCTTCTTATCCTGTTGGAGACACATTCATTTTATATGCATCATGTCTTCACTCTCACTCAGAGTAATCAATCTGTCACTGAACTACCACTCTAGAGACAAATTAAGGGGCCCTCCTCTTAGCCCAGGCCCATGATTGGTCCTCATTACATTATCATTACCTTATCACACTCTCTCGTCCTAGGCTCTTGGTGGGACCCATTGTCTCAGACAGGAGGTGAGGGGGCGGAAAGGACTACCCACCCGCCCCCAAAAGTTCCCCATATCCTATAGTCAAACCCTTCACATTTTTTGCCAGCCTTTACCATGCATCGCAGCTTGTCTGCATCACCCTCTTCTCCCCCTCCTTTTCCCCTGAATCCCTGAATAGCCAAATCCTGTGCAGATTTATAAGGTCTGCAAAATTCAAGGTGGTTATCCTCAATGGTCTTTTAATTAGTCCTCTGTATTACGTCCCCCTCCCCCCGGGGAGAGACCAAGAGCATCTTCAGTTTTGTGGGGCCTGTCATCTGTATCATACATCCCAGCACTGTATCGTTAAAACCGCATTTTGTCAGCTGAGATTTTTTAAACATTTTTATTATTTTATTTTGATTTATTTATTAATTTATTTTCAGAGTGACAATTAAATATATTACGAATACAATGTAATGATTCAAAAAAAAAAATCATAGAAGGACTGTAGTTGTTGGTATAAGAGAACATATCTTATGAAGTTTCAATCACAATACCTGTCTCTGGCATGTCATGTGTGAGGGAATTTTCCAGAGAGCATTGGATCTTATCACCAGTCATGCATTAAATCAATCAAAACACGTACAAAACGCACCTAATTAGTCATTGTAAACCTCATTATTTTCACACGTGGTGTGATTGCATGTCATTAATTTCAACATCACCTGAAATTAAGGTGTCAAAAAAGATATGAGTCAATCTTTGCCCGGTGTCTTGAAATCAAGATTGCATGCAGAACAACTGCTGAGTTCTGACTGTATGATTCACTGTATACTGTGTTTGACCTGTAGGTCTGCAGCCTCGGTGGGCTGCTGATTGACACATGAGATAGTGATTGGATTCTAAGCCCAGTGTCTGACATGTGACAGCCTACACCATCCCTGCTAATCACCTCATTTACACAAGCTGCGGGACCACCATGCCCGGGGCCACGTAATGGAGCGTTCTCTCGCTGAGTTTCTTTTGCGCTCCTCAGCCAGTCGCCCGTACAGTTATTATAGCACTTGGTGAATTTTTAATTTGTAACCCATTTCATGTTGTAAAACTTAATCCAGGACAATTTCATGTGTGGTGGTGATGAATGACAGTTGAATGACATCACTGGCTCCTTACCAGTTTGGCCAGGTGGCAGCATGTCACCCGGGCCACAAATGGAATCATGCTAGTAACTTATTTTGTAGCGGCTGTTTGACTCACACCTCAATCACCTAGCACCCTGAGAATGCGGAACAGTGTTTGCCAGCACACAGCGTGCAGATTCTACCCACAAAGAAAAGCCCTCATATTTATATTTGTTATGATTTAATTTTTTTTACTTTATTTTTATGATTTTAATGCATTCACTCGTGACCCCATACTTGGCATAACCACTGGGGTTTCATTGGGTTTGTGATAAGGTTACCATGGTAACTGCTGTCATTTCAGAGAGTTCAAGCTGCGGTTGATGAGCAATTATTAGCCATGGTGCCTGGAGCCAGAATTAACCCATGGCCCTGTCTGAGCAGGTAGAGGAGCGTTAGGTGTTTAGACAAGATTAACGCATACTCATAAGCGCATACACAAACATTGTTTGCTTCCACACCTAAAGATATTGACATTCATGCAGTAATACAGCTGCATACTTACTGACAAATGTGCGCACGCACAACTGTGACAGACATCCTCTCAATGCTGATACTGAATGTTCACAAGATTTCCCGTAAACTTTTGTTTGTCTGACAGTGGCTTCTGTCACTGGTTTCACAATGCAAGATGTTTTGAGGATGAAGTTCTGAAGAATGCCGATGGTATGCAGTTATATACTCTTTTACCTTTGTTTGACCCCTTAAACTGACAGGCAATGTGCCTGTTGGGTACCTGGGTGCCAGAGGCAGGTCACAGGGTCAAATACAGTATAAAATGGGGATTTGTGTCAAATTAGTCTGCTGTTAGGGGCTTTCTGGAGGTGTCTCTTTCACCCACACATTTTAGCATGTGGTCTGTATCCTGGAGATGTGCAAAGAATTCAGTGTTTGTATTTTCATATTTATTTTTAACTTACCATGTTCCTATAAACATTAAGCAAAGACAACATAAGAAACAAACCAAACTCTACAGGAACATGTGGAGATGGGGCTTTATTGTTAAAGTCACTTGTGGGGGAATTCGTTGAATGCCTGGAAGTGTGCTTGAATTTGTTGACAGATATTCAGCATCTTCCCCTTTCCTGTATTTCCTAACCAACTACTAAATATCCATATAATTGATACAATAGGAGCATATTGATGGTGATGCTGTTTGGATGTGTGACTCTCTGGTTTTCATCAAACTAAACTAACTGAACACTGTTGGGTGGAAGAAAAATAAAGCAATTCAATTGTCCCGAGAAAGGGTGTTGAGACCACTGGCCAAGCAACATATTGGTGAGACCATTCAAGATCAGAGATGGAGTCACAGAATCCAGAATTTTAAAACCTTTTAACTTAAATTTTAGAAGCCCTTACATTAAGTTGATACAAAAAAGTTATTTGATTCATTGAAAATCGTCAGAAACCAAAGCAAAAATTTCTAAGGAATTGTCACAGTATCAAAAACAACATAAAAACAACAAAACAAACAACAAAATTAAATTTAAGAACAAATCAAAAAATGCTTAGCGTTTGAAATTCCTTTTTTAAAAAGTTATATTGACGATAATGATCATATCTGAACAACTTCATTTTGAATAACGCTAAACAGTCAGACATTGTCATTGATTCTCAAAAACGCCATCTCATCGTTAGTGACTATTTCATATTTATTAATCACTTACATCTACAGCAATGCAAAACTTCTCTCATTGGAATATATCTTACGACATCTGATACTGCATGCTGTCTTTCCAGAAACTGAATGGATCACACAATCAACTTCACCTTCATACAAACAAACAAATCTTCATTTGTCCAATGACATAGACATTCACAAATTGTACAGATAAATTCTTTTTACTGTACCTGTCAAGTGTAACATGAACTCATAACTAATGAAATGTACATTTTAAAAGTGAAAAAAGGACAAACAAAATCGACTAAACTGAAATGAAGATGTTGACGGTAGAATGGAAAAGACGATTTTAGAAGAAGTCAAGAACAAGTCTAATGGAGGTGTGTTGAGTAGGTTAATGTTTCTTGGCATGTCCCCAAAACGTCTATAAGACAGTGCTTGTGTCTGCCCCCTGTTGAAGCCTGTGGGTGCCGAGGGAAGGGTGTTAATGGACCTATGCGACGAACAGAGCGGAGGCTTGGAAAAGAGGGGGGAGAACTTAAGCAGAGAGGAGCAGTTAAGTGATTCTCAGGTCAGATCTAATTAAAATGAAGGCTTTTCCTCAGGGGCACTAAACTGTTTTATTGAGAGAAAAATAAAAAGAGGGAAAGAAAGAATTGTGGATTGCAGCCAGAGTTAGACAGAGACCTGGTGTTCCAGGCTTGTTTTTATGTCTGTGTATGTATTTGTTAGTATTTAATATCTGGTCATATATCTGTTTCCCCATATCTCAAATAATGTTTGGCACTTGAAATCATGTAAAGGTCGTTGCTGAAAAGTTCTTTTGGAGAACATATTTATTGATTTATTCAGTATTTACTTCAATTAGAGAATAAGAATAATTACTCCTAGATTTAGATTAAATTTCATACAATACGAAGATATTGTAAGGTTCCCCATAAAATCTTTCTCTTATCTTACAACTTACCCTAAGAATCACAATCAGATGGGAAAGGACCTTTTAAATAATCCTCCCTGTGAATAATTTATTCTTCCTGTCTTGGTACGCGTCAGCCTGTCGCATTTTGGAATGAGGTGTGCTTATGGTTTGTGCATGTATGAGAAAGAGAGAGTGAACTCAGTGCAGGGCCAGTCAGTGGCACGCGATCGGACGACTCAGACGAAAAATATTCACAACATACATCTGATGTGCATCTATTATTTAACAGGGATTTTATCTATTCTGGAAATGTGCATGTGTGTTTTTAAAATACTCTGCTTCTTAGGTCTATATTCATACTCAGGTGTCTCAGACAAATGTTTCATTTGTATTTGTTTGTTTTACTGGTTTATACATTTAATTGATATTCACTAAATAAACAACTTTGATATTTCTGAAGTATATTAAACTTCATTTAAGTTTGATTATGATTGCCTGTCAACAAATTCCAATTTCGCAAGGCAATCTGTGGCTGGAAATTCAATTTTTGTCAACTCAAGGGAATGTGCAGTCTATACGTGTTCTGGTATGGTCAAGGCCCAGAAATCCTAATAATCAACTACTAAAACAATGTTATACAATAAAACACCTAAGTGATATTAGAATTGCACTTGGTGGCTGTGTTTAACTTGAGCAAGAAAATATCTGGTACTTTGCCAAACAATTCTGCCTCCTATGTTCTATCAACACAATGCCGAAATGTTGTTTCTTGCAAACAGACAGTATTAAAGCCAAATAAAACTGGGCATATTTGCTCCTCCTGCCAGGCTGAGTAAAAGTGTGGTCTGCCTGAACTCGCCCTGGAAGTGAAGCTGTTTCATCAGTGAGCAGTGAACCCGTAACATGGTCCATGCACCACTCAGCCCCCATCAGACTAGACTGGCCACATTTGACTCAGTCCTGATTAAAGTATCCCAAGTTGTCTTCAGCTCCCATTACAGAGAGTATGGAAGAGAGACTATAACTTCCATGTCACCCCACATCCATGAGGTCTTGTGGTACTATGTAGTATATGTACGTCTGTTCAAAGAGGGTTTTGCATTAGCATAATGGTAGTGACTGGGCAGTCATAGCCCCCCTGGTGCTTATAAACTGGGTCTTCACCAGATCCTTGCATTTTGAATCATATTATCATTATTTCTTCTGCTGTGGCAAATAGAGCCTAATTTTGCCTTGGGTCCATACATTCTTTTGCAAGTCTTAAAATCTTGTTAAACTGAGATACTATCATCCACAGTAAAGACAAGTCTTATAATTGTATGTGTCAAAGTGAATCAACATGCCTGAATGTTTTATTTGAGACAAAGGAAAATCACTGAAAATTAGTGAGTAGAGTAGATGTTTGTTTTTTTGAAGTACTCTTTATTCAAAAGGCAAATACACCAGATGCTTAATATCAAAAAATAAATAGAAACATATCAGGTGTCTAAAACGCTGCTGATGCACCATAAAGAAATTTAAAATTGCCGTCATTGGCACAAAGTTCCATGGTCGCAGGGGTTCAAAGGTGGAATGTTGATCCGGAGCAGGAGCATCAAACTCAGGAAGGCTCTCTGCTCGGGACCTAAAAATAACTTTCCCACACTCTCACCGCGCAGTGTCCTAGGGGGTCAGGAGGAGGAGTGTGTATGTATTTGTCTGTGTTCTTACTCCATATTCTACTAGTTTTCCTGTTTTAATATGAATATATTTAATTGTTCCTTGTGCAAAAGGTCTGTATTCCAAAATGTTCAAATCAATTGTTCTCTGTCTTTAATAGTTTGGCACTGAGCAAAATTGTGAGCAATTGGATGGGGTAGTTTGTAGAAATGTGCAGATATTATGTTTAAGGAGGATCAAAATATATTCAGGTGAGCTCAATGGTTTTCACACCCCTTAGTTTGAACAGATACTTTTTCCCTGTCAGATGAGACGCAACAATTCCAAAAGGAGCATCTGTCACTCTTGTTGAGCTGCTACAATTTAGAGAACAATGGGTTCTCATAATAGTATACACTACAATATGTGCTTCCTTTAGTCATCAATTTGCATTATTAGTGATGCTTTTTTAGTTGGGCACCACCCTTTTCATTGCAACATTTGCTCCATCACCAATCACAATTTTTGCTAAGTCCTTGCTTAATGAAAACAAATTAGCTCTCATGATCCTCTTTATCTCCACGCACACTAAAAGGCATTTGTTTCAGCTAATCACAGGACCTACTTAACCCCTGCCACAGTGAATATGGTTGTATTTAAAAAGGATTCACCCAACAGTCAACACAGAGTTGTTTAAAGCAGTGTAGACTATTGAAGGATGTTAGCTCGCAGCTGAATGTAGCAGTGCTCATGAATTTTATGAGGGCAAATGTCCCTGTCCTTCAGAGTTCACAGGTGGCCATTGAAAGGCCTGGCCAGATGATGGAGGATAGTTAGTACGCATAGAGAGTCCTGAATAGACTTTAATTGCACTCTGTAGATGAGTCAGAAGGCCAAGAGAAGGACAGTCTACACTTCAAAAGGTATGTTAGAGGGCAAAATAATGGTGCCTTATTGAAAAGTTTGTGACCCTAACCCCTTTGATAGGGCACATGAGTTGGACAGCGGTCTGTTTATGTTCTTAATATAGAACAAAATTCTTTGTGAATTTGCAAAATGTGCTTGTGAACTATCTAACACACATATATGATGAATATGTGAAGGTGGAGCTGGCTCTGGGTGGGAGAATACTCCCGTGTGTGGCTTAACCAAACTCTTCTTTTGTCCTGGACAATGATGAGTGATGATGAGTGACAGGGGTGTTAGGACTGGGATCTGGGGAACAGAATACACCTAAGCAGTGCACAACCAAACTCAGTGAAAAGGTCAAATCTGAGGCAAGCTTCTTATGTACTCGCACAAAGTATTGTTACCAGTGTTGTTTGCTCTCCACGGCATTTCTTTGTTATGCAGTGCACAGGCTAAAATACTGGCTTTAATTTTTGATCATCTCCTATTGTAAATGATGGTGAAATGCATTTTGTCGTGCTTTTGAGCGAGATGATTCGTCAATTACAATTAAAGGTTATAGAAATCATACAAATTCGTTGGCAATCCACAATGAGCTCCTGAAGGTGCTCTATCTCTTCAGGACATCTTCCTTCTCTAAATCCAACTATAACACATATCAGTGTGTACCCTCATTTGAAGCAAGTAAGAGAACCTGCGCAGTTGTCCTTTTGTTCCACAAAATCTATACATTCTGCTTACACAGCCAAACTCTACCCCCCCCCCCCCCCCCCGCGCCTCCCACCCCACCCAAACACACACATTCTGCCCTACTGCAAGTCAGTGTTGAGGAGGACTTGCGTGCAAGTGTTTCCCAGGAGGCAATTGTAGACTAAGGCTTCTGAGGGCCCGGGGATGGCTCTAGATGGCGGTTAGCAAGGAACCAGTATTTTTTTGCCTGCTCTCTTCCTTCCCCTCCCCCCCTTTCTGAGCGCAGGCTGTGATTGTAATGGGGGGTGACAGCTCACCTCTCCCTAGCGTGCCTACGGTCCTCGGAGCGTTAGACCCCCCCACATAACCCCACCACCACCACCCCAAGTCCCGGAAGGCCACAAAGGTTACTCCATATGTTAGTCTGAGGACTCTTATGAATCCATTTTTTTTCCTCAAAAAAGATACATTTTGTAAGTCCACAACAATCCATGATCAGTCAGAAACAGGTGCATTTTTCTTTGAGCCCCTCATTGTTAATATTATGGCCTAGAATGGAGTCCCTGACAGTTGTTTGTTCATTACATTTTTTTTTTTATATATTTACTTTGTTACACTGTCCCTGTTCCTTTTGTATTACTTGCAACTCATTGGTGTGAAAAAAATCTGCAGCCTGGAGTTTCATGTCTGCAGCAGGCTTCATATTTGGAGTGGGAAGTGATCTGATTGCCTGACATCCTACTGTCTGCACTGGGACATCATATATTTTCCTGTTTCTTTCCCCACCTCAGTGTGCATCTGTAAGCATGAACTATATAAGCATGAAGATTGGTACAGATTAAATCCCTTTCATGCACCTGTGTGCACCTTTGAAAAGCTGTTTTACCTCAATTCCAAGAACATTACATTTTCATTATTTTAGTTTGTTTTATTTCAAAAGATAGATTTGTGAATACTTTGATCAGAATGTTTCTGGTGCAGGAAAAAAAGGGCACGGACCAAAAGAGGTTTCTCACACATTGCCTTGTTCCCCCTAAAATCTTACTCTAATTTTACTTGCCAAAACAACCATATACCTCAGCTTATCAAACTTCAAAAGTCTGGTGAAATGAAAAACGGTTTCTCCATTGGAATTTGTGTTTGGAATATTCTATATCCATAGACAATACGATCAAGATTTTAGCTTATGAAGTGACTTAATTTACTTACATCAGAAATCATTTGCTTTCCCGAAAAGAGCAAAGATCCTATTGAACATATTTCTTCAGATATACCTCAGAGAATATGACAGTAACAGCCTCTTTTTTATGTTTAGCCTTAAAAAACTCTTAAGTCTCAAAAGAGAAAAGGGATCTGTAATGCATGAAATAAAATAAAATCATGATACCGCATCTCTTGTGCTCTTCACTGCATATTCTGGGTTTGTGTTTAAGTAAGGCTTTGTGTGGTTCTATGAGTCTGTGAGAGTTGATGCTAGTGCAAGATACTAAAATTGTTTAATGACCAGTGTCTATTGAGGGTAGGGTTTGCGTGTTTATGGGTGAGAAGTAGTGCAATAGTATGTGTAGTGGTGAATATTAGAGGAGGCATAGTGTTAGCAAGGTCACTCTGCGTACAGACAGAAGTGCTTTCCTTTCTCAAGCTCAGCTGCTCGCTCTCTCTCACTCAGTTTTTTTCAGTGTTCCCTCAGTTTACATTTTCTTCTCTTCTTTTAAATATAGTTTGTTTTTATGGGCGTCGCTTTGTCTACAGTCAGGGTCCTTATTCCAATGTAACAACCTTTTTACCCCTTTGGCCACCAGATCTCATTAGGATGCTTAGACATAAGCACACAGGCAAAGTAAGGCAGCACTGCTGTGGGAATCTATATGCAAAGTTATAATATATGTGAAGTAAATGCCTGACGGTGTGTGTGTGTGTGTGTGTGTGTGTGTGTGTGTGTGTGGGTGTGGGTGTGGGTGTGTGGGTGGGTGGGTGGGTGGGTGTGTGTGTGTGTGTGTCCATCTTCCCAGCATCTTTCCAACACCCAGCAGGCCAAAGTGGAATCCCAGCCACACTCCATCTATCACCTCATGTGATGTTTGGGCATGTTTTCTACACCTACTCTGGACACAACTTTTTTTTTTTTTTTTTTTTTTCCTTCCTTTCCTTTTTTTTCCTCCTTCCTTCCTGTGTTCTGTGTACAATTGTACAAATGCATCAACACTTTCTGGCCTCATGGCAGCCTATGTATCGGTGAGGAAGCAGCAGCAGCCTTGTGTCATGTGAATTGTCTTAATTGCAGTCAGTTTCCAGTAATAGGCTGCTTCCATAGATATCAGCCATTAGAGCAATGCTCAGACAGGGGTGGCCTGATTGGCTATGAGGAAGGTGATAAAGAAGCCATGCCTCATTTACCTCCAATTTTTTTGTTCACACATCCCAGTATGAAAGTCAAGCGTGAAGATGGAAAAAGACTGTGTTAAACTGATTTATGTGCTCTCCTATGTGCTGGTAGCTAATATGCACCTTCTGATTGCATTGTCAGCAATCAGTGGCGCTGTACAAGTGAATGGTTTCACTGGCAGGAAGTTGTTCCAGTGATATTTAAATGCCCAAGTTTTCATTAAACGTTCACTTCTCTGGAGTCATTAAATTTATATGAATAGTACATTCCTCTGTTGTGAGTTCATAGCACCCTGCCCATGCCTCGGGCGTGCCTGTTCTGTTTCAGTTCCAGAACCTCAAACCAGCTGCTCTTGTCTGCTAATTGAACAAAACCACAAAGATTCTCATGACTTTACAGACTACACTTTCAAAACTTACAAAAAAATAAATTAAAAAGTTGTTCTTTTCGTAAGATTTTACTGTCCCAACTGTGGATACTCTCATTCCCCTCATTAAATGGTCATTACATGCTATAGGGATGGATAATTTAAGATGACATAACATGCATTGATTTATTGATATTCTGAAGTCTTCTTTTTTGGACTTGTTGTAACAGTTCCACTTCGTCCTTTCACTTCAACTTTGTTAGCAGACGCGCAACATGTGACATGGTGATAGGAAATGTTTGAGTAATTCCATACAGCTTCAGCATCCATTACAAATGGCATAAAACAAAGTGAAGCCATTAAAGATTATATACCCATTATTAGTATGGAAATTAGAAGTGAAATGCCTTAGAGCACTGAAAGCTTGTCACTTGAGTGACAGTTAAAGACACTCCTGGTTCACTGCACTGTATTTAAGATATGTTTGATGTTTTTCAAACTCCATATTTGGCACATTATCCTCGGGTGGCAGCTCATACCTCGTTGGTATTTAAGACAGATTCCAACTAATATTACTGGATCATGGTGGCAGTTGCATTTAAGGGTGCTGCTCACTCATAACAAGGGGCTGTCGTCTGCTGACAGATCACTGTCTGGATGAGAGAGCACAGCAGCATCCCACCTCATTACCGTAGCAACACACTAACCGAGGGACCGACACAGTACTCGCTGTGATTAAGATGTAAATTTCCTCTAATTGGAATGTAAATTCATACATTTATATGAAGACGTCAGCTGTCAGATTGCAATATTGTGTCCTTTTTTCTTCTTCTCCCCTTTTCCCCAGGCAGGGACTAGGTGCCTGTAATCTGTATCATACTCCACCAGCCCATCCTGGGATTTGGCGTTTGTTTAATGCCAAGCCCATTGTCCTTCATCCAGCCCATCATTGTAATTCTTCCCATTCATGTTTCTGTGTTTTGTTGCAGTGTGATTTGCTCTCACTACCTGTGTTTGTTTCCCCATGCATGACTGAGCCGTCAGGGCTTTGGGGATGGGGAGGGACTTTGAGACGGGACTGGGGTCATTGGGTGGCCGTATTTTGTGTGTGCATCGATTACTTCTGCTGAATGTTCCTGAATACAAATAAGTCTGCCACTTTGAGAGGAAGCACATGTATCTGAAGTAATTAATTTTACCCTTGAATGCCAGCTGTGGTGTTGGTGTGATGTGTTCCAAATTGAGCTTTCTCACCAAAAAGGTGTTAATTTAGGGATTTGGCAGATGAAGTAAGTGTATTTGCCAATGTATATTGGCCATATGAATGGAATGCATCTTTTCATCCTGCTAATTCTGAGACTGTGTCATCATGTGGGACTGTGTGGCCACATTACGATATGGTACATTGAGGTTCTTACTTTTGAAGTAACACCATACAAAATTCCACAAATGTTAGGTCTTATGACCAAGTGGAGGATTTTATTGTGGATGAAGAAACTCATATGAGATGATTAAATTCCACCATATTTGGTTTAGTGAATGTGATTTTCAGTTTACCCTAACATTTTTGTGCGTATGATTTGTATGCAGAAAAAAATGAATGTATGAATCTTGTATATAAAATTACATGAACACAACCTACAATGATATAAGCACACATTGCTGCTTTACTAACTTGCGGTCCAGAAATGTCTCAAAGTAATGCTGTACTTAAGATAGGATAGGATAAGATAAGATAAACCTTATTGATCCCCATTTTTTGTCTTTTTGAAATTATCTTTGAAAATGATTAAGCAAAAACTACCACATAAAAACCAACATCCTTTCATCCCTGTTTCTAACAATATTGAGAAAAACACTGATTCAGTTTGAATTTATTTCCAAATTAGTGAAGTAAATAATGAAATGGCATGAAATGTATTACCACAAAAAACGGAAATACTTGGAATTAATCAAATAAATATCAACAAACTGTTTTGAGTTTATAGAACAATATTAAGAAAACTCAAACACTTGCGGAGACTTTAAGAAATTGAAATTATCCCCATTAATTTCTACAACTTTGCAATATAAACAGCTTACAGTTCTTGAGAAAATTATGGTAAGGTTTCCAATTTAGATAAGTATATTTTCCTTTTTCTCTTGTTTATGTTGGTACATTAGTGCTCAACATATTTTATCATTTGAGATCCTTTCACTATTGCATCAACATATATGTTGATCAACTGTATACTGATTAGATTGCACTACTGTGTTATGTGTTGAAATTGACTATTACAGCATTGATATACAATTCACTTTTATTATTGCCGTGAGACTTTTGTATTGTGTATTCAGCAGTAGACCATTTACTTCAGGAATAGACATTAAATTTCATATTTAAATGTTCTTTTGAACCATTACATCTATATCTTATATATATTGTCTGATATTATTTATATTCTAGTGGTTTGTGTTTCTGTTAGTTTGTCGACTTATTGTCGTGTTTTGTCAAGAAGTTGAGATCGTTAAACTTTCTCCCTGGTCCCTCCTGTGTTGTCTCTCTTTTGGGATGTAATATGTTGCTCTAAATATGTGTGGGAGCAGTATTTTTCCTGTTAATCTTAATGTGACCATAGGAATACAAATCACTGGCAGTGGCAGATGTCGGTTCTGATATAGGATTATTTTGTTCCGATGCTGGCATTAAAAACAAAGCTCACAGCTCGTGCAAATATGTGATTTGATTTTGTAAAATCACTTCCTTTTGTGTATAGACCTTGCTGACATGCCAGAGACTGTTCACTGGTTGAACAGAAACAAAAGCAGGAGGACTATTTTGTTGTGTGTTTGTCAAAACATACAAATCATGAAGCATGCAAGGGTGTGTTCTCAAGGATCCTGCAAAGCCTTCCTCGTAGGCAAAGGTAGCGTGTGAAGTCTCACGTGTCACGCAAACGCTTTTGCACGAGTTTTGGGTTGTTGTTGTTTGGCTATTTATCAGAATGTTCACATACTTTGAGAAGAATTTGAACAGATTTTGAAATATGTATTCATGCAGGCTTTGCTCAAATACAATCACAAACTCAAAATGTATTATGATGTCTTATACCAATTTCAAAAAACAGATACTACAGGATTTGACATCACCATGGGTCAGTGTTATAAGGAGAAGGATATTGAAAATATTTGAATTCCCACAAAGAACCACCAGCTGCAGTTGAGCAGGTGTTAAATCATAATAGTTAGTAAATGACAACGAGGTTTTCACACACAGCCAGTGTGGTGTGCACATTTGGCAGCACCTGAAATTCCCATGCAGGTGAAGGTTGTGCTAAACATGAGGAATTCTGACTATGCTGCCATAGCACGTCAATGCTACTCCACCCACCTGTAGCACCAGAGCTCTCTGACATGACCTGTCTCAATTAGCCCTCAATCGGGAAGATATCCTAATAAACCTGCTCCTTTCACACCCATTCCATCTATCACTCTCTGTTTATTACACAAAATCAACAGCCTGGAAACCTGACACGTTCCCAGGCGCTGTTTCCGTTAACCAAGAATTTGCCTCTGGTCTAAAACAGTCTTTTTGGTCATGTGCGTTTGTTTTTGTTTTTTTTTCCTTTTTCTAAGATTAGGATGTGTTTCCCGCATTTAGGAAGTATACCCTTACCACAAATGATGGTATCTCTTACTATCCAACTTTTATCTGTAGAGCCACCTAATATTTTTTCTGAAGAGGTGTGCACCATTCCCTTTTTTTATATTTTGAACAACTTGAATGAATTTGTCTCGAGTTTAAGACCAACATGAAGTGGCTTAAGCTATGAATAATTTATTGTTTATGTGACTTTAGTCACTTATTCATATGCCAATACAAATGCTACATATCGACATCAATATATATAGTTAGGTTCAGATAATTAGCAATAATTACAAAGCATTTGGTCTCATACCCCATGCGCAACACAATCGATGAACAATTAATTAATTGAATTGCCTCTAAATATAGTGTCATCTACAATTGAGAGGGTTCAACAGAAATATCTGTACAAAAACTCTAATTTTCGTTGCTCAAAAATATGATAAAAGAATTCAGAAAATACATAAAAAGGAAAAGATTTATGATATTTATTTAATGCTTGCACAAAAATGTCTATATTGAAAATAATTGCAGTTAAGTGCCCGTGGTCCCCCCATTGAGATACTTTCCCAGGCCTGCCATAAGTAGTTGCCTGTGTATGGTTTTACTGCATTCAGTTTGGACTCTAGCAACAGGCTGGCATTCTCTTTAGGCCTGTTATGGCTTGTTTTCCTGACATTGCATAAGATATTAGAGATAAGAGGTGTGGTGTTAATATGCAGTGTCAAAACAAGTGTAAATGCAAATGAAGGGAGCAATTGTTAGGTTGAGAAATAAATGAAAAGACACAAGTCCAATTCATTACGTATCACCACAGAACATCTCTCTGTCACATTCATTTGACAGGCAAAACCATTATTAGTGCGAATTGCGCCATATTGGGAAGACAGCAAGTAAAGTAAAGGAACCAGTCAAGCTCTGCAGCATCTCACGTCATCGATCAAACATGTTGGAGGAAGTTTTTAGGCTTCAGGCTTTTTTAGCTTCCAATAAAATCTGCGTCAGTAATGTTAAGTGATGATGTCAGTGCTGAGTGCTGAGTGATATTTTTTATCAGACAAATTGTTCAGTTAAATTAAATGATTCCTGTCATAATGTTAGATAGACAATGATAGAGGGGTGTCTCATAACTTCTGAGGATTCAGTAATATTCAGTAATCTGAATTGATGGCCTTTTTTTATTAAACCTGTTTTATTTGGAAGTATTGAGCTGCACTTGTCCTTCGCAGGAAGAATAATTCTGCTGCTCACCAGAAAATGAGATTGTCATCAAACCAAATTGACATAACTGAAAAAGTGTTTAGGGGCCATGACACTAGTTTTAAGTGTTCATTGTCAGCTGCCAACATCAGGAAAGCCTGTGTGTGTATTCCCTGTATTATTTTAAGATTCACATGTAACATTTCCAAATGAAAGAGAGGCGGATATATTGTTTTCATGTGAGTGATTTTGATACGTTCAATATTATGAGAAGTGCAAAAAATATTTTGGACACTATTTCGAGGTAATTAATGGTAATTTTCCAAATTTTAGAAATGTTCAGAATGATTTAAAAGGCTAAAACCTTGCAGGTTGCACACGCTGGAAAAATCTGGCCACAGCTCTTCTGAACCAGATGGAAATTGGATGGAGTTTCTCTTGTAGCGATACCAAAGTACCTAAGTCCAAAAAAAAAATAGATTTGGAAAGAACGAAATGACAAAATGTTTCCTAAAGCTAGGGCTATTT
This sequence comes from Fistularia commersonii, assembly GCF_037954325.1. Classification (NCBI taxonomy): domain Eukaryota; kingdom Metazoa; phylum Chordata; class Actinopteri; order Syngnathiformes; family Fistulariidae; genus Fistularia; species Fistularia commersonii. The sequence goes on along the minus strand of NC_141310.1, from coordinate 5,692,525 downwards.
TTCACAAAAATCAACAACATGCTTAAAATTATCTATTTGAGGATCACTGAATCCCTTTAATTGTGATTTTTTTTTTTTTATATGGATTAGTATGTGCTTGGATTCTTATTTTTGCTGATCTGTCACTCTAAGATTCTCTTGCCATACCGTAGACCCAACCAGGTTTTTTTCACCATGATCCAGACTTGACTCTGCAGGTCACTGGGCACTCGCACACACAAGCACACACGCACGCAAACAAATACACACAGGAGTCATAGGAAGGAAGTGGGGCAGAGAGAGAGACAGTCGGAGAAAGAGAGAGACCATTTTGTCCCCCAGGTATGACAGAGTTGCTCATGCAGAAAGATCCCACATGGAGGAGGGAGGGGGGTGAATAAACTCTTGGCTTCCTCTCCTTCCTAATACCCCCTTCCCTGAAAACACATCTGTCTTCTTTCTCTGCTACACACCTTTCCTGCATCCATCCCTCACCTTCTCACTTCAGCATCAGAAACTTTCAATTGCCAAGTGCTTAATTTATTTGTTTATATTTCAGAGCCATTATTTGTCACTTTGTCCTCATAGGTAACTTGTCATAGTCTGTAAATCCGTGTTGGAATGGAGTTCTCTGACTAAAAATATTGGATTCTTGTCTTTATCGCCAATATTGTTTGACTTTTGGGCACACTGCTTTTATCATTACACTGAGCATCTGAGCATCTGAGCACTGAGCGTCTTACATGCAAATATGTGTCGGCTATGCACAGATCACCATTTTAGTTTGTAGCAGAGCTGTCTCATGGCTGCATGTATTAAAACAATTAAACTTTGCCCCTCCCCTGCCACAACAATCATTTGTGGATGTGTTGGGTGAAATTTAGCAAGAAATAATCTTTCTAAATCACTTCACTCTGCTTGCTTTGTGTTTGTTTCATTCTTTCTCTCTCCGTGCTTCTTCTTTGAGCTCTTAAAAAGACTTGGCACCCCCCTGCATGTTCCTCTTTCTACTTCTTTTCTCTGTATTTTTTTCATCATTATCCAACAGCACTTTTCTGTGCGTGCAAATGCTTTCTGAACGGCATCCTTTCTTCCCTTTCAGGGTAGATGTCATTGTTGCTGCCTGTGGGCTGGGTGTATTTATTTAGGGGTAATTGGTATGTGGATGAGTGAGGTAATGAGGTGCATCCACACTTGGCTGCTCCCCTCCCTGAGAGCTGGAGACTGCCGAAGCCTTCCTGGGCTTCAGCTTGAACTACACCACACTGCTGTCTCCTCCACACTGGCCAGAATAGCTCTTTCATACTCAGGTGGACAAACACAATCATTACCGTTGCTGATACCTCAATGACGAGACTGCAGATTTGAAGTGTGTGTGTGTGTGTGGGGGGGGGGTGCGTGTGTGTTCATGTTTATGTATTTTTCACAGGCGCAGAGTGAAATAACACTGCTTGGTTGCATGCCTGTGTCTTTCTTGAGTCCTTGTTTGTCTTGTGGCTTGTGTTTGTATAAGTGATTTTCCCCGTGTGTTTGTAAGTGCATGTACATCAGGCTGAGTGGGTGTTCAATGGAGCTCAAGGAGGACCTTTGGCTCTTATAGCCCCCTGCAAACCTCAAACTGCCCCGGATGTCCTGCAGAGTTACCTAATGATTTCACTTACACCTCCCTTATCTGTCTGGCCCGTGTGGCAGCGACCGTCTGACGCTTCAGCCTTTACATGCCATTTGCTGCCTCATATCCTGTGAAATTCAATTGCACAGCACCAACTGTAGCCAGAGTAGGGAGATTTCTCTCTCTCTCTCTCTCGCTCTTTCTCTCGCTCTCTCCCCATCACTTTTACTTACTCCCTCTGTTTGTCCCACCTTCTCACTCTCACTCTATCAATTATTTTTTTAAATATAAAGTGTTCCATAAAAACACACTTTTACATTTTCTCTGATTAACCTTGGATTTCACTCTTGGAAGTTTCCTGTGGAAGTTTTAAAGCCCAAAGCTTGGATGTTTTAGGCAGCCCACAGGTGTTCAGCAGATAATATTATGCATAGATTGTTTTGTTGTTATCAGGGTAATTGGTGTAGACCTGCCAGCCTTTGATAGACACACAATTACTGTATGTGATGCATAAGTGGACTCATTTTAGGGCTGGATTTTGAGTTGCTAATGGTGCATTATTCAGCTTTTGGTCTGTCCCCAAAAGTGCCGGGCCAAATCAAACACGCCGCTCCAGGGTAATTGAGGCCCACTCTGCACCCCCTGCAGTGAGCAAGGCAGAACTGTAATCCCCTGACAACTCTGACTTGGCCCCAATCTGGCAGGCCGCCCATTTCCCAGCAAAACGCCTAACTCGGCATCAGGGAGAATGAAGAAGCTGATCGTCACATTTGGAACCCTTTCCAAATTTTTTTCTTCTTTTCAAGTAACCACCACCATGTAACCAAATCAGTACACATACCCTTGCTTTTTATTTCATTGTACGGTCAGCACAACGTGGTCGAACAAGCTTTCACCCACCATTGAAATAATATTCTTGGTTGTCGTTCTCTCCTTGGTTTTGTTGTCTATTTATTAAAAGAAATTTGCATAACATTTCATAATATTTTCTTCTTTCTAGTGTCTAACGTAGCTTGAGCAATTTTCCAAAAATTCATCTAAAAATTAAATGATTCAATAATCATTGACATGCTTGAAAATATCAATTTCTTTAAACAGTTTAAAACAAGCTATTCATATTCTAATTCTGATAAGATCCTGGAAATCCTCTAATTTCTATATATTGACGTTGTCATTGAGGAGGATCCTATGAGGTATTCTCTACCAAATGTCTGTCACTCAAAGAAACATAGTCCTTTTTCAGGGGGTGGCTCCCCTAGATGTCCAAAATATCACATTCATAGTAATGATTACATTCTTTTTTAATCAAATTTGAGAGAATCAAAAACCTAGTAGTCTGACAATTAATAGTGAGGAATTTTCAGAGGAATTTCACAAAATTCTTCATATCATTGGAACTAACATGTAATGTACACATTCACTCCATGTTCACCTCACTCTTCACTATGATGATCACAAAACAATTGTTCGGTTACATATCTGTGGTCACAGCGCGGAGTTCTTTAATTGTTCTTTTTTATCTAGCACAGTCTGCCATCTCTGGTAGCGTTCATTTCCAAAGGGTATCACCTGCATTAAATAACAGTTTCTCTGGTTTTTAACTTTGGCAAGCACCCTCCGCAGGGCCTGGCTCACTTTTTAATGGCTTTAGTAAAGCGTAACAATTAACACTCAGCCAGTGCTCTAGGTTAGGAAATGGCTGGTTTGTTTCAGGCTAAATTAGAAAACACAAAACAAGAAACCCCATCACCCACAGTGCTTGTGGGACCTTGGGGTAAAGGGGAAAATGGAAGGTGGTGAATTTTTTGACAGGGCAGCTGAGGTGATGTCTCATTCCCTCTGACATCTTGAATCCCCTAAAGGTGGCTTCACCAACAGTCTACCCAGGAAGCACCTCACCTAGCTGTGGCTAAATTTACACAACCACCTGCCCACAGGGAGTGTACTCGATAGAGATGAGAGCAGAGGTGGAGGTTACATGGGGGTAGATGGCAAATTGGTTGAGTTTGGAGAGGTTTGGAGATGGATCTGCGAGTGCTAATTCATTCTGAGCATACCATGTTTATTCTATTAGACCAAGTTTGCTTTCGTAAATGTTTGGTGTGTCACCGACAATATTTTAACTCAATGCTGAGTATTGTTTTCATAAAGGCTTGCTTTTTGCATGGGCCTGTATAATACTACAAATTATTTCAGGCGGGTTTTTGGGGGATTTTCCAGATTGTTGCAATAGTTCTTTTATCCGTTAGGAATCCCAAAGTGATCAACCAGCATGCGTATTCCGCTATGGCTGTGAAGGTGGTTGATCACCTAACACAATACTGGCACAGATGATAGTGGATCAGACTGTCAGAGAGGCCTCTTCAAGATCAAATTATAGACTACTTTGTATTTGTTGTTTAAGTTACATCCATTCAGCAGATTATATCCATTCACTCTGTCTACGGTAATGTTAAATAAATTTGGAAATTAGTGAAATGTATTTTCCATTTCCATAGTTTGTGAACAGCAGCAAGATTTTGTAACATGCTTTTGCTGGGTATGTGACGTTTTATACAGTGTACCATGTTATACAATTTTTGGGATCAGATTATCCTAAATGGGTCATCTTGAACTTAACAGAGCCCCCTGTCTACATATCACATTGGTCTAACTTTTCTGAAAGTCAGATTGGATAGATTTGTAAAAATATTTCTATTGCTATATTCACAGAGCAAGCTAGATTATCAGATATACCCAGCCAATGCATTCCCATTTTAAATAATAATAATAATAACTCTGCAGTAATATCATGTTGTTACACACAGTAGACCATATTCACCCTCTACTGTTTTTTCATCAAGTTTTTCAATTTTATTTTCATCTTTGAATCAATTGCTTTCTGCAGTTAGCCTCTGACTCAGTCATACGGCAAGAAGTTTATCACCATTCCTTCACATTGAAAAGAATTCTATGTTTACGGTACCAAACATTTCAATAGCATGATAAAATATTAAGTCCAAACTAAATATAAGATTCAGTCAATGATAAAGGACTAACACTTGCACAATATTTGTACAATTATACAAATTTGTACAATATAACTGAAATGTACACAGGATGTGTTGCAGGGCAATTTTATGAAACTGCATTCGTTTGTCCCAGGTTTATATTCTGGCAAATTTCGTGGTTATTGCCAATACACTGCTCTCAAGACAGACAGTCAAATAGAAAGATAACAATTCTAGATGCTCCCCAGTGGCAGAGTTCAGGCTGTTTGCCTGTGGGCTGATGTGGAGTGAATGGCCTTAGAGGCTCTAGGCTGGTCGATGTGTGGCCCGGCTGGTCCAAGTCAGCAGTAATGACTGGCTTTGGCCAGCATGCCTGTTAATGTGAATGGGGTTACTCTGGGCAACACCTTTTCAGCTGGGTCCTATGAAGTCCCCAGTATGGTGGTCTTTGTCCACACAAGGGCTGTCCTCTCAGCAAAAAGGGCTCCTTTTTTGTGAGGACTATCAACTGGTGATGGATTATACCCACCCCCCTTTATTCATTCAGGCAGACTAACAGACACGGATGCATGCAAACATACACACACTCACACAAGCATGCCCTCACAAAGACACTAAAGGTATTACAAGAATATCAACACATCATCTTACACAACTGGGTTTACAGATTATCTAAGACAGATGTGTACAAGTTTTTCATATACTTGTTAAATAACATGCTCCCATTTTGCACTGTTACATTCACAGCACTAAAACTTCAAATTATATTGCGGTACTTCGCTGTCTTAATTTTCACATTTTTGTGGTAATTGACACTTTATTTAAAAAATGTCTCTAAGTCCATTGATTTTTTTTCCTCTTAAAAGCTGAATGTTTTTGTCATTTGCTTTGACAAAGCAGGAAGATGCTGTCAGTATCCAGGGTATTTGATTCTTAAGATCACTGCTATTTATTCTTAAATTTCAAGCTAGAACAATTACTTGCATGCCACTGTAAAGTCAGTGAATTTAGTACTTTCTGCTTCTTGAGGCTACTCCTTATTACAGATCTGTCTGCCTCCCATGAGTACAATAATATGTGACAAGAGGTGTACCATAAAGATAGAAAAACAAGAATATGTAAAACACCAAAACAATCTGTTGCCATTATCATTTGTAACTTGTCCCGTAAGTGTAATGCTTGCACACTGGTCCTTTTTGAAAGTGATTCCCCCTTTCTCTTCTCTAGAGGTCATCCACTTGCCCAGGTTGACACAGTAACCTCCAGACGACCTTTAACTTTGCCAAATGTATTGGCTATAAACTGCATGAAGTCCATCACACAGCAAAAGAGAAGGGAGACATATGGTTTCCTTTTGAAAAACAGCTTGGTTAAGGAAACCCAGATATATTAGACTATTGTTGTTAATTCATGGTGCTAATATCTCTGGCTGACATATGCACTTGCAAGTGGCAGGTCATGTGTGCCACGGGTTTGTTCACATGTAGACTGAGTGCAGTCCATAACAGAATGCTCTTTGTAATTCATTGGCTTTTCTGTTTGGTAACTGATGTGAAAAAGCAATCGGAGACATGGGTCTAAGAGGAATAATTTAACATTAATGAAATACCCTTAGCCTCTGTTTACTTGTTTAGTTGTTAGTATGAGGACAGCGGTAGGATACATCATGAGATAAGAACTTTATTGATCTCCCTTGGGGAAATGTCTTTGTCACTGCAATGTAATAGTTGTAATGTCAAAAAAAAAATCCAATCAAAGCTTAAGTAGGGCAACTGGACCTAGTTGTAGATACTTTGTTTGAGATAGTCTGATTGCCCTTTGTTCTTCTTTGTGAGGAAGCTTTTGCAAGCTGACGTTGCTACCTCTGAATAAAACCAGTTTAATTGCATAACCTTTTTCAGCTTCATGCTTAGCTAAGCTAACAATTTTATGACTTCCCTCTGTTATTTTGATGGGAAGGTTTCACAAAATTGCCATAATTAATACTATCCCTTTTCTAACTTTTGAGACAATTGAGATGTTTTTAAATTGACTACGCCAGCATTCAGACACAGTGAATCAAGCTTTACAGAGAAACTGACCAAGCCATAACTTTTCCTCTCCTGCTTACAAGTAATTTCCCATGACCTCTTTGCAATTACCAGCTGATGAACTTTTCAGTATTGCTTGTTTCTCATCCTTTACCTTATCAGTCTTAACCTCTGACACGAACTGTTAACTGTTCATAAAATAATAAAAAAGAAAAATCTGCATATCCACATTCAATATATTGGAATTTTCCCTCAATGTTTTGTTTTCCGTTAATCTACAATTTATTTTCTGGATTTTTTTATACTTAGCTGCCAGTTTACCTCCAAGCTGTTGCTTCAAAGAGGTGTCTTATAATTTAAAAAAAAAATCTCTGAAGTGTGATTATAAAACCAGGGCACCCATATAGCACTGGGAAACCTGCTCCTGTTGGATGTGTCAGTGATGCTATAACCTCAGGACTTTCATCGTTTGAGGGGTAAAATGTGTGTTTGAGGGGTGGAGGGCGCAAGAGGTCCCCCAGATAGGCTGTCATAACCCATGCTGCCATGCTCTTTGCTATGGGCCTATCTGTAGTGAAGGCAGCACTTAGACATGTTTGTACTCTACGCCCTTTATCCCTCTCCCTCTCTCCCAAGGCACCATGTCACTCCAGGGGTGGACCAGTACTCTCTAGCTGTGCCCAAGTCCATAACACCAACTGAACCCCCCCTTACTACCTTCTACTGCTAGGGTCAATGTGCCCTCGCCCCCCTCACCCTACAATGTCCAGAGTCTATACCAACAATGCCCTCCACGGAAAACAAAACATAACTGAAAGGAGACAAAATGGCCCCACACTGCTTTCCCTGTCAAAGCTCTTGACAGGCCCAAGCAGAGGCCCCCAGAGGAGGACCTCAGTTGAAGATGATGACGACGGAGATAACAAGTCAAGTTGTTATGTTTCAGCGCACTTACACTTTGGCCCTTGTTTGTCCATTTGGTTATTCAGAGGCATCGGAGAACTAACTGATTACCATGCATGTCATGTTTAGGAACATGACAGATACTATTAAATGCTGTTTTACATCAGTCTTTGGAGCGTGAAGGGTAAGTGAGGAGCTGGCTATTCAAGAGAATTGGAATAAACATTCCATTAGGTATTAAAACCTTCGAAATATTGTCAGGTAGTCAATTTCCTGTTTAGACTTGCTCGGTTTTAATGAAATTCAGTCAGTTATTAGTCCTTTTGCATTCTTTCTGTGTTTGGGAATATAATTACACTCAAAATGCTTACTCATCCCTCTGCCTTCCTGCTGCCTATTCTGTCAGACGCATTAGCCATGAAGCAGAAGAAGTGACTTCTCTGTGTCTGAATCTGTCAGTCTGTCTGACTGTCTATATGTATGGCCCTCAGTTGATCCTACATTAGACAACAGGTGACATAGTGAGCAGGTGACCATCGCCCAGCTACCAAAAGAAACCTCGAGGATTTGGTCTCGCTTACACTCTTTTTTTTTTTTTTTTTACTGCACGATAGACTAAATCCAAATTCAACATCCTGCACACCGAGTCTTACGGTGCAACAGCAAAAGACGTACTGAGAGAATGTACCCATTATAATTTTTTTTGAATGAATTGTGCAAGAAACATATTACTATTTCAATCGATACATCATTGGATAAGTATAGCATTAAAAAGGGATTTTTCTCTCACACAATATCGAAAAGTATATTTATCAAGAGGTAAAGATTTTCAGTGCAAAACAGATGTTTAAATGGCAGACACTGAAACATGAAAACTTCTCAAGTCAGTGGGCTATTCACGGGGCAAGTCCATGGATCATGTTGCACACCTTATTATCACAAAAGAAGAGAAAGGTAAAGCTTCTTCTTAGCTTTTGTTCAGTCCAGGTGGAATAGAATTACCGAGGTAGAGGGATTTATGCTGGGCCATTTCTGCATTTTTTTCGGGAAGGCCAGCGGAAGTGTACTCTTTAAATGGTAAGCGTAAATTGGAATGATGGTTTGCTTCTTAAATAGGAAAGCACATCTCCCCATTATGTGGGTTTTGGTATGCTGAAGTTAATACTAATTCCTATACATTCAGCAAATGATTTCTCACACAATGCAGTGTAATTTTAGAGGTGTGAGGGATTATGTCACTGGGAGGTGATTTACCTTGGTTTAGCGACTGGATTGACCAGCAACTCTGGGAAATTTCAGCCAACGTCAGCTGCAAAGTGTTCTACCCTTGGCTGTTTGTAAGTGGAAATGGAGGACACTGACCTGGTCACTAACACTCCCACACAGGTGTTTGCGGAAATTGTTTTGGCGATTAACAGCATCAACTAAAATATGACCCATAAACAGTCAACTTTAGGCACAATTGTTTTGTTTTGGTTTTTTTTGTTTGTTTTCAAATATTTGTTTGATGTGTCTTGTTTTTTTGCATATCAGTAATGAAACAGGACTTCCTAAATGAAGTATATAGCAACATATACAAAGATTTATTCATGATGATTTCTCATTTGATACAAATAAATTCAGCTATAATTTAACTTCACTCATTTCAGTTGAAATGAGAATGACACATCACAATCTCTCAGGAGCTTATTTTGTGCTGACCAAGTCATGATTGTGTTAAGTAGGTGTTTATGATAAATATCATGTCACTTCCATGAGCATTTTCCAACATCAGCTAATCTGATTTGAACGGCCAGACCAGTCGTCATGTGTTCCAACAAGGTGTTGGGTTTCCCATAGTTCTAAGCTGTACAGTGACATGGGCCATTTGAAAGTGTCGCTAAAACTCTATGGAATAAATGACTCGTTAAATTAGCACCTAATACTCTAGTCATTAGCAAGCTGTTACCACCAGTGGAATGCCTTTGATGGTGCTGCTTTGTGTGAGTAAGTCCTTCCTAAGCTCCACCTGGAAAATATGCTCATTTACATTTCAGAATATATTTTAATGACATAATAGAGCAACGGTTACCCAAAAAAAAAAAAAAACATCGTAACTGAGATTTGTGCCCCTTTTCTGACCCGCAAAAAAATAAATATGCAGCCCTCTACAAACAACCCCTCCAATGTTTGGAGGGGAATAACAACAAGCAGCATGAAGCACAATATTTCTTAAGAACCGAACCTCTGGGGTATTAGTAGTAGGGAATTGTCCATTCTGGGGTGATATTAGTAACCCTCTTAGGCAAAGCTAGTCTGTGGGCTGGCCCTGAGGGCTCATTTCAAGTGCTTAGTGCTCGTTTGGAGCTTTGTCACCCCTCAGCCTGTTGCCAGCATGCTCCCTGCCCCTCTGGCTGTGGAATGGAGCTGAACCACAGACCTTTACCCCTACCCGCCACCGGGGAGGAAACACTGACATCACAAGTGTAGCATAAATGCTCACACTAACATTGTGCCGCACGTCTATTTTCACAATTCCCCCCTCCAACAGTGTCACCACAGCCAATGGTCTATTTTCCCGCCATGTACTGCCATCCACCCCCCTTCGTATTTTTTCGCTCTTTCTCCACCCGCATGAAGGTTGCCAGGCAGCAGAGAAAGACTTCTCACACACATGCACCCCACTATGCCTCTGAGGGCTTTCCGGATGTCCTTGTTTACATCATGGAGTGTGCAGGTCGTTTAGAAGCAGACTCAGAGCCTCCCAGACTATGTTTGTCTAAGTCAGACCCTGACCTCCATTAATTTACTGTCAGCGAAAATGTTCATGGCAGCTATGTTGTTGGGCTATAAATTGACAAATAAGTTCAGTAGCTTAACTCACCAGATTAATTTCATACTTTGCAACTCATATGAAATCCATTTATTTGGAGGATGAGGAATCAGCCCCGGTGCAAACTTGAGTGCAGGACAGCAATGTAGACAATGAATGAATTGATGAATAATTTCTTTTGGTACTATTGGCCTGTAAATGTTAGCCACTCTAACATCGGCTGTTACTGATGTCTGAAATGGTTGCTGACAGTCGCTCGGTTGTCTTTCCTCTCTGTGTCAAACCGATCGTTTGGGTTCGTCTGCTCCTCCCTCCAACTTTGATGTTACCATTGATTGTTCTCATCTGCCCCTGAACTCAAAGGTTAGAGGAGCTGAGCTGCACTTCTGGATTGCTTTGACCTTCGCTCTGCACATGCTCAGTGGGTTCACAGAGCCACAGCCAAGCAGAAACAGTGTAGCCAGGACCGTGGGTGCGTGACAGCCAGACAACGGTGTGATGTCTTTTTTTTTTTTTTTTTTTTTTTTTAACTCACCCACTGAGGATGATGTATATGTGATTGATTTTTCTCCTACCCCTCTCTCTACTGTGTTTCCGCTGCAGTGCACTAAGCAGGACTGAGTCCAGGCTTGATCAATGCATTGTTTTTCTTTTTCAATTACACTTCACTGAGCTAAGGACACGAAAGGTTACACAGGTGAAGTTTGGCAGAGGCGGAGGCAGAGCAAGGCCCATCTATGAGTTTGCATGGCTGTTGCGAGATTAATTCATTTTGTCATACAGGACTGAATGAGGTTATGTTTGTAGTTCTTGTGTATGAGTCAGAATATAGTAATTTCATAAATATGTTCATGAATAAGATAAAAAGGCATGTCTTCTCAAAGTGGGAAGTTTTTAGGTGAATGAATGGAAAAAAGTTTTAATTGAAAACTCAGACCCATTTGTCTCGTGAGGTCTCTTACAACTACATTTATGCACAGCTTGGTTAATACATACTGTCTATCTTGTACCTTTTCGCTTACTGAGAATCTTCAGTCTTTTCGTCTCTTCGTCCTGTGTAACCTTACCTTAACCATCCTACATTAAATTATAGGTTCTTCACAATGTCTCAGTAGTCACCTGCTTCAGATAATTTGGAAGGCTGCATAAAGACTGCTCCTCTTGTTTCAGCACACAATGGGACATAAAGGAGGCCTCCCGAGCATGACTTGCCTGCACTCTGTGAGCCACAGTAGCGAGAGCAAAAAGCTTCATATTGATCATGAACATTGGTGATGTGTAGCGTGTGGCAATTTAGATCTTGGTGTTTCAACGCTCTCAATCCCTTCGAAATCTTTACGCAGCACAGGAAGGAAGTAGTCTACCCTCGAGGGGTAAGGAGTATTGCGTAGTCTTGAATTATCTTTAAGTAATGACGCTGTTAAATCCTGTACCCAAACACCTACTCATTAAGAAAGAGATAAGTATCTGTGGGAGTGGAGGAGTTTTCCTAAACCTGCATGTCTTGAGGGGGTAAGACTGTGTAGGGCAGGTAAGGTTTAGAGGGCTGGGCAAGGTTTGGAGGGCAGGCTTTGACCAGAAGGTTTCAGATGTCATAGCAAATTCTTTCATGGGAAATTACAGGGTTTACCTGCTCTTGTACCCGGGATGCCTTAATTCCGATTTAACCTTCTCAAAAGATGCTCAAGCAATACACTACTCAATACCATTGCTGGGTACACACTTGAATCTAGAGATACTTCACCTCCTCTCACACTCTTAGCACCATTTTGTTCATGAAGTGCCAGTGGCGGCTTTTTTCGCAGCTTCTGAAGAGAGCAGTGTAGCCCCTCTTAAGCTTTATAGTAGTTGGCGTGTTGGTCTTAGGGGGCTTTACATGAGTGGCCCTCATTAACCTCTTAGCGTCTTTGTGCTCTGAGTTGGCACAGGGCTGCTCCACAGATAAGCTTTGCAATGAAACAAGTTATTCAGCTAAAAGACTTGATTCTAATGAATAATACCCTTACTTCATACGCATGCCCTTGTGTTCCATGTACAACTTTTCAAAACACCCCCTTCTCCATACACACACATTCCCTGAGATGTAACAGACCTAAAGTTCCCTGAAGCTTTTAGCAACATGCTAGCTGGTTTGCTGTACGCTGCAAGTGCTGAAGCATCTAATGCAATTTCAACGCAACATGGCTCTCTGTGAACAAACTCTGAAGGGTACCATCTACTGTATGTTGATCCCCTGAAGTGCTTTCCTTTTTTTACCAGTTGATCTGCTAATCTGCCCCACCTTTTCTCTTTCTCTCTCTCTGATTTCTGTAGAGATTGCATTTGCCCCCAGACTTGTCTGAGACAGTGAGTCGCGTGCACAGAGGGGAGCTGGCAGGAGCGGCCATAGTGTCTTCAGCCTGTGGCGCTGGCACTTCCGGCAACAAGCACCTGGATTTCTAGAGCTCCAGCACAGACGCTGCAGGCTACAAACACCTGGAATGCTGCAGTGTTGTTCTCTTTACAGTGGTGACCATGTTGTACTCTTGCCCACACATTGACATCTGTAATAACCATGACTGCAATTACCAACACCTGCCAATTGGTTCAGCCAGGGGTGAAGATGTAAACATCCGTAGTACCTCCACTTAGAACAGGCAGATTCCATTCTATATTTCAAGATGATTTCTATATTTCAAGATCCACGACACACAGGATAATTATCCGGAAAAATGCACATTCCATTATGTCATAAGAACTACATTCAACTTTTGGTTTTGACATACTGAATTGCATTTTCTTCACGCTTGGAATAAATTTACTCTACAGTATTTCAAACTGTGTGTGGCATGATGACTACTCAACCAAGATCAGATTTTGCTCAACAAGATGTATTAGCTGTCCGTCCTCCAATTTCCAATGAAACAAAGGTAGTTTTTTTTATGACTGGCATGAGTTATTATCAATACTCATAACAAATTGATTGGCATTATGGATTGTTTTTATTTTTCATATGAGCCTACAAGCAAGCTCTGCTTAGAAAAAATATGTCTTGACAAAATTTAAATAATTCAACTGTACTCATCCCAGGTCCAGGCCAGGAAATGAACGATAACTCCTCCTTATCTCCATGCTGGAAATCAATTGCTCACAGCTTGAAATGTTCTTTTGTAAACAAATAAAATTAAATGCACAATATATCAACACACACTTTCACTTACTACACCATCAGAGCAGTTTTGACAGTGTAAGTGTAACATGATGTCTGGTCTGCCTCACCAGTTTCAGGTGCAATTCGGGATGCCTACATTTTACCCTGCTGTGTTGGTGAGCGACATCTATCTCCAGTTAGTCGAGTGAGACTACAGGCAGAGGATAGGAGAGCAGGATTCTGGTGCAGGCTTCACACCTCATCAGGCATGTTTGCTGGGTGAGCTGCTTTGCCATGACAAGCCCAAAAGAACAAATTAGGTCAAATAGTGACATGGAGAAATCCCCCCACCCCCCAAAATACGTAAGAAAATTAAATATTTCATTTGAGCTTTCTTTACTGTTGAATTCGGTTTGAATATTTTTGTGTGTGAAAACTGGCAGTGTTGGTAACCATCTGCAACACGTGTGGAGAGGGTAGTGTTACCTGACAGTTTCATGCATGAATGGAGCGCTCTTCTATTGTGTATATGAGAGAGAAATGACATGCACAGGTCACAAATACAGGTGAAGGAAAGCTTGTGTTGTCTAGATAAAAACAGTTTCCCAAGTTAGAGTTGAAGAGGTGACATATTCAGGGTACACTTTTAATGGAGATAAGAGCAAAAGAGATGTCTTTTGGCATTGTGTTTTTTTGTTGTTTTTTTTACACACGCCATATCTGAAAATCACCATTCAACAAATTCAGCTATTTTTCCATCAGCGTAGAGAGTATTAACTTAAGTGTTAAAGTTCTTATTCTAGAATTTTATCATAGATATAAAATTATTAATGACTTTTTAATGTCTTACCACATTGGCTGTTGTATGTCACACAAATTGCAAGATGTGTGTTTGCACTCAGTGACATTTTTTTTATTTTATTCTAATGGGGCTTTTTGGTGTGGCTTATTCCCCACAATTTCTTTTCCATAAATATTTCAGTCTTGTCATTCTTTTTCAAAGTCAGTTTTTGACAGAAATGCTAAAAATGAGCTATGAAGAGTTCAAAACTTGACAGTCACACATTGAAAAAGAACCGATTGAAAGGGCATGTGGGACTATTTGTTAAAACTGACCTCCTTTAAGTCGCCAATAACGAGAAAAGCGACCGAGCATTGAAAAAAAGGCCTTTAACAATACTCCCCCAGAAGAGGCCTTACCAAGGCACAACTCATTTAACTGCAGAAGCTTTAACTGACATATTACGGTATATAATGACCTTCACATCCCCACTGATTACATTTTGAGCCACCTCTGTAAACACACATTTCAGCTCACTAATACAGACCAACAGTAAATTCTCTGAAGTGTTGATTATAATTAAGTCATCCGGGCTGTCACATACTAAGATGGGACATGATTTGCTGATTTTGCAATTTTAGTAATATTGTTGTTCATGTTTTCTCAAACAGCAAAAACTGAAGTGTATCAGCTTTCACACGCTTCTGTCAAGAGTTTGCTTTCCAAGTAATATTTTTTGGGGTCTCATTAAAAGCTGGTTAGAAAATGGGAGGTTCTCAGGAACTTCAGACAAACTTTTATTGCCTGACTTTGCCAGGCACAAAAATTACACTAAAACCTTTTCATCCCGAAGCTTTGTATTATTTAGACTTCCACTAATTGAAGACATTCATAGACTTTCAACCTCTTTCACTCCTTCTCTGTAATTATTAATGGTCCTCCTCTGTCTTTGCACAGTCATCTCGCCTGTGCTCTCCACTACTCCCTGTACTCCAAGGAAATTATTCTCCTTTCGGATTGAAAGATTGTTTTAACCTCAACATAAAAAAAGGAGCGCATGTTTCCTGAAACCTCTGATCAGATTGCTAAATATTGAGTGAGATGTATGGATTCATCGGATCGACCTGTGCAAGGTGCAAGATATTAGGTGCTGTTACATGCTGTGTGAATGTTACCTGACCTCACTCTTTGCTGAACATCCTCTTCTTTAGATTTCTCGTGCATACACACACGCACACACACACACACACACAAACACAACCCCCCTGCTGAGGCAGCAAGTGAAGCAAAATAACTCACTCTGCCACACAATCGCTCCTCTGCCTCGCTCTAGGCACTGACTGCTTTATTTCAAAGCCTTTTTTCCCCTCTTTCCTGCTCCCTCCTTCCCCATTGGTTCTGTATTTTTTTTCATACCGTCGTAACTCTACAAAAACAAGAGCCAGTGATGGTGAATTGCTTGACCTTTCTTATTGTGCAATGGTGTTGTGCTGTGTGGCCGGTGTCGAGTTGGTTCAGCCCCATACATCAAGAGAGGTTTGTTATTCTGGACACCTTTTTTATGTGGGAATTGGAAGTGTTGTAAGTGTAATACAAGCCCTTGTACTGGCATTTGTCAGAATTAGATTTACAAAAGTGCCTTTTCACTTTGCAACAATGATGTTTGATATCAAACTTAAGCGGTGTCCTCTGGCGTTGAGTCAAAAAACATGTTGTTTTAGACACAACATAAAACAGGCAAAAAGTACTTTCTTTAAGACACAATTTTACTGTACAAAATGTTTTTTATAGTTTTCACAAAATACATTTAGAAAGCTCCATTTTAAATAAAATTAAATTGAAATATTTAAGAGACAGCGTGTAGACGTTTTATCTCAGAAGCATTGCTCAGACGTAAACCCAGTATGTGTCCATGTTCTACATACACACTGAAATAAAAATGCAAAACTCAAAAGAGCATGACAGATGATGCTAGAAAAACCCTCCCATGGTCTTCAATTATAAATAAGGACTGCCGGGTTAGACTGCAGTCTCACAAACTCGAAGCCAATGTAATTGAACAGAACGTGTTTACAAAATTTTGCAACACAAGACTAATATCTTCTTTGAAAAAAAAAAGAAAAGAAAAAAACATTGTGTACTAGATGAAATACAAAGGCTTTGGTCTGTTTTACAATCAACAATGATTAAATCTGATATGTACTTGTAAACAACTGCCAAACACTTAAGTTTAAAACTCTGTCAAGCAATGTTTAATCATAATTATAGGAATTAAATATCTAGTTGCACATTTTTTGACCATAGGACACTATAATACAACTATACCTAAGAGACAAATTGTACCTGACCCTAAAGAAATGTATTTTATGATGCATGGAACATTTATAGAATATTCTTGGGGTTATAAATGAAATCAACTTTTATTGGAGAAATCTTTCTGGAAGATTTCTAGGGAAGACAAGTACTTTACATTTTGACATAAACAAACTGGATTATATCGAAGACGCAGTCTACCATTTACAGACTACAGGCTTTGTTTTACACCTGTGTTCCACGTTAAATGTTCTTGGTGGTAATCTCGAAGTCAATCCAGCCACCAATGCAGAGGTCCAAGTTTGCAACGCACATTGCGCTGTCCACGCACACTTTTAGCTGTTGATAGCGATCAGTTTCTGCAAAACCCTGCATTTGCTGGCCCAGTCGGCTCATCTGATTGTGGGGGGGAGCTGAGACCGCAGCCTCAGTGGGTGGATCGAGTTTCAGCTTCATTTGCTAATATCCATTTGTAAGAAATAAGACCAATAAATATATATACTTTTTTTGACACAGTAAGAGTCTTCCCTCCAGCTTGTTGTCTTTAATGATATGCATTAGCGTCCAAAGACCATGCAAAGGCTGGTAGAATGTCTCGATATAAGCAGATTAAAAGATAGTCATGGCAGAATCTCTCAGGTTCTCCTTTCTCATACAAATGCAAGACCAACATGGTTTTCTAGCAGTCCATCTATCAGTACTTGATCTTGGTTTTTCATATTAACATACAAATGGCCATTTACTAACACACCAGAGAAAAAAAGGAAACAATGACTGAAGTTGGAAATAGAAAAAAAAAGTTTTTGTTCCATAAAAATTTAACACCGGGCACTTTACAGAGGTCCATTTTTTTCCTGTCTTTCCACGGTTGTTCTCTCTTCCAAGTCCTCGAATGAATGTGCCTAGAGCTACAGAACAGCACACAGTCCCACTGGAAAAAACAAAGCCCAGACATCCCAACGCTCTCCCAGAGTCTCTATCTCTCTCTCTCTCTCTTTCTCTCTCTCTCTCTTTCTCCACTCCTTGCTTTTCTTCTGTCCTTGTCGCTTCCCGAAGCTTTCTCTCCTTCTCTACTCTCCTGTGCCGTGTGTGTGTGAGGAGCACTGCCAGAGGGCAATGGTGGAGTGGGTGGTTACAAGGTGAAGTAGCTCTTCTCTCTACTGTAGTCTTGACCAGTACTGAGACATGTCAGGCTCACTGCCTGGGACTTGGACAGGGACAGACACTCCAGGAGAGATGAGTCCTGCCGAGACAGAAACAGAAAGATGTAAGTTTAAAAAAAGGACCCCCAGAGGTCAGCGTGCTGCATGAGATGAGTGTGCGCACTGTGCACAGTTAGTTTGACAGCTAACATTAGCGCAGAGCATTGTGCTTTAAACACTTGCAAACAGGTAGATGAGCGGTAGAGCTGCAATGAGTCACAATGTGCTTCACATGGTTGCACAGTAAAATGCTTGCAAGCTCAATAAATTGAGGCCTTGGCAATGGCATTTAAACAGAGAGACTACAACAGCAAATGAATCAAATTAATTAGCAATTTAGCACAGAGGAAATGTGGTTATGGATGATTAACTCTTCATGACTATAACCGGTATATATGGCTCAGGGTAACAGCACCCTAATGGGGTGGAACTAAACTATGGGCTGGAGTAGTAGGACTGACATGATGGCGCAGAGGAGCGATGGAATTAACAATGTTCATGCTACGGCGGAGAGAAAAATGATATGAAATATAGAGATACTGATCCGCAGGCGTTAAAAGCATGAAGTGTCTCGATTAGAAAAGAGAAGGAAAGTTGCTGTTGCACATGATGGATTGAAGGTGACTATGTAGTACCCCCTAATTAGGAAAGGTGGCAGATACTTCATTAAGTGTGACTGAATTACTTTCCGAGCATGTTGGTAAAGAACAAACTCTCTGCCTACCTGTTGAGGTGGTACCAGAAGTGGTCATTGATTGGCTGTTCATATGTGCCTGCATATGAGGGGGCGTGTATGTTTCGTAGCTCCGCCCGTTCACAGGCGGACTGGTAGGCAGCATGCAGGAATAAGAGGAGGTCTGGCTGGGCTATAGATGGGGGGAAAGAATGTAACATTAGCTTGGCCAACCATAATGTTCCACTTAGTCTCTTATATTGTATCTCTTGGGCAGATTTATGATGTAATTTATTAGTTTGAAACCTATTCTTCATTTCGAAATGAGTTTTTTAAGTATTTGGCCTGTTAGATTATTGAGATTACTGGTCGAGTATTTAACTACTCTTATGATCATATTCAGATGCTAAATATTTACTTTCGTAGGCATATTTAACCTTAAAGGGAGGTTGATTGTGGTGCTTTGTGATCTGAACTTACTTGCATAGGTAGATTGTTAGCCATGGTGAAGCTGGGCATGGGGGGCAGCGCACTGTAGGTGTTTGTGAGTGCTGAGTCAGGTCTGCCCAGCATTGACCCCGAGGTGAAAGACACTGAGGATGGAGATGGACAAATATGAAAACACGGTTAGAACTCACACTCACGCGCCTACACACTCCTCCTGTGTGATAGCCCATCTCATTAGTGTTAAGTAGTACGTGCACGAGTTAATGCTTTGTCTGACAGGCTAATAGGCCTGGATGGACGCTGAGGGTGTGCGCGTGCATACGTGTGTGCATGTGAGTGTGAAATGATCGACTAGTAAGCTTGTGCCCTTGTTTCGGTAATTACAAAGATAGTCAGCTGAGAAGTTGAGCTCAGTCATCCATTAAAAGGTGCTTCTCCTCATGGAGGCAGTGAGGCCTCCTTCTCTCTGCGCCCTCCTCCTCTATAAACTCCTCACAGCTGAATAGCACTGATCTCATCTGACTTCATCGACTGAATTTCAGATACCACATGGTGTCGTGCCAGGTCTGGGGCAGGGTGGGCCTACCCGGTGTGGTGGGCTGTGGGATGGCCTGGTACACGCTGGTGCTGAAGCTGCTGCTGATGGGAATGTGACTGGAGGAGTTGTTGGCCTGTCGGCGCTGGTTCCGCAGCTTCTCCTCCCGCCTCCACTTTGCTCTTCTATTTGAAAACCATACCTGAAAGTTGGGGAGGGGCTTAAGGTTAGCGGTGTCTTGATTATTGATCTATTTATTTATAATTACTTTGAGAAACTACTGTGTTACTTACTTGTATTCTCGCCTCTGGCAGGTCGATTTTCGCCGCTAGTCTCTCTCGCGCGAAAACATCCGGGTAATGAGTTCTTTCAAATTCTGCAACCCGGAAGAGAGACGGAAATGAAGTCATTCACCGAGTTTGTTTGTCGCGGTTTTTGTTGTTGTCGTTTGTCTTATTTATTTTTTGTGGCCCGAAGGACGCGAGGAAACAAAAATAAAATCAAAAGGTAAGCCTGAACACCGTTTGTTTAATTATTAATTCCGTCCTTCGTTCTTTGTGACAGCAGTAGCAATTAATAGCGTGTGTGTGTGTGTGTATGTGCGTGTGTGTGTGTGTTGCTTGGATGTATAATTTACTCATTGACTTTCGAACCTTTTTCCAGGGCTTCGATTTGCTCCTGCGTAAAGGACGTGCGATTCCTCTGCAGCTTCCTCTTCAGCTGCAGTCGCATCTGCGTCTCCTCCGAGTCCTCCCCGTTCGAGCTGATGGAGTTGGTGTTTTCTCCCGCGCCGTCTTGCTGCTGACAGCCATCTGCACCGGAAACAGCACGGAGATATACGTTCAATTAAGGTAATTGAATAATGGATTTTCCCGTGAGGCCGCGTCTAATTGCTGGAGCCGCGGAGCCACGTCATTAATTAAAGCCTGCGCCGCGGTTGATTACGTTCCAAATCGCAGGAATTATTGTCTTCCCTTCTTAATGCTGTCAGATCACGGTTTTAAAAAAAGGAAAAAAAAAACACAACAACGATATTATCTCACAAAAAGGGGAGGCGGGTAGGGGGGGTGTAGGTTTAAAGTGTTTATAAAATATTGTGGGAAAACAGGGGGGCGGAAGGGAAAGGCTGCGCCTACATCTCCGCGCGCAACAATGGCGTATGTTCTCAAAAGGTTAAGAGAAATGTGACAAGATGTGGCGAGCCTCTTTTCAGGGCCTATGAAATGTATTTAAAAAAAACAACCAAACTCTCTCGCTGCCACCCCCTCCTCTCCCTTCTCCTCTTTTTTTAGGGCAAAGCAAGCCCTCAATGGTCGCTCCCATATGGGCGTTGGTATAGCCATTGAGGTGACCACCAACTTTTGAATAGCAGAAGACGCTTTTCAGGCGGATACAATGCCTGCAGGAGTAAGGGAAACCATTAAACTATGGACACAGGCAGGGACGAGCACTGAGTCCTCGGTGGGTGTAATATATGGGAGGGGAGGGAGGGGGGCTATTGGAGGAGATGACAAAAGGATCCTCTCCCTCCGGAGGCGCGCAGGCCATAGTGCGCCGGCATTGTGCGCAGGAGGATCCCCAGTCAACGGAGCTTTGAGTCCAGTGTGTTAACCCTTATCCACCGCCGTCATTAATCACGTCCCCCGGCCGGCTACACGCCACTCAGGATTTCTGTCTTCAATTGGAAACAAATGAGTGAGGAGAGAGCACGCAGCCCCCCGAACAACCGAAATAAGGCCAATCTATTCAGCGCCCCCTGCGCGTCCACGGTGGGCCCGAAGGCCCCTCCAGCTGCAGGCCGCGGCCCGCCGACCAGCGCCCGCCTTGTTGTTGGACATCATTATCACACCGAGAAGTTAATGCGAAATTAAGCAGGAGGAGCGCCAGCGTGTACGTGTAATATTTATCGTGTCCAAGTGAGGGTGGAGTGTCGGTGGGTGGGTGGGTGGGGGTGAGCGGGAAGGTTGGGGGTGGAGGGGTTTTCATCAATTCGATGTTTTCTCGCCGAGCGGTGAGCGGGGAGTGCCTTGCTCATGGGTAAGGGATTACCCCAGAGAGGGGAACAGGTGCAGAGCACTGACACCAGACCAAACATTTACACTGTAGCGTGTAAATAGGAAAAAAAAAAATCAAATAAATATTTAATGCTGAGCTAATCTGAGGAATATTTCGTTTCAGTTCAGTGAAGGAAAAATGATGTCTCTTGACAATTTTCCTTCCTTTTTTGTTTTTGTTTTGTTTTTGTTTTATTTTGTTTTGTTTTCAATAGGTAAAAGTAGTCCATAGGCCAATAGTTTGTATCCGCGCTATTTGTTTCTTCACTCTGGATAATCCATAAAAAGGAGTGAATGTGCAGCTATTATCCGTCTGCCAGACCCACTGACGCTGGGATGGGATTTGTTTTCTTTATAAAAGCGCTGGGAAATAAACTCATTCTTTAGTATCACGATGTCTCAACCAGTCAGGCGGAAAAGCAGCAAAAGAGAGAGAGAGAGGGAGAGAGAGAGAGATACCGAACCAATTGCGGCACCTTTCAGCCTCTGAGACCGGATCAAAACACTCTTGAGAAACCGCTTAAAACTGAAAGGGAAAGTGAGAGACTAAATCCTATAGACGGGATTTGGAACCATATAGCCACGACTGAGAACGAGGGGCAGATAAAAGAGGGGGGAAAATCGGCAAGGAGTTTTATTCCTCCGCTCCTTGGATGGAGTTGTTCTCTTTGAGGCCCCGTGTTTCTCCATGGTGCTGTTCTATCAGTGACATTGAAAACATATTTATGTTCCCCTGAGGCAGCTGGGCCACCCACGCATTTATTATTGTTTTCAGTAGTAGTAGTAGTAGTGGTGGTAGTGGAATTATTATAATTATTATTATTGTATTTCTTTGTTATTAAGGTTGGCGCTGCTGCTATATTTCCAGTTAATGCATAATGTCGGTCATCAAATCTTCGACACATTCTAACAGAAATACAACATTTAACTGAAATTGACTAATCTAAGAAGATTGAAATGTTAAAAAAAAAAAACATCCCCTCGTTTTTTTTTTAATCCTTATTAGTAATTTTTAAATGACAGTAAATGACAATAATGTTGTGAAATTTTGTCAATAAAGTTAGAGCTGTTATCGCCACGTTTTACGCATTAATGCTGATTCTGAAGCCCCACGTGTCCAAACTACCATCACGGATGTGGGCTGTTACTCCCCCGGACTGGCCTGCATTCCGGTGCTCGTATTTCCGCACTTGTTGAAATGCGGATTATTCATTATTATTATTGTTATTAGTAGTAGTAGTAGTTGTTGTTGTTGTAGTAGTATTCAGCGCGCATATTGTCTTTTTTTTCTTCTAAGACAGTCTCCGCAGTGTTAGGCCCGCGGTTGGCCGACAGGAAACCTCTGAAGTGGAACATTTCTTTCCACAGCAGCTTTACCATCACCACGCTCCTGCATGTTGCCACAATGAGAAACAAAAGGCCTCTCTAATGAGCAATTACATAGCGCGGCCGTTCCCATAACCAATCATTGCGTGTGATGGAAAACATTCCTTTGTACTAACATCCCCGCACACAGCTCCCCGGCCCTGCTCCCCATCAGGAGGGGAGGAAGAAATACGGGCTGTTGGACGGACACCTCTGCTGAAAGGACAGGCCTCTGTCACGCACATCCACGTCTGGGACAGTGGAAGCATTGAGGCTGCATGCACGGCCTTTGGCTTCCCCCTCAATCGACTAGTCTTAATTGGGGGTCTTGTTCGGGGCATCAAAGCGTGGCCCGTCCGGCAATCCCCTCCGCCCCTCCCCGCGACCTTCCCGCCCCATCAGCCCCCACCCCTGCAAAAACACAACCGCGGATCGTTCATTTCTACCTGCGCGCAAAGAAAGCAACCCCCGCTTCCCCCTAAAAATCCCAGGCGAATGGACAAGCGAGCGCCGTCTCCCGTCCGCGCATGCGCCAAAGTGCGTCAAGGTGCCTCCGCGGCCGCCGAGTGATAATGAGGCTCACCTTGGTTGGGCTGCCCCGGCACTGATGTTCCGGGGTACCAGCCGGGCCGGGTCCCCCAAGTTCCTGTCTGACCGTTGAGCATTCTCAGCTTGTCATACATGCCATCTGCGCCCATCTGTTGCTTTTCACTCGCCAGGTTGCGGAGGACTCTGTTTATCGATGACACCTGAATGACAAATTGCATATGATGAGAATGTGCGGGAGCGGACTTTGGGTTAGGGGGGGGTTGCGGTGGGTTCACAGCGCGCGCACACACACACACACACACACACACACTTTAAGATAAACCTGGATGAAACGGTGTTAGAGGTGCGGGTGTCACATAAGGCCCCCCCCCCCCCAACACACACACACACACACACACACACACACACACACACACACACACACACACGCACGCACATTAATTGATCGCGTGTCGCGGTGATCGCATCGGCAACGCCTCTTATATTTAATAGAGACCGGATGCTCCCCTCCTCCTCCTCCTGTCACCGTCGGTCGAGCGCGGTCACTTACGCTGGGTATGTTGTCGTTGGTACAGATGCCCTCCGACAGGAGCCTGTCGCGGATCTCCCAGGCGAAGATCGACGGGCACTCCCGCTTGTACTGCGCGATCTTGGCGACCACCTCCGGAGTGGCGACCCTGGGCTTGCTGCCGCCGATCGCCCTCGGTCTTATGGAGCCGGTCTCATAGTACCTGCCCAGGATCTTGCTCACGCAGCCGTTGGAGACCTGAATTAGAAAACAACAGACACAATTCACATACATTATTTAGGACTATTAGCGGAATTTCTGTGATGGCGTCAAATAATGATCACCTTTTCACTGTCCAGCACTTGGACTTCATCATGGGTCTACAAACACAAAACATATGCCTTGAATGGAAAATTAGGCATTTTCTACATTTATACTTAATAAGAGCATTTCCTTCTCTGTCGGCCTTGTTACATTTCCAGCGACTGATAGGCACTGAAGTATTTGAAGTGGCGCATGGAAAGAGACTGATGTGGAATTCATGCCACTTTGTGTTTAATTTTCATTTATTTGTTCTGTTGTTTAAATTATTTATCCATTCATTTTTTTTGCACACGTGGGTTTTTGTGCTTTTGAAATGGGGTCGGGGTGGGAGAGCAAAGCCGCTTTTCAAAGTAAAAGAGAGGCGTGTGTTGGTCACCTGCAGTATCCTGGAGATGTCGCAGGGTCGAGCACCACTGTGAGCAAGTTCAACTATTTTCTGCCTGGTGGAATCCGGCAGCGGTCTACCGTTTACAAACACACCACCGAGCTGGTTTACGCCACTGTGACCTACATGGAGACAGAAGCATCGCAGTCATCGCACCGCAAAAACACCTCCGATACACACATAAGACATGGTCTGTTTCATAGAACTGATGATTTTAGAGGCTATATAGTGGTGGAGAGGGTTGTAGCACGATAACATGGAGGTAGCAGACATTTCTATTTGTTTTTTCTTTAAAAAAAAAAAAACTTTCTTCTAAAAAAAAAAAGAGTCGAAACTCAGAATCCATTCATAAAATAACACGTCAAAGAAACTGTCACACCGCTCGGTACAAACACTGCTCGGTAAGACATGCACAAAAACAACACTGAAATATCAACCGCTATTTTTTTTTCTTTTTCTTTAAAAAAAGGCAATATTCTCCATAAGCACTTTGGTATCCCTGTCGGTCCTCCGTCTTTCCACCAACCTTTGATCAAAATATCAAACGTGTGTGTTAAAACATTCGCACCGGCTTCCATCCTCTCCTGTAGCTGCGCATCACCTGCACTCACTAACCCTCCAGATACAAGAAAGAAATAGGGATGGGAGAAAAAAAGCAAAAATAAAGCCAGCAAGGCAGTAGAGATAAAGCGGACGTCGAGCCGGTAAAAGACGATCGGATGTTGTTTTCAAATCGACGCGTGGTTGGTTTTATCATGTCCCTTCGAAGCGCGCTGAAATTACGCATCCAAAGGACCGTCGCCATGTCAGCTGCTCTAAAATAACGGGTTATTTAAAAAGAGATATATATATATACAAAGACGGTGTTTTTCGTTCCTAAATTATCCTTAAATTGTTGTGCGTCATCCTCGTAAAGCACGGAATAAACCCGCAAACCTGAAGCCGAACGAGAAAGCTGACTCCCCGGAGTGCCCGAGCTGCTCCCTGCTCCTCCGCTCCCTTCCCCTGCGCTGCCGCCCGGCACATTGACTCCGGGAGCGGAGGCTCCTTAGCAATAAATAAGCTCCAAATATAGAAGAGGGGGAAAATATGATGAGCCTGCCTGACATTTGTCTTTAAAATAAAGCTAGCTGCACGTCAAGTTTGAGCTTAATTTCTGGGAATGGGCGGAAGTCGCCTCGGATCATGCACGGAAGGCTAATTGAAAAGATCAGTTGGAGCACTTGTGGCAGGCATGTCACTTTATGACACCGCTCCGCTTTTGAAAATCGCATCGTCACGACAAATAGTAGCATGATAAAACGACCCTTTCTGTCCGCATTTGGATATCACTCAGACAAAATTGGACGCTACTCGTTTACCCTCGAAGGGAGACTTGGTTTTTTTTTTTCCTCGTTTTTTTAAAGGTGGCCGGGGGCTACGCACGGTCACAGAAACGAGGGCGCGCTTGGATTCTTAACATATTAAAAGTGACATGCGTTTTTTTTTTCTCTCTCTCCCAACCCCCCACCCCCCTCTTGTTTGTATTTGACAACAAACGCTCACAGCCACCGCAGTCCCGTTGTGTGCGATCGGTAGGCGTCTTGCTCCTGAAATATGTCACGGGAGCCTTTTAAAACTGCCTTTTTTGTATCAAAAAGGGGCTTTTCTATAGATGAGTGATCATAAACCCGTTTAACCGGGTAACACATCCCTTTTGGCCGCTACGTGTAATAATCTCCCCCATCCTCCATTATCATCCCTCCTGCTCTTCGGTAATTCCGGGATTAAGTGGAATTAATGGACTTCTTATGATGAAATTGGCCTGCTCGCGTAGAGAAACTGTGGGCTCTCCGGGGCCGCGTCTGATTTACAACCATCATATAAATCCTCCGGATCGATAAAATCCGTCAGATACGGACATCAAATTATAAAAAAAAAAATCTAACCTCTCCTAAGGTTAAGTCTTAATCACGGCACAATTCCCTCAAGTGCCGGGAGTCGATCTCGCCCGCTGGTGTCGATTATGCGCCTTGTATTCTATTGCTTCTCCACTAATGGCAAAACATATGGTCTCATTTTGGACGCTCCCCGCCGCATACACCCAGGAGTTATTAGCACAAAAGCCACCGAGGCCGCCGCGACCTTTAGACAACCCAAAGGGCCGGGCCCAGTGATATGTGCTCGGCAATTCTCGCCAGACATCACACGCCAAACCAGGGGAGCATCCCATCATAACATCCGCCCGCACGGTGTGTGTGTGTATGTGGAGCGTGTGTGTGTGTGTATGTATGTGTGTGTGTGTGTGTGGCGCACAGCTCTTACAGCTCCATGTACACATCATCCCCCAACAAAAAAAAAAAAAAATCAAATTGAATGAAATTCTTTTTTTTTTTTTTTTTTGTAAAGGAACTGTCATTGCGCAGCCAGGCAGCGCTTCAAAATCATGCCACGATATTATTTATTTCTTTTTGTAATAATGATGTATTTCTTTAGTCTTTTTCTTGCAGCACATGCCTCTTCATGAATCACACTCCCACACATTTAGACCAATCAGACTGTCACGTGGTCCAACACGGTGATTCAAACAGACCTCGACCAATGCGCACAGGTTACAACACAGACACGTTCGTCCAGGCATATGGAGGGTAATGTAATGAAATTATTCCACACACCTTCATCACAGATGTCATACACCTCTTGTCCAGCAGCAAGAGAAAAGACGTTTCATGTTGTTTAACCTTGTTTTGCGTCAACACACCATAGAATAAGAAAGCATTCAACTCATGGGCCACTTGGAAAAACACACACGCACACACACACACACAGGCCCTAGGAGCAAAAACTTCATCTGACTTTTGGTTTTATATTCTGATTGGCACCCACGACAATATGGTTGTTAATATTTATCCTCTGCTGTGAGTTCAGGCTGCACCTAACAGTGAGGCCTGCGTTTGTAATGCGACTATTTTCCTCCTGATTCCTGCTGTCTCTCTGTGAAGAATATGGACTAATCTACATAAGACATTATTGCTCTTCCTCATGTTTCATGCAGGGGCTCTTCTCCACGCAGCTAATCTCGTATGCATCCTGGCAGCCTGCTCTAACGCTAATGCAGACGGCTGTGCAATTATTTAATACCAACTCAAGCAGAAACAAAAAATCTCCCTCTCACCCTCCCTTTCCATCGCCCCTCCTTCCCCCCTCTCTCTATGGAACAGGACGACGTGTGATTAACTTGTTCAATAATAACTTGCCTTAAAAAAATGAATTAACAGCAATGAAACGGCCATCAAATAAGTGACAGTATTTCCTCCCTGCACCTCAAAGTCATGCAAATGCATCTCTCCCCATATACCTCCCCTATTTTTTTTCCTCCCTTTTAATGTGCCGCTAAAGTTATTGCATGATAACCAGCAGTGCATAATGTCAGTGGGTGTTACTTCCATGCAGCCACATTGCATATATATATATACATATATATATACATACATATATATATATATTTATTCATATATACATATATAAAGACAACTTACTGTTCTGCATCATTGAGGCTACGCCAGACTCCCACGTGGCTTGGTTGTGGTATTCTAAGCGTCACAAGGAAATAATAAAAGTGGTTAGAAACAACATCTGCACAGCAGGGGTTATGATTTGATGGTATCATATTATTTACTTTTTTTTTAAAGAAAAGAAATCATCTTGTCATTTGGTTCTGTTTGAATTTGTTGGTGCCGAGCTAAACAGTACAAGATGCATGATGAAATTTCACATCCTCAGTGTGTGAATGTATTTCAGTATTAATCATAAACTTGCCTGGAAACAGAGTTGACTGTCCACTTTATTACAATTTAGTCAATCATCTGCCGTTTTCACTACTAATGTCTCCCTATAGGACAAAGCAAAACAACACATTAGCACAGCCAGAGCTACACTGATGCACTTCAAACCCACTTGTATCCGCCGTCCGGACCTGCCTGGGTCTCTAAACCTGTGTGTTGCTGCCGAGCAGGGAGGGGAACCGAGGAGGGACCGTATTATTCCAACATATTTTAGAAAAGCCTTGTTCCCCGGAAGAGCTTGGGAGCCAGCGGCCCACTGCTAATGTTTGGGCCTGTAAATGTTTTAAAAGCACATGGCACGTTTCATTTATGTGGGAACAAAGGGGATGAGGTGTGTAAATATAAATGTTGAAATAAATGAAATCCAGGCCTGTGTCCACGCACTGTGGGTGAAAGTGACACACGTTGTCTGTCTCGCTTCACTACTTTGCAAAAAAGAAGTCCAGACTGGAGGGGGGGTGTAAAGGTTTGTTGGAGTCCCAACAATACCCCCCTCCCCTCCCTCACCCTTGCCCCCCCCCCTTTTTTTTTTTGCTGCCTCCATACACCTTAAAAAACCCGAGCGAGAAACTCTGCCTCCACGTCTCGAAACACACACACACACACACACACACACACACACACACACACACACACACACACACACACACACACACACACACACACGGCTTCCCTTCTAAACACACCAACAAGTTCAGATTAATACAAAGAGCCGGAGGCATGCATCCACCCCCTCTGGGACTATTCAACACACGCACACCCACACACACATACATACACACACACACACACATACATACACACACACGACCGTGACCCCAGTGAAGCAAGCGTGTGAATGTTGGTTTTATTCGCCCTGTCTAGTACTTTTTTTTCTTTTTTTCCTTTTTTTTCTCCTTTTTTAGAAGATGTAAAAATTAAAAGTAATTTCTGGTTCTAAATATTTGCTGGGTGTTTCTCTGCGCTGCTGGTGCGGGTTGTTAAGCGGGCTTAGAGACACAACAGCGCAGCGGGGCGCTCAATTGGAAAAGACAAATGCATTAAAGAAGCTTTTGAATGGGGAACAGATAAAAAGGGGGCCAGTGAGGGAGAAGTCTGAAGTTTTCATTTTCTGTCTCCACGCAGAGCCGCGTTGTGGGCCGGAGGAAAACGGCCTAATGCGGTGCGTCGCAGGCTGTGTGTTTGTGAATACACGGAGGGACGCTATTGTTTTGTTTTGTTTTTCTGTTTGTTTGTTTGTTTGTTTATTTTAGGATTGTAGTTTTTCTTTTTTCATTTATTGCTACATTCTTTCCATTTTTTCGTCTATGGAATAGACTGTTCGATCATCAATCAAAATCGGATTCCATCACACTAGACCTGGAATGGCCCGTTTTTGCTCTTTACCCCGACGAATTAATCAAAACAAACTATGGAAAAGCATATCATTAATTTTTCTTACTCTGATGCTGTTGTGTTTAATTTAAGAAAATTAAAAAAATAAAAAAATAAAAAAAACCCATCACTCAGTTTGGAGAAGCGCTGCAGCCGGCAGCTTTCAGCAAGTGGTTAATCATTTATTTAAGGTCGAAAGCTCAAACGTTGTTGTTCCTGAGGTTAACTACGCTCTAATCTGCATTTCTTTTCCTTTAGTAATCCGTAACAACAATGTCTTAATTCAATATGCTTATTGCGGACGCTGGATTCTGCGCAAACCACATTCATATGCAGAGATTATGGGCCTGCGAGGATCCGGTTCAATTACAGCCCTAGTTTAGAATATCCGTTTATATTGTTTTGCATTAAATAAAATGGGCAGACATTGGATTTATAGTTGTGAAGCCTAACGTTTAAATATTCAAGTCTTTTGGTAGCGTGAAAATTGTTTTTGCCACTCTCGCGCTACTTTTAATTTCTCACATTTTTCAAAATAGAAAGCGTTAATTCAGTGAATTACCTCACGTTTGTTTTTTTTTTTAATTTTTGTTTTTTTACTTTTATTTTTTGTTTCGATCGTAAACCAGTTTAAAAGCTGCGGCAGAGTCGATTGTGGCTTTTTTTAAAGCATGAAATAAGCTATAATCAGAACAATCAGAAAAGTCATCGGCCTGTCTGGATGTTTACTTTGGAAATCGGACCGCTGTCTCTCGCTTAAAGACGACGCACAAAAAAGGGGGCAATAAAATTTGTTGCTGTTTTTTTTTCTGACAGAGAAACCAACAAACTCGCTCAAATGGGCCTCGATCCCTAGTTTTTTTTTTTTCTTCTTCTTCTTTTCTCAGAAGGCACTCGGATGACCCGCCTGCATGAATCAATCTGACACCTCTTCCTCAACGGGTCATTGCGCCTCATTCTCCACGATCATCGCTGGCCTGGCCCAGCCTGACTTTTTACTCTTTTGGCTGTCAGAAATAAGCGATAAGTCGTCCGTACGGGCCCTGAACGCAACACCAAGAAAGGAGCAGATAAATGAATCAAACTAACGCACGGTCTTTTGCTCGAGTTACATTTACAGTTAGTCCAGAACATTTCTAAACTGACTACATCTGCGACCTCAACAATAGCCGAAATGTGTAATCCCCGCCAATGTCAATAATAATAATAATAATAATAATAATAATAATAATAATAATAATAATAGTAATAGTAATAATAGTAATAATAGTAATAAGAATAATATTAGTAATGAGAATAGGAATAAGAATAAGAATAATATACTCCATAATTTAGCCACACATGAAAAATTCATCAGGAATCTCACCTTTTTGGGGCATCCTGTATGGGTAGCTGTCAACGTCCCTTGCGAACTATAGGCTACAGCCTATTTTCCACACAACGGAAAAAGCAAAAAAAAAAAAAAATGAAAAATAAAAAAATTAAAAAGTTTAAAAATAAAAAAAATAAAAATAAAGCCGAACCAGGATCAGTGTCTCTTGGGAAGTTGTGTGGAGGAAAAATTAGTTTCCAGCGGTCTTCGGCGGCAACGGAGGGGATATCCCTGCGAAGGAGACAGAGATTGACAGTGAACTCAGATGTCAGGACGCACGGAGTTTGGCGAGGATGTGCGCTGGCGTGTGAGGGAGCGAATGAGAGAGTCGGGTAGAGAGAGAGAGAGTGGGGAAGAGAAAGAGAGAGGGGGAGGGAGGCAGGGAGGGAGGGAGGGAGGGGGGAGTCGCGGTGGAAGGAGGTGGGGGAAAAGAGAATGAACACACCTATGCTGATTGGCGAGGGAACAAGTGTATTAATATATGTGCTCCTGGTCCGCTGTGCGCGCCTCGCCTTGCCTCGCCTCGCCTCCCTCCGCCGCTCTTCACCGGCCCATTAGCGCGACCCGACCTCTGTCATCATCCCCCATATAAACACTTCCCCCTGCACCGCAGCCAGAGCGGGAAACGGGGCCGAGTCACAGAGGGGAAGAGAGAAAGAGAAGGAGAGAGAGAGAGAAAGAGAGAGAGAGAGATCTTCCCAGCCCACTAATCAGCCCGCGCATGCAAATACCCGCTGAATATCGCGGAGCCAAACCGCCTCGGAAGTGCTTATTGGACGGAGGCTCTATTCTTCCCGGCTGAATCGGGTCCACGAATGGGAATCTCAGGCATTTTTTTTTTTTTCTTCGGCTCCGACCTGAGGCGAGCTGCATGGGGGGGGTGAAGGGGGGGGTTGGAGGAGGGAGGGTTGGGGGTGTCGCCGGAGGGAGTGTAAGGAGTGCGTAACAGGAAAAGGAGTGGAAAAAAAAAGAATTGCGTTTAATCAAGAAGTCCCGGGCTGTTTACGCATCTTAATATTTTTTTGTATATTCGCAGACGCGTGTCTAATTTCCTCCATCCACGTCTGCTCTGGATCACGTGTCCGATCTTCACTTTGAACGCAAACTACACGACAAACTCCGATGATTCTATGGTGAGCCTAGAAGAGATGGGAGAATAAACACATGAAAAAAAAAACTTGGAAAAAAAATACTAGTGGTTGGGTTTAAAGTCCTTTTTATTTCCAGCTGTTAATTTTCTGGATTTGTTCCGTTTCAAAACACCACGCGGAGCCCCCTCACCTCCCCCCCACATCTCCTCTCTCTCCCTCTCTCTCTTTCTCTCTCCATAAAATCCATCAGAAAAACCCCACCACGTGCTTATGTTGATTCTTTTGGGTATCACCTTCCCCTGAATAGCCTCACCCCTCCTGTCAACAAGAACACCATGCGTAAAGAGCGCAGCCTTTAGGCAGGCTCGGCTGCTTTTTATGGACACATTTGTGAGGCAGGGCGACGTCACTCCTTGCGACCTGACAGCAAATAGCACGCGTAAATAAAGTAAAGCAAATGACTGTGTAGCCATGGCCACACGCTCCTAAACTGCGCCGGCTGAATGACTGGCTATTAACGCACACCTCAACGCACCCTAAAGCAACCCCTCTGTGCCCGTGTTTGAGCAGACACCCGGAGCTCTGGGTAGCACCAGTCCGAGCACTGAGGAGCCCCGCCGCTCGCTCCAAAAGGGGTAGAACCCCCAAAAGGAGGAGAATGAGAGTTGTATGGATGTGGAAGCCAAACTAAGAAAGAAAGGGGGGTGCGGGAAAGAGCAAGAGAGGAGAGAGAGAGAGAGAGAGAGAGAGAGAGAGAGGCATGAGCAGGGGGAGGGGAGAGAAATTGCGTTTTTGGGGGGACGGTAGTAGTTGGGGAGTTGGGTGGGTGGGGGTGGGGTAAGATGCCGTGAAATGAAGTCATGGAGGCCTACACTTGACTTTCTTTGACATGTGGAAAAAAAAGTAGGAGAAGTCAGAGCTCATCAATAAAACACTCTGGAGGTGAAAGAGGGCTCCCTAACAACCATCGCATTCCGGACTATGGGGTTCAATAGTAGACAAACGACGCGGGACGCGGAGAGGAAGAGAGAGAGCGCGAAAGAGAGAGAGAGGGAGAGAAAGAGAGAGAGAGACGGAGAGAGAGAGAGAGAGGGAGAGAGAGGGAGGGACTGCCCAGCTTGAATGGGGCCCTCAGTGGGCCGGCGAGATAATGAGCTGAGAGGACCGGCTCAAACTGTCACCGAGAGTCCCGCGGTGAGGAACAACACTTTGGCCAGTTCTCCTTCATCAAACAACCCGTAAACTAAACGAGCACATTCATCTGTTTCTCTTTCCTGCATTGTTTCTTCGCCCACTCAGACTGGTGGCTCAGCCTATAGGCCTACCGGTGAATGGTAGCAGCTTATATCAGCGAAGGGGTTGGGGTGGGGTGGGGGGGTCCCTCAAACGTTTTCACGTCAAGGACCCCTCTATTAGGCATGCATTAGAGCCCCCCCCCCCCTCCTCCCTATTTCAAATACAACCACAACAGAGTTTGTGTCACTGTGTGTTGATTATGAGTTGCTGCAGATGAATACAAGTGAACGCAACGCTTATTCTGGACCGGATTTCTGGGTGAGGGGAGGGGTGAATATGGAGTGGGGGGGCATTTTTACAACATTTCTAGACGCATGTGCTGAATGAATAGGATATGTGTGTGCGGGGGGGGGGGGGGGGGGGGGGGTGAAGGAGATCCTCGTGTTGGCCAAAGAGTCCGTGGAGTTTGGGCTACATGATGAAACCCATTGAATTCTAAGTAACTTCTTTCAACACTTCCAGATTAATAACGCCCCCCCCCCACACACACACCCCCGACACACACACCCACACACACACTTCCATACACGAAAGCTACCGGTCGCAGAGATCCCACACCCTTGTAGTGCAGCCGTTATTGTCACTCCCCCGTCCCAGGCCGCAGCTGTCAACATGTCACGCCAGCGCTCACCTGCTCCGCCGCGCCACGGAGCCCCCGGTGATCGTGTCCAGGAGTTTTATCTAGAAACAACACTTCCAGCGGGTTATTGATTCCCCCACCCTCCTTTTTTTTTTGGTTTAAACTGTAAATCCAACCGGAGAACTAGTTTGTCTCACTCATCTGTATTAATATTTCTTAACTTCTTATTTCAGGTCTTTTTTTTTTTTTTTTGTCAAATTGCGATGAATTCACCCTGATCGTTTCTCTGCGCCGGAAAGGGGGTTCTGGTGTGGAGGTCCGCGGGTAGGCTGATGTTGGGGAAAGCAATTAGCCCAATTCGGATTAGCAGCAACTAATGTCACAGGCCTTGAAAGGAAAGCCCTAATCTGCTCGCTATTTTCCCCCCGAGGCAATGTGGGTTTTTGTACCCTAGTGGAAACTTTTAAATACTAAAAAAAAGCAAGGGTAGAGAGCTGCGGGGGAAACATTGATATAGTTTAAGGGCAGCCAAGAAGACGAATCTGTCTAAACAGGGGGTTCAGTTTGTAAAACTACCATTTAGAGGCTGAAATAAATCATAAATACAGTATATTTATTTGCATTGTTAAACAGGTAGCAGAATTGATGGTATGTATAAATATACATTTCTGCCCATTTAATTACCATGATTATGATGATGATCATCATCACCATTATGATCATTAACGTCCTTATTGTGTTTTTGTATTTATCATGATAATTATGCCTATTAGCACTCGGAGTATTTCCGTGGAAGCTGCTGTATTTGTAGTGATGACGGTAGTTGTATGTATGTTTTCATATGGTCTCCATAAAGTGTTATTTTTCATTTGGTGGAAGTTTTATTATCTGTTGTTTTGCTCATTGTCCTTCCATATTTTTTCGGATTGTGAAATTGTTCAAGAAATCCATGTTCCCAAAAAAGAAATATAGAAAGAAAGAAAGAAAAACGGAAGTGAGAAAGACTTGTACTTTGCGATGCATAACCCATGAATAAAGGGGGAAGTGTTCGTTGATAATTGGATACTTGAACAACAAAACTAGTTTGTTTTGTATTGAAGGTCCACTGCACTTTAACAATTCCCTTCAATAGACTTCATATCACATCATAATGTTAGTATTTTTATTATTAGTTGATAATTGCCTCGTGGTTGGTTTATGAGTCTCTTTCCTGGTATTAGAAATGAAAAACGAACTTATTATCATTATTATTATTATTATTATTATTATTATTATATAATTATAATAAATACAATTATGATCGTAATGATAATTATAATTGTATAAAAATTATATTATAATTCTGTACACACAGTAAATATCGACCTGAATGTGTGTGTGTTCATGTGTGTGCTGCCCTGACCTGTCAGCCATTAAACGGTGGGGATTGTCAGATTAGTGGATTGTAAAGAGGGTTCATCAGTGCTTAATCTCCACTTTTTAAAGGCGTAATTATGTTTTTATTAGCATTAATGAAACCATCACAAGTCTATTCAGTTTGGGGTCACATCTTCATCCATCACACATCACACCATCTGTGAAGAACCACGTGGAATGGAGGCTCACAACCACTCCATGAGACTTCATCGGGACAGAATAAATGCGAAAAGTCCTTCAATATCACATCACTCAAATTTCAAATTCACGTTGCCCCAGATTTCGACTTGTTTTATCGTCTGCATGGGAGATCTTTCCCTGTAGGATTTGTTACGGGATGTCCCGCAATGTAGATATTGTTGTCGTGGGTCGGCCACGGCTGTTTGCGTGGAGACACGAAGATAAATCGAAAGTCTACAGCCCACAGAAGCCCTCTCCTGGCAAAAGGCTGAAAGCTAAGGATAAATAATGTGGTGGTGGGTGGGGGCTTGGTGGGTGATGGTGTCACGGCGCTACTTTGCAGGCGTGACAGGAAGAAACGTGGACCGTACGCGCAAGAGCACGATCAGGAGTTACATCAAATATTTGCTTACCGATTTTATAATGAATCGATATAATTATGTCTGAAAGAAGGTTAGATCAGGCGTGGGGGTGGGTGCGGTCCACGGTAGGGCCAAGGCCTCTGCTTTGAAAATATCCTTATATTGCATATTTCCTAAAAAAAAAATCTTGCTTGCCTGTCTTCATACACATTTTCAAATATCAGTTCAGTTCCCCGAAATAACCAGTTGATTAACAGCATTAAAGTAGTGCAAATATTCCACCTGTATCTAAAATATATCTTTAGTTTTGAGCGAATTTAGAGCATCGCTCTAAACCCCCACCCCCCGGTGTCAAACCAGATATCCGTGACCCGTTTTACTGTGCTACGTGCGCTCGAATCCTCAGCGAAAATCCCCGAAATACACGCCGTGTGTGTGTGTGTGTGTGTGTGTGTGTGTGTGTGTGTGTGTGTGTGTGTGTGTGTGTGTGATGACAACAAAACCCGGAGTCAGCTCCCGGTGTCCAGTGTCAGCCTTACTAATAATGGAGATACTTTACGCATAAGTTTGTCTCAATTTGCGGCGAAATTTTGCACACTAGTTTTGCACGTTTTTGCCCATCACCCTTGGAAAGTTTTAGGAAATGTGTGCAAGTGCAAGTGGTGCCTGGGTTGCGAGTTGAGGCGGTGTTTAATGTAAAAAAAAAAGCCTAAAAACATGCGGGTCCAAACTCACCGGATGGAAAGCAGCAGGCGTGTCTGATCGGTATCCAGTGCGTATAAATTCGCCCCTTCCCTCCCACGGGTCTTTTCCTCCGTGCAGCAGCGACGCAAAGCTTTAGGTCCCCGGTACAAACGCTATCTACCTCTAGATCCGCCGCGGAGCTGAAATGTCAATGAGAGTGCGGGGAAAATATCCGCGGCTCTTACCCGCAACTTTCCTTTCAGCATCAGCCTGAAGATGGCAGTGATTGGC
Organism: Fistularia commersonii; assembly: GCF_037954325.1. Taxonomy (NCBI): domain Eukaryota; kingdom Metazoa; phylum Chordata; class Actinopteri; order Syngnathiformes; family Fistulariidae; genus Fistularia; species Fistularia commersonii. The sequence goes on along the minus strand of NC_141310.1, from coordinate 5,655,463 downwards.
TGGAGCGACGGGGCGACGTCATACCTTGGACAGGACGCGGAGCAGCGAGAGGGGAAGTGCGCACCTGAAACTACCCACGCACAATTCGAAACGACGAACAGTCGTGGGCGAGGAACGTCTTCGAGAGTTGAAATCAGGTCCGGTGTGAGCGATAAGATTTACCGCGGCGGGCAGGGGCAGCCGGGCCGGGTGGGGTGGGGAGCTCGGCGGCCTGCGCTTCGTCCCGGAGGAAGCTGGAGCTGCACCGACTGCTCACTCTGCAGGACAGCTCCCACTGCATTTTATTTTATTTTATTTTATTTTATTTTATTTTATTTTATTTTATTTTATTTTATTTTATTTTATTTTACAGTTTTATCTATTTTATTTTACAGTTTTATCTATTTTATACCATTTTATATTATTTGACGTCGTCCTTTGCTGCCCCAAATTCCTAAAATTAGTACTTAAATTTAAGCGAGGAAACGAACACTTTCGTGTGCATGTATGCGTGTGTCCGTGTGTGTGTATTTGTTGTTGTTGTTTTATCCCAACTCAGAGGATCATCATGATAGTAATATGAATACTAATAAAAGTCATAATTAAAGTTATAATAATTATGATAGAAATAATAATAGAGTTGAAACCGCCTGCTCCTGGATGACACAGATGGAACCCTGGGGATTCTGTGCAACTTTCAATTAAAACGAATTGTGAAATGGCTGCGCGTAAAATCAATGTGCGCGTAATAGCTGTCAGAGATGAGGGGTCTCACCTGAACAGCGTGCAACAGGTGCAGGCCCAGGGGAGTGAATGCTCCCTTCCAGAGTTATTTTAAAGAAATCATAAAGGTGAGATTACGTTGTAAAGAGACCCACTTTTATTTTCCTCTAACCTCTAAAGCTCCATAAAATTGTCACCCATAACTCATAATGGGGCTTTAACTCTTTTACCGAGGCAGGGCTAAAAGCCCCCAGTCCTATTTCTCCACTTCTGTTGTTTGTGTCAATTTGAACAAGACGATGAGTAAATGGGCAACCGCGCCGCCAGCCCGTCTCTCAGGAAGAGACCGGGGCGGCGCAGGTACTGGCCGGTCAGGACCGGCTGTGTTTGGTCCATTATTTGGAGGGACGGCCATTAGGAAGCCTTGATACTGTGCAACGCGGCAGGGTGCTCGACATCCGCGCTGGAAACCGCACGGCTCGGATCCCTGCTTATCAGGCTGTCAATAAAACGAGATGGGATGCAGCGGTCGAGCCAGGTGCTGCCTTTCCCTTCCCATACTGCCCCGCTCTCCAGGAGCAGATCAGGCGTGAACGCAAAATCTGTCCAGTCGGTTTTCCCTCTGCCGTCACTGCGCTGCAACGCCCCCCCCCCCCACACACACACCCTCACAACCCAAACCTCACTAACTGTTTTTTTTTTGTTTTGTTTTTTTTTAATGAAAGTAGGCCCATGCGAACTACTTTACAAACTCAAACGCTCGCGATAGTATCGCGCATGCTTGATCTCGGACCTGCAGACACACACATACACATACACTGAAACCAGACCTTTTCATTAACCAGGTGCACGTGGGTGTGGAAAGAGGCCCGGTATGTTGTGTGTGTGTGTGTGTGTGTGTGTGTGTGTGTGTGTGTGTGTGTGTGTGTTAGGGGGGGTTTTGAATTACGGAGCGTGTATCTACAACTGCGGGTGTCCGGCGTGAGCTTCAACCCTCCACCCCACCCCCATCCACACCTCACTCCACTCCCACTCCCCCGTCTTCCTGCTCAAATTTAAAAAACAAATTGTGTAATGATCGACCTCCCCTCTCTAGCCATGCAGAACATTATATCGCCATAGCCTGCGCCTCATGAGCTTATTGTTTACAGGCCTGGCGCGGAGAGCAGGGTGCGTGGCTGCCGAGTCCGTGGGGGCTCTTCATCATCGACTCTCTTCGAAAAGGGATCCGAGAGGTAAGTGCTGTTGTGGAATTAGTTGCTTCAGTGCTTCTCGTATTCACTTTTTTTTTTAAAAAAAGTTTGCTGTGCGTAAAGTTCAAAACTTTACTTAAAGCATTCTATTTACCAATTTCTCTGGACGTAAATGAGGTGAGAGGCCTTGGATGACTCTCCTGTCCGCGGTGAAGGCAGAGAAGGCCCAAACTGCTGTTGCGCACCCCGCCATTCGCAGAGCAGACAGTGCGCTCTGGTCAGCTGATGCATCCTATTTAACATACTTGGTCCAGGGACTGTATATCCTAATTACCCCCTAGACACACGCACACACGTACGGACACCCCACCCCACCCCCCACGTTTTGCCCCCCCCTCCCCCTCCCCCTGTGTGAAATGTTTTAATAAGCCCTACACGCTCTGTGTGCAGAGTTTGATTTGTTTTCTCTCCATGCTCCCCGGCCCTGGATCGAGACATTAGCCGAATTCCCCCGGGGTGATTGGATGCAATTTGTCCGGAGTAGACAGGCACGTCCTGGATGTTAGGAATTCACTTTGGCTCAACGTGACAAGTCTGACTTCGATCTACAATTGCATCTGAAAGTGCAGCGAGCGGAAAGATCCCATGCCATTACCCCCCCTCCACCCCCTCCTTTTTCTTGCAAAATAGCAAGATCTTCGCTCGCAAATATTCATAACAATTCAATCTGCGAGCCCGCTAATCTGCTGCAAAAGGTCCGTGTGTCGCAAAACAAAAATACAAACAAAAACGCCCGTGTGCGCATGATCAAGGCCGGCTGGACGGAGAAGTCCAAGCAAGGGGGGGGGGATATAATGCCCCCAAATCTATGACCCTTTAAATTAGATTACAGATTGTGAGTAGGCAGTAATAAAAAAAGGGAAGACTGACACCTGCCACGGAGGCTTGCCGGTGATTGATTCTGATGCTTAGTGTTGGCAACAATAACGCCGCTGTTTTGCGCAGGGCGCATTTATCACTCACTTGCCAGGAGTAGCTGAAGTCAGTGTCCATGTCGCGCCGTGAGCTGACAGGGGAAAATGGGAGCTAACGAGGTTGTCAGATGTCCTGACAAGACAAATGAGAGCTCGTCACTCCCCGCGCTTTAATAACGTTTAATGGAAGCGTATTGCACCGTTCAAAATAAAGTGTTATACACACCGAGGTCTGCCGGCGACGCAGTTAATTACGCACGGCGAGGGAAATTACGCATCAGCTGAAGGGTGTTGGCCCGGATTCAGCACCATCAAACATATCTGGATCTATATAACACCTAGTGTTTGGGTGTTGCCGGACTGGAGACTATGCTAGTTTTTCCTTTTTGGTTTTCTACGCAACTTGACGTTAAAAAAAAAACCAATATCTTATTCTGTGCCGTGTTTTGAGCATGTAAGTTCTGGGGATGGTTTCGTCTGATCTTCATGAGTGGAGGGCAGCCTCCACTCACCAGCTGCTGTAAACCAGTGGATTCGAACTAAATCTCCCATAGTTTGCATTAGATTGAGACTTTTTTTTAAATGTCATCAGTCACGATTTTTTTACACCTTATTTTCAGACCTCTTGACTGAAACTTTATTATCAAACTTTATCTGACACTCCTCTACAACTTCATTTGTACAAAATAAATGTGTGCGTGGTTCAAAACCAACTATAAGATTGAATCACGTTTTAAGGTTGTTTTTTTCTGACCTATTAGAGCATTCGAATAGCGTCTGAACGGCAGAGGGCTCCGGATTGTTTGCGTTGGGTCACTTTCTTCATTTACTTGTTTATTTAAATAGTTGCTTCGGCCATCCAATGGTGCGCCAACCCACGGTTAGTTAGTTGCGGTGATGATGCGTGACCCTTCGTACAAGGTTGACACCCAGCACTTATTTGTCAATATTCAATGTGCTGGATAATTCTTTTTTTTGCTCTCACTTGCAGTGATAAACTGGAGCTGGGTGGCTCCGAACAGCGCACTCGCCTGTCTTTAGAGCGAAGTTCTCAAGGGGAGCGGGAACATAACAGTTACTTTGTAATTATATTGATTAAATACGATGTTTGTGGCCATTTTTTGGCACGGATTGTATATTTTGGAGAATCAACAGGTACATTGAGTGACAGGTGACCAGATGGCATTTGTATAGATCTCATTAGACAGTATTTTCTGTCAGTCCTAATGGAAGGGGCGGAATATGCTCGTAAAAATAGACGCAACTCCACAATTGCCATCACCTGGCCTTTGGCACTTTCCTTTTTTTTCTGCGCAGGGTCAGGGAGGCAGGAGCACCTGCTGCAGAGGAGCAGCTCGGGAGGATCTGAGGAGGAATGGTAATTAAACTGTCGACACCGCCGCACCCGGGCCATGACACACACACACACACACACACACACACACACACATACACACATACACATACACACACACACACACATAAATGCACAAACCATCGCGCCCAGGCCAGTGGGAGCGACTGAAAATGAGCATGTATGGCTCCGAGCAAGAGGAGACGGGAGATAAAACACGAAACGTGACAAACTCAACAAAGATCCCTGTGATATGCATAAATTGATTCGGAGGCGCGGCGCAGTACGTGAACTCGAACAGAAAACCGGGCCGCGTAAAACAACACACACTAAATCAGGCAATAACGACGACAAACCGTCTGGAAAATGGACGCACGTAGTGCAGCAAGAAATCACTTCTCCCTCCTCCCCTCCGCCGTGTCTGGATGACAAATCATATCCCCCAAGTAAATATTTTGAGGATAATTGAACTGATTGTTATTTGCAAGTTTCTAAGGCTTGAACGTAAAGGCAGCGGCGCGCCTTCCGCGTGTGCGTGGCGACTTTCAGACCACTGGCGGGATACACTCATAATGTGGCGACTCTTTAATCGCTAATATGCGGTTCTGCAAGAATGTGTCATAATGCATTATTGATTCCAGTGTCGCCTTTTTTCACCCCCACGCAACACTTGAAAATAACATGGCTGGAGTGTGTGTGTGTGTGTGTGGGGGGGGGGATAGTTGGGGAGGGGGTGTGGGGGTCCCACACGTTCAGAAAGGTCGGGGGAAGCCCGTCATTAATGCGTGACATATAAGTTGACCCCTTCGTGGCTTTGGAGCGAGCTCGCTAAAAGCCGCCGTGGAGGGGAAGCGTCTGAAATAAACACACGTACACGCGCGCGAGCACGGAGAGGATAAAGCGGAGGGAGGGGGAAAGAGCAGCTCCGAAATTCGCGCTCGGTCACGTGATCAGAGGCAGCGCGTACCTTGAGCGTAGATTATCGAGGACTTCTCTTAGGAGATGCATTGCGGGTCACCGCGTCACAATTGATCTTATTCATCCCATCTCTTATAGGCCGGTTATTCAGCAGCGCACACACACACACACACACACACACATACACACACCTCCCACCCCCCCGCTGCGAATACACTCCACATCCCAGCCTATACAGTGTTAAAGCCTATAGTGTCTGCACAGCGCAAGGGTTGTATAGAACCGTGCGTTGTTTTCTTCCACGTTCCCCAAATCTAATCACAGACGAACCGTAATTACACAAGTAATCACCGGCGTAATTAACAACCTCTCCGAGCGCCGCGCTTTGATACGGACGCGCACGGAGGCTCGCTGCTTTATGGCGCGCAGGCAGGCAGCTTCGGGATAAAGTCTTTATTAGTGTTGCTGGAAACCCATCTGGTAATAGTCTTGCCCGAGACCTCCTCCCCCCTAATCAAGGTTTTAATTAAAGACGGTTGAGGGCCACGGAGAACATGAAGGCCAGTAATTAAGACGAACATTGGACCCTAACAGATGCAACCCTCCTCCTGCGCTGATGCAAAAAAAAAGGAACACCACAAACCAAGTCGTTTATGCATATGTAATATCTAATAACTAATTATTGCCAGGCCGCTCTGCACATTTGGATACAACGTTAACCGCTTCAAGTAAAAACTTGCCGTGTAATTGTGAGGGACTTTTACAGAGGGAGTCAAAAGTGCCATTCTGCGAGAGTGTGAAGGTCGCAGTTGGTTTTTATATTTTTTTTTACCGGGTATTGATCCGGGACAAACTGCCGGGTTCTGTCAGTCAACCCGGTGTGACGCCTTCGCGTTGTTTCAACATCCGAGGCTCCTACTTCTACTTATGTGTAATTTAGATTTTCTAGGAGGAAGTGTGAATTTGCCCCCCATAATTGGTGGATCGCCTAATTTATATCAAAGTGGAAAAAACAGTCTCGCTCAAGTGTTTATTCCACCAAGATAAAGCGTGCGCACGTTTTGGATTGAAGGCACACCAGGGTTTTTACGCGCGCAAGCAACCCCTGAACGCATCTCCGTGCACGGAGGTGATCCAGCTCGGTTTTCTCGTTGATCTGTGAAAAAGAGCGCCAAATTGGAATTAACTAGACCGCTTGACGCCTGTGACAAATGAAACAAAAGGCTTCGATGTGATGTCGTGACAGAAAAAAACACTCTTTCCACTCGCCCCCCCACACCTTACCATAAATCTCGCTGAAGTTTAGACGTCCAGCAAGAACCCTTACCGTCCCCGCTCGACCTGCCCCGCGCAGAGAGGGACTGTCGAGCTTCTGCGCTTGGGATTTTTGGCATCTTTATTAACAAGTGCAGCGAGAAAATTATACACAAAAGACAGAAAATAAATTGTGCCCCCAGGGACTGAAGTAAAAAAAATAAAAAAAAACAAAAACCTCACAGTCTGTTTTATGAAAATGTTTACTCATAGTGCTGAAACTTCCCTTATAGTCCCATATTGCGCACACAATGTGAGGCAAATTCTCCATCCATCCATCCATCCATTGTCTATCGTTTATCCTACTCCGGGTAGCGGGGGATGCTGGGAGGCAAATTCTGCAATTCTGTAATCCAAAGCATTCTTATTAACATATACGATCACTACATCAAGTAGATCTATTGTTCAAAAAGACCATGCTCTTACTAAGCTATATTTAACATCACTAGATACATGTTAAATACAAATAACAACAGAAAAAAACTAAAGTTGCGCCCCAGCAGTAGCCACACTTTGGTACTACTTGTGGAGTGTTTCTGCCCCCTAGCGCCGGGTCCCAGACCTGCACAATGATGAACGCTTAAAATCATGTAGTCAGACATGAAAACATGATGCTGAGTTCATTTGAGCACTTCTGACTGACAGGGACTTGACACAGGGTCAGTTTTCTGGTGGATACGTTGTGTATGAATATTTATCCAATGAAAGTGAGGCTCAGGATCAAGTCTTAAAATCATACTAATAAGTGTAGTTCCATAAACTCCAGTTTCAGTGCAGATTCCGGATTGGGGAAAGATAATGTCACGGCACACTCCTCTGCCGACATGGCGGGAAATACTACAAGTAATTAAGTACAACTATTATGAGGTACAAAGTCTTCTCTCTCCCATTAGCTGTCGAGTAAAAATAATTACATGGTTTGAAAACCGCTGATTGGGTTTTGCAGATATTAGCAGTGTAACAACTGCTGCCATATATTGATGTTCTAACAGCCATCGTTGCACATATTGCTCATTGATGCAGTTAATGCACTGTATGTATGTTAATAGAAATGACCTCTCACTGAGTTTTTGTTGGCAGTCTATCCATTAATCAATATTCTATCACCGCTGGTTTTAAGTATGGTCACATGTAATATCATACAGATTCTATTGTAAATGAACATTGAGGAAAAGACATGTGGTTTTTTAAGATGCCGTTTTAAGAAAAAAATAGTCAAATTTTTTATTTCGCTGTATTGTAAGTGAAAGAGTTGAAACAGATGGACACTTTAAATGACGCAACTATTACTTAAACATCTTTGTCAGGTTATTATATCCACTGGCTATATATTTGACTCACCATTCTCATAACCATCAGAATATTTAAATTATTCCTTGAATAAATTCATTTTAAATAAGTATGAATAATGCATGATTAGTATTTAAAATGTATATAAATGGATACAAATATTGTCATCTTGAATGTTAAGCTGCATCCATTAAAATCTGCATAAAAAGCAATTTCATATCTATTCCTATCTGTTAGCTTACCTTCAGCCATGTTGTGGAATTATCAAAATGATTATTTATCTAAAGTCAGAAGGTAGAATTATTAGGAGACCATGGAAAAGTATGTCTATGTGAATAAACAATTTAATTTTAGTTGATTTTCTTTCATTTGTCTTATGACCAGTACTTGTCGTAGCTGTACCGGGCCCACTTTTTCTATACCACAACCTCTCTGGTTGGGGGGGAGCCATCCTTGCATTCGTTCTGCTCCAGGTTCACAAAAAGGAAACAATTAGCCACAAAAGCCCAGTAATGTATAAAGAATGACACTTAATTTTTCATGTGATTGCACATGGCAAGATGTCAGATTTACTGGACTGCAACCATGGTTTTAATCATTAAATGAACACAGTGATGTTTGATGAAAAGGTGTCTTGGTTTTACAACTCTTGCATTATTCAGACTACTGATCGCTGATCAAGTGCCATGTCATGGAAATTAATTTTAAATATGTTATATATAAATGTATATTTGTTTCATATTTGATAAAATACATGCTCTAAATCATAAGGTGAAGTTTTGGATTCCGAATAACTAAGTGAAGCGATATGCGCAACACACACACACACACACACACACACACACACACACACACACACACACACACACACACACACACACACACACACACACACACACATACACACACACACACACACACACACACACACACACACACACACACAGATAATCCCATCCAGTTCTCTGCTGTGTTTGTATTCCCTTAGAGAATCTCTGTCTTTCCCTCTCCCTCTCTCTCTTTCTGTCTATGCATGGAGTGAGGCTGGCATTTACTTGACAATGTCTGCCTTTAAGTGCAGGCTTTAAGTGCAGTGTTTTTATCTACACCTAAGATAGCTACAGACCAGGACAATTTAACAGGCAATTTAACTGACCGTGTGTTAGTGAAGCTGTCTGAGTCCCACTCTCTGCCAGAACGACATGGCATGATGGATGTAGGCAGTCTGGACTCTGAGAAAAGACACACAGAAACACACACACACAATCCTATTGAATAAACAGAAACACAGACACACTGCTCTGCCATATTTTCCCAATACAAACGCATATGGGCCCATCCATAGCCAACCCCCTTCCATTAAGTCAACATCTTGTGCTGGCGGTTGGAACAGTGTGGGGCTGGAGTCAGGTCGTCCAAATCCGTCAGTAAGAGGAGGCAGAGGCGTTTGTCATCCTCCTCTCTGGGCACCATCCTCCTGGAAGAGGGAAAGGGGGGACAGAGGGTGGTGGAGCTACGTAGCATCTGGCTCTGGTAGCTCCAGCTGCAGAGTGAGAAGGGGACAGGAGCCGCACTGCGGCCCAGGGGAGACTCTCTTTCTGCAGCCAAATCCACCCCAACACCCTATCTGCTGGAGGAAGGGGAGAGGACCGGAGTCAGTCAGTATAGAAAAAGAGTTCACAGGTATGATTGACAAGTTTCAGTAGAGAAGGAGCAGATGAACAGAGAAATTTCTGATTAAATTCATCAAGATTCCAATTTCAGACAGATCCATCATTGACCTCATTTTGAATTAACACAGCAGAAATTGGGAAATTAAGAGTGAGTACATTTGTGACTTCACTCAGCTATAAAAGTGCAGCAGCACAAAAGATGAGAACACCATTTCTGGCACAACCACGCACTTTACACAATTTACTCAAACCTGCCTGTAGTCAAGGTGTAAGGAGCGTCACGCAAGCCCAAGTGGATACAATACTGGAGCAGAAGAAATGCCACCCAAATGATGACCCATAAATCAAAGGCCACAATCACGCCACCCAAGGCCTGGAGACAGTCTTTAGCATCCAGCATCAGAACGCAAATGACATTCAGCCCGAGGCAGACATTTAGCACCAGACTCTGTGGTCTCTGAGGGCAGTTTGTCACAGATCTATGGATGATTCAAAGCTTGGGGGACGGTATTTAGTATTAGCACTTAATGTCCCAGTGTCTTCCAGGGTCTGTTCTCAGGCAAAGTAGTTACGCTGACTGAGAGAAGTGATCAAATGAGATATTTCTTAAGGAGGAGATGAGGAGTTCACAGAGGGGCAACACATGCGTTGTTCTTATTGTGAAATATGACCTTTATTGAGGGAAGATCTCGGGGGCTGAGCAGCCCCTTTCCTCAATCTGAAATGTCCGCCGGGATTAATTAACCTCATTCTTCTCCGAGGCCTTTGGCATTTGCATTTAAGATTGTAAAAGTCCTGTGTGAGCCCTCATTTGCTTCGCCACTGATCTCTCGCAGGTGTGTGCGCTTCTTGCTTGATTTTCAAGACAACCTATAACCTGTGAGTTTTTTTTTTTTTAAAAAGTCACCAGGTTTACTTTAGTCCAATCTGTGACATTTTGCTGATTTTGCACCATGACATCAGCATGATAATGACGCTGAAGGCTAGAATGAGTACATCCCCATCTCCAAAGAGGGACAATTATTTTTAGAAATTGTTTGCGGTG